>NW_028296626.1:352128-704257 GCF_055471065.1 Atractosteus spatula
AATCCCAAACTAGAGTCTTTGTGTCCTTGAGTCCCTCTTTTACCGACGCTGATGAAGTACAGAAATAACTTAACATGTTTTGCACTCCTTATGGTGTTTTATGGTGGGACCTGTATTTCTCTTAGTGACAGCCCATTTGTTTTCAATATATTTCTGGTGCACTTATTACATCAGTCTCCCCTGGTGGCCTGTTTTCATATCCCACTTCTGACAATGACTTTTCTTATGTCACTTTGATGGGAGTACAATTGGAAAAAAAAAACTAAAATGTGTGTAGTTGTTTCCAAATCAAGCCCGTCTTCCATTTTATACAGTATTTCACAGGAGTGAATCAATTCCTTGTTTAATTTTGCAAATGACCCTGTTGTCAAAAAAACAAAATTCCCATGTAGCCAAGGGGTTGCTGAAAAGCAGCTTCACTTTGATGTTTTGTGTTGTTATAACAAATTCATCTCATTTAAAAAAAAATGATTTCTGTAGGAAGAAAGGTGTCTCACACTACAGTTTAAATTGTAAACAGGTTGTAGAAAAAGCTCCTTAGCTCCCTGTCAGGAATCAAACCCCACTCTCCTGTATGATAGGGAGGGATTCTCACCATGGTTAAATTGCAACTGTAATATCAACAACATTAATAAATGCATATATAATTGAAATTGAAAACATATCTAACACAGCATCTTTTCTGGTTATATACCACAATGCATTGCTGATATTCGTTGTTTGCCATTTTGGTTAAATACGTTTTTCTGAGCAATCCTCTTTTGATGAGTAAGTATAAATAATAATAATACTATTTGAATACATACAGGTCTTACTTAATATTATTTTGATTAAAAATAGTATGTTAATAAGCAATAAATGGCACATAAAAATAGTGTGAAGGTGCAGAGCATACAAAATCAACTACAAATGTGGAAATTTAACATTTTTAGGATTATAAATTCCATGTAGCACATTAGCAACACTACAGTTATGCTAATGTAACAATAGTGTAAGAAAATCCTGACCTAATTCCTTTCAAATGCTGATACAAAATGTGAATGATTTCAGAGTTTCGGGTATTGGGTCTCCTGATAGAGATCAGAGGATGAACTGAGTTGTGTGGGAAAGTGTACAGAACAGGTGGACTCCCAATTCCACATCAAGAGGCTGAGCACAATGGAAGAGTTCTGTACACACAAGCGAGTCCTTGACATTATGGACAATCAAAACTTACTTGTATGATATTATATTCTCTCTGTAGTGTGGAAAATATCCACTACTAGTATTCCAGTTTACAGATAGGTCATTATATGACAGCTTACATCTGATTAATAGGATCCATCTCTGGCATACTTTCTTATTTTTAGTTTATAATGTATAATCTTGCTGATCTTTTAATGCCAAAATAAAGTGTTTTACAAAAAGCTCCATGTTCTAAAAAGTTACTACAACTTTTGAACTTTGAAATATGGTCACTTTGTATTCTAGGACTGAGCAAAGACTGCAGAAAAGTGCAGTTAATGTTTGAAAATGTGTAATGGGTATGTCTGATTGGTTGATTAGTGAAGATCTAGTAGCAGTTGATGATTAGCCATATGTTGATTACAATATTGTATATAATGTACTATAATTTGAACTAGATATTTTTCAGGTGTGAATGATTGTATATTTACAGAATAAATTTCTAAACCAAATCATTGGCTTGATTTACTTGTTTCTGTGCCTATAAAACTTTTAAAACTAAAACTAAAACTAAAATCTTTGATGTATAATAGATCTCTATCCATATGTGTATAATAGTCCTCTACAGTTAATTGTATAATAGAACTATATATTGTATAATAGAACTCCAACCATATATGTATAATAGTCTGCTAAATTGATCCGTACATAAGAACTCCAACCATTTATGTATAATGAACATATAATCATAGATGTATAATTGACGTATAACAACATAAGTATATTAGAATTTCATTCTAGACAAATTACGGACCCCATTTATAATTCTAAGGTATGCATTTAATAGACTTATATTCTACATCTTTTGCCCACTGGGGAGACACTTCAACAGGTAACACCCCGTGCGAAACATCATGAGCATCTGTAAAATCTCTCTACCTGCCCGTTCTTCACAAAGACGTGACGAGGGTCTAAAGGGACATTTTTGAGCCGTAGAAACATTTTATTATTCCGTACTTTCCTGTGCAGTCAGGCCAGTTCCACTTCTACTGCGCCCGACAACGGAGGTCGTTTTGAAAACACGAGAGTAAAGGGACACTGCACGTCTGCAGAACATCACGTACGAGTTTAAGGACAGTAACATCAGAGATTGGAAGCTATGGAGTTTCAGGTCTGTTTTTTATTATAGGTTCAAGAACGTCTGAATACCTTTGCAAGAAGTATTTCAGAATCCCAGTCAAATCCAGTACGAATGCATCTTTTGGAATACGTCTTCCTGTAAAAATAAAATGACTTCAAGGGCGCTATAAGCACAGGTTTGAAAGCCTGCTCCACAGAAGAACTATATCCAGAGGTGCCAAAGTCGAGATTTCACCACGTGAGAGAAAGCATCTCAGAAAATGAAGTTGCAGTCGCTTCCACGTGTCATAACACCACTAGGTCAGACCACAAGAGCTGAAGAGCCGCTATCGAGAGTAACGCGGCCGAGCGCTCTAAGGAGCTGGATTAAAGCTCCAGTCTCTTCGGGGGCATCTGTTGGAATCACACCGCTGCCGCGTATCTCCTTGTTAAGAATCCCTTTTTTGTTGTTGTTGCTGCCTCCAGGCGATGTAAAAAAGATTCAGAAACAAATAATTTGAACAACATTAGTCGCCTGTTTGCTTGAAGGCGCGGTGGCTAAGTGGTAAGGTGTCGGTTTCGTAAATTGAAGTTCGTGGGTTCAAACCCCACCTGTTTCATTTGTCACCACTTTCCTTGAGTTTCAGTGTCTTTAAAAAACACGCAAAGTAGGAGTCTCTATAGTAAAAGAATGTAACTGTCGCCAGTGATAAGTGTTCTTGCATATCCTGCCTTGTTCTTTAGTCGACAAAGCCTGTCTCTCTTCACACCCATCTTCCGAATGATCGTCTCAGCATTGGGAAGGAACGGGCATTTGGTACAGCCCCCCCACTCCATGGTCTGATCACAAACAGATCGGGTGAGCTGTCAGTCTAGGTTGGAAGTAACGTCCGAAAGCACTAAAAATCTGACTTAGGAACGAGAAGACCGTGTTTTTTTAAAACGAATAAACGATAAAATTATATAACTAGTGGGACAAAACATTGTCTGCCTGCAAGACTATGTCATGCTAAACGCCACAAATTGTGTTCGTCCAGTCGTGTCAATCGTCCTAAAGTTACGGAAAATCGGATGCAACTGGTGCATTCGGCGTACATTTCTTCAGGATAGTCGCGTGGTTTAGAACAGCAGATTCATAGATTCGTGTCTTTTAAGCTTTGTGTTCCGCTCTCCAGATAGAGGCGAGGGTTCAAATCCCACTCCCGACAGTCAGGCGTTTTACCCTGTCTTTACACTGTTTCAGTCTTGTGCTCGCTGACAATCACAATACGAGGAAAACGGAGAAACTGCTTAGCAACAACATAATGGACAGAAAAAAGCTTCGTGAACACGTGAATGTGATTAACAGCAGTAACGTATGCATTCAAATGTTGAAGTCCGAATTATAAAAACAGCAGAAGAAAGGTGCAATTTGTGAGAATTCTCGGGTTTCTATGCTGCTTGGACTTCTTTCAAGCCTACGAAGTGACCCCCGTTTCATTTTCATTTTCAAACTTCAGAACCGAATAACAAAATGGCAAATACCGTTTCCACGATGTATTCAGCGACGCGAATGAAATATTTTAGTGCTGTCTCAAATGCGAGGAATTTCAGAAAAACCTGGAAAAGCAATGCCTGCAATAAATGACATAAATTTAAAGCGTGTAGTCAGCATGAACAGAACAACGCAATGCTCTGTAAAAACGATCTGAAGCCGCAATTACTCTTTTATCCGGGCAGTTCATTCCGATACGATGTTTCTGCAGAATAAATGAAATGCCGAACTCCAAACATGTTGTTGCCATTATTGTTACTCCTGTTGCTGTAGTTTTAAACTTTAATCAGTGGGTATGTAATGTTGTATAGGGGCTGGACTACTTTGTTCCGTCCAAATTCCATTATGTGAATTTATGCTTTTTTAATATAAGCATTTACAATACAACGCGTGCTCAAAAACCGTTACTTGGTAGCTTAAGAAGCGGCAGTGTTTTGACAAAGTGTGGTATTCGAACAGTAAATGCTGAAGTGTTTAATACTTGCTTGTGAGCGAATCTCCCTCGATTTAGACAAACTCTTGTTAGGCCGATGATTTCAGATCAAAATCTGAATCAAGTGGAAAGAAAGCTGAATTACGCAAAAGTCATAAGGCACTGGGTATCACTGTTACGCCATCGGACCATGCTAGGAGGATTGGAGAGATCAAGTTGACACAGAGGGACCCAACGTGGGGGCTGAACCCACAGTTCTGAGATTAAGAGATTCAGGCTCTATCGACTGCGCATATATAACTCTTGTGCTACAGCAGTAATGTTTCTGGGTGTGGATGAACATGACATAATAGGCTGACAGCAGGAACACGTGGCCCACACGCAGTGACAGTATCGCTATCACATTTGTCTGCAGTATATTGTTTTGGGAGCAGCAACAACTTTCCTGCAGAGATGGGAGTGCCTTTAATACAGCTCTTTCAATCGGACAGAGTAATAGGAACCGACCTCAAGTTTCGGCTGTGGATCCATCTGCACATGGGGGAAGAGACAGTAAAATAGCGACGAAGAAACAGAAAGAATTGTGCTCGCTGCAAAGTAGGAAAGAAAGAGGTGTTAGGACACGTAAAACAGCTTGGCGATAATTTGCAGCGACAGTTTTATGTTATTTAGTACACAGATTTCTCTTCATGTTCCTTAAGATGTGTAATTTGTATGGTGGTTGTATGAGAACAGTTTATTCTAAAGTCCTGTCAATTAACAGTGGAGAGCTACCTGGTGCACGTCTTCAAGAAGACTCTCTTTAAGGCGATTACAAGTTTCTCGAACAAATCTGTGTCATATTTTTAAAATAATTTAGCTAATGAGCAACGAGAGTATCAATGAATTCTCCCACCCTCCATTCGAAGATAAAACTCCTTGTGCGAGTCGAAGTTTCCTTGAAGCTACAGATGTTCGTCATTATTGGACATCCCCGGTGATATTGACTAAGGAGCTCAATTCTTACGTGCTGTAGTTCAACGTGCGCAAAACACTCATATCCCCTGCAAATATCGGCAAGGTCAACGATATTCTCAACAATTTGTGCCATTGCAATTCGTGCAATTCGTGCCATACTTTTTCGCAATGTATTCTGACAAGCCAAGATCAGAGGGTCATATTTGAAAAATGGTGCATTAAAATGTCTTGTACTTCAGGATTTTGATAGTCTATTACATTGTCTCTCACACCTCGGTGTCAGAATTGTGAGACGTTTTTATAATCAGGGGGGAGGGCCGTAGCAATAAGCAGAAAGCACAATCACCTTTTTCCCAGTGCAAGTCCATGTTATGGTGAGTTTTTAAAATTGGTTTGCGATTCTCTAAAATATATTCCATACAAAAATATAATTTGGACAGTCGCTATTTATTTGGATATTCCCTTTCACTGAGGATGTCTACAGTATTCCAGCCGAATTAGTACTGATCGAAGAGAGCCATCTACAGGCGAAAGGCGACATAACATCACAGCAGCAGCATTTAAGGCGGAACGAAAAACGCGAATAAGAAGCCAACTTCAGCCTTGTAGCAGACCCTGGGAGGCACGCTCAAAATAATCATCTTTCCCAGTACTTCAGAGTCATATTTAGAGCGCTTTACTGCAATTTTATGTGATTGATAGGAGATGTGAAGCCATCAAGCCAGTACTGCCATTTCTCATGCTTTCTCTCAGTGTCGGAGCTGCAATTGCGTGTAAAGGAGGCGACTTGAAAATAAAACGTGTAATCACCTTACAGAGGGTCTTCACGACGGGGTGCGTCAGCTAGTTCTCCATTATTGTCAATTTACTGGACTTCTGAAGAAACCTAGCTACAACGAAAATACAAACTGCACAGTTTAAGGCACATGAAGAGAAATCAGTGTGCTGATTGACTCAAAAAATGTCGCTACAAATAATCTGCCAGGCTGATTTACTTGTTCGACCACCTCCCTCCGTCCCCCTTTGCTGTTAGCACAATTCTTTCAGTTTCTTTTCTTGTATTTTCCTTGCTATTTTAGTGTTCCCCATGTGGAGATGGATCCACAACCGAAACGGTTTTCACCCTGTGTTTCTGCAGCGTCAGTTTACAGCTCCAGTGGCGCAATCGGTCAGCGCGCGGTACTTATACAGCAGTGCATAGCGGAGTTATGCCGAGGTTGTGAGTTCAAGCCTCACTTGGAGCAGTGTTTTCAACTACTGAAAGCAACTGTCGAGATTAAATACTCTTAGGTATTTGATGGAGATAAACTAACATCAAATGAACAAGTAAAGGTTTATTTTGAGTCACAATCAAAGAAGGCTCCACAGCTGAAACATTGTGTTTCCTTCTCTTTTCAGCATGGAATAAACCTTGACTTTTTCTTTGAAGCCCATGCATGCTGACGCAGCTCCCTACTTAAATTACCATCAGCTGTGTACCTCCAACTGACCTGTACACAAATATATGAGAGAGGTCTACTGAGACGAGAGGAGCACTGAAGACTTGAAAAAGCTCTCGCATTAGATTCTGTGTTTTTGTTGTTCCCCAGATTTGTTTTTAATGTTCTTTTTCTTTTGAAGGTGTTGCGTTTGGTTTTTTTTTTTCATAGTTGTTAGACTACTACAGGGATTTACCTAGGTTCCTGGAAGACTTCTCGTTTTGTGTTTGTTGTGTTTTCGGGTTACAACAATTTTTTTTTCTATTGATGGGACCCCACGCATTACTATGGCAGTAGTTAACTTTAGTTCTTACATTGTACAGTACCTGAAATTACCACATAAACTACTACTCTGTTTCCCTTTTTTTAAAAGGCACAAGTGAAGTTTGTTTTTCCTTGCTGCTGATTGGTAGCTACAATGGGTTAATTGCAATAAACTTATATACAATAAACTCCGCTGAAATTTGTCAGCAGCTCTGTACTAAACCTGTTCTCGATTGCAACAAACCTAAAATAACAGCTGCTGCCCATTAGATGTTACTGCATTAGGAGTCTAGCTTAAACCACCTCTTCATACTGTACACACCCGTCTCACTTTATCTCCACTGCCGGTCTTGTACCGCAATCAAATACAGAGCCCGTAGTAGGCAGTAAGCTCGCATATATAGCTCACTGTATATATAATGAAGAGGCAGAGGTTAGTTTCTCATCTGCGCGTTACAGAGCCTTACGCAACTCGTACTGTACCAACAGCTGGGGTTTGATCCCTGCACGGGCTATTAGTTGAAAGGCCATTGTAAATGACGTGTAAGAGATTTATAGATAGATACTTTATTGATCCCGTGAGGGAAATTAATAAAGCTTATCCAGCTGGCTTTTATGTTTCACACTAAATTGCGATCTTGAAACCAAAATAATTAGAAATATGGAACACAACCGTTGTTCCCCAAGAAGGAAAGCTGTTTAACACTGACGTCACTCCTTTTTATTTAACCCAGATTGTGAAGACAACTCTGCCCTATCAAAGGAAAATGTTGCACAAAAGTTGGAAAGCACACTCTGAATCCATCTGTACTGTATATTTGATTTCCGCGATCCGTTCAATGCTGCTTGGTGCTTCGCAAGCAAGTCATTTCAGGGAAGAAACTCAGTTTAGAGAACTACTGGTGCATTTTCACTCATTGAATTTGATCTTTGTACTCTCTTTTCATTCTCAGCTATAATATTTCAAAATTACAGTTCAGATTTGTTGGAAAACTTCACAGGCATTATTAAGTTAGGACTGTACAATTGTATTTTAATATCTTGGTATATTTACCTTCATTTTAATATGGATGTAACCATAAATGTTCTTAAGCATGTTGTACTTTTGTAGTACTTTCTAAAACATTTTAACTGAGGACGACTATTATACCTTGTGATACATGCAAGACATCTGTAAACGAAGATGTAATTACAGTCAAATTGGCAATTAACAGAAAACCACAATTTGTATAAGAAACATATAAATTTGATTGCTTCCATAGTATTTTGGATTTTCTTACGAAGATCTCACGAAGTATTGCCAGGATCTATATTTAGCGTTCGGTAGCGATAACACTGCTGATATTGATTGAGTAGAAATCTATGATGTATTGACAACTTTATCTGAAGCGAGAAGTCCTAGAACGCTGCCTATGAAGTGTTAGGATTCATACCAAGATATACTTTTTGTTTTAAACCCAAAATGCTGCTATTGCATTACACATTATATGAACATTACCAGTTTTGGTAGCTTCTCTGCGCGATTTTTCGAAACTGAAACTAATTACAAAATTACTTAAGATCAACCATGACAAAAAATTATAAATCAGGACTAATATTAATATCAACTGATGTTACTACAGAAAAAAAGATTTAACTGAAATATTAATAAGACTATGCAAGCCTAAAAAGTAGAACAATTCAATTTATATAACTTTTTTTTTGAGAAATGGGCTCACACACCGGAAGACACTAACGTTTCTCTTCGTTAGAGTATGTGAATAACAGTTTAACCCAAAATGTTTGGAGTCCAGAGGGAGGACTCGCTCGCTGAATGATCTCTCAAGAAATCCCCGGTAAGATTCAACAGGTGTTTTCTTCAACAGCCACTAAAAGTCTGATGACCTTCTCTGGATTTCCTGAATATGACGTCAAATTAGTTCAAATCATTTGGTAGTTAACAGAATGAAATGCTTTGGAGGTACATTTAAAACAGCAGAGCAACACTGTAGCACTTCGTGTGTGACTGAATTTAAATGTGTAAACCTGGCTCTCTATGAACACGAGCAAAGAGTTCTCACTCAACAGAAGATTGCGATGTGAGCACAATAATATAAAGCACTTGGTGATGCCAGCGATTGATCTCGGGACTTCATACACAAAAAGCATGCACTCTACCACTGAGCTACATCCCCTATGGCACAGATGGTGGAACTGACTTAAAGATGTGCATATGTTCACTGACCACAATCCACCCTTCATGAAGAATGCCTGCAGTTTCCCACTTTCGCGTTTCTTCTACTACAAAGTAAATCAATGGGAATGAAGAAATAAGGAAGGGAAAATAATCGCATTGAAGCTTCCAGAGACTGGGCAAAATGAATAATTTATTTTTATATCCAGTCACATGGGCGACTGGTTGATTCTTCAACGGGGGAGTGCGTTTTTCTACCTCCTTACTCGACTGTCTTTCAATTATGTTTTCTTTGAAACCTTTTTTCATCTTTTAAGTGCTTGCGATTAAATTACGCATAGAAAAACAGCAGTACAGTTGATGTTCATGGACCAATGCACACAACTCCAGTGATAAAGCCCTGTCTGTAAATATTGTAGAAGAACGTTAAAGGGCGAAACAACGCTCCAACCACGTGAATGGTAACAAGAAGGATCGTGTTCTTATTTAATATGTGCTTTTAAATTGCCTTGTCAATACACACAGGCTTTAGAGATGGACAAATAATTTACAGTGGTGTTTGTAAACAAAGATGGAACGTTATTTCTATACCAGGAAGAAAGGAGCAGACTCTTAAACTTTAAGAGACAGAAACAACACCTCATCACAGCTAACACTAATTAAAATGACATCACAACAGAAGAGTGAAGCCTTGAGTGAATCAAATTAGTTTTTGTTGGTCGTCTGTGTCTTCATAACTTTGTAGGTGAGAGAGAGGATTGCGAAAATGTGCAGGTGCTTCTCAGAAGTGCGTTGGTGGTATAGGTTCCTTCAAATAACTGAGCCAGTGCATCCCCAAATCTTTTCAAGATGATCTGAGATCCGGTAACACATCTCCTGAAACTAACATTCGAGGTAGGAAGCATGCTCTTAAACACCAAAACACTCAAAAAGGAAGAAGCAGATCTCTGTACACAAGACGGTAGTGCGATATTAGAATTTCTGAGTTTTTGACGGATTCAGGCTCCTTCTCAGAGGTCCTTGTTCGCCAAATAACTTTGCATCTGAGGAAGAGCACCACGGAAAAAAACCCAACTCAACAAGCGAGCGCGTTGGTTGCTCTTGCTCTTAATGCAAGGAGCTGTTTTTTTTTTCCTCGCAATAATCATTATTAACCAGAAACAGCAGCACAGGTAGGTCGCATTTGTGATTATGTCACTTCTCTGCTTCAGCAAGGTCAATAAAAGATTCTGAAAGTAGTAAAGCAAAACTGAACTTAAAATCATATTAGGAATTCTGAGCGATATCACCATACAGGTAATCCAATAAGAACGTTGAAATATTTGAATATCATCTCTCTGTATATTGCGCTGCTTTTTACCCAGAGTAAAACTATTGGATTGAAAGAATGCTAACCGCTGGGTTAAAATGTATAGTTGTTATTTGGAGAAATCTATAAACTCGTGATCTTATATGTTTTAAAAGACAGCACAGGAAAAAACAACAGTGCTGATTATTTTCCGGAGACGGAGCACTGATGACCTATCCGAGCTAATTGATAAAGCCCACCCAGTGGATACTCTAGCAGAACGTCAAAGAACATTCACCTTTGTATCCAAAGAAACCACAGGAACAACATCAGGAAGCACAATCAATTCCCCTTTTAAATCTTTCCTGTAAGGTATGCTATGTGAATTCATGAAGTTAATCCTCTGATCTCTTTTGATCACGAACAAAGTATTTCTGATGGAGCGCTATGTTCAAAGATTTAATAAGCTTTACCCCTGCCAACGATTCGGCGTGAAGAATTAAAAGTTTCACAGACAAAAGCAGCTCACCACCACAGACAATATTAAATGTGCTTGCCGGTACACTATCATGTGCACTGCCTCAAAAGTGATCTCGGCAGATGTTGTTCCCTACATAAAGCTGAACACGCCAAAGAGAATTTCTGTTGAGAAAACAAAATATTTCTTCTGCCTTGATGTTAAGCTGACAGCCTGTCTTTTAGAAAGTCTATCTCTAAACACCTCCCGCAGCCTAACAAAAAGCGCTTTTACTGATCGTATTGCAGGTCTTAAAATACTCACATTTGGCAGCAGTGGGATTCAAACCCATGCCCCCAGAGAGACTAGAGCCTAAATCCAGCACCTTAGACCACTCAGCCACACTACCTGCTTCCATACCCCTCTTCCTCACATTGCTGGCTTGGACTGGGGGGGCTTCAGCTCTTGTCGTCGGATCTAATGATATCATGACATGTGGAAGTGACTGCACCTTCATCTTCCGAGATGCTTTCAATACCACAAACACTACTTTCACCGGCACAAACGTAGCAATAACAAAGGAGGTGGGATTCATCCTTTGTGCTGTTTGTAGGGGCGCAACTCTACGGTGATCTACTGACTTGAAGAGCAAAAATCAAAATCCTTTGCTACTACTGTTGCTTTTTTCATAGTTTCTTCAAATCCTTCATTTGAACGTCGATTTTGAAGGATATTGATGATAATACCACATAAATTGTGGTTTTCTTGTGATCCCCAATTTTATTCAAATACCAGCCTTTTTTACAGTTCCTTGCGTGTTTCACAAGGTATAATAGCCCCCCTCGCATCCTCAGCTAACATATTTTAAAATTACAATAGATTATACAGCATGCATGTTTACATTTATATTAAAATTAAAGTAAATAATCCAGAATACATACAGTGCTAACCCAATAATTCTTGTCAGGTTCTCCAACAAATCTGCGTTGTTATTTTAACGTTTCAGCTGAGGGTGCAACAGGAGTATAAATGAATTTTCCCGCCAGCTATTCAAAGACCAAATTCCATGAGTGAACATTATTTTCTCAGACGTTGCCGGTATTGGACTTTGCCGGTGGTATTGAATTATGTCCACAACTGTTGTAGTAGTTCCTTCTTGAAGTTCGACACGTGCAAAGCACTCGTGATATCATAGGTGTTAAAGTTTCGCTGAGTCTAATCGACGTAATTGAAGCCATTTTGTTATTCGGTTGTAAAAGCCGAAACCCGAAACAATAGTAGTGTTAAGAGGAAATGCCTCCTAACAGCTGACAAGCGCTCCTAGTTTGTGTCATGGTGTGTATCCCTGCCTATCATTGGGAGACGGGTAGATTTTTTACACTCAGATTCCAATCTTCAATGCTTTGTGTGAGAGCTTACATAACTTTCCTTTTCTCACATTTTCTGACGACTGTTCCAAAGGGGCACCCTGTCAATTCCGAATACTTTTCAAAAATCTGCCTCCATGTTTGATTATTGTCATTTCATTTCGAAAAAGTTCAATATTGATCATAACTAAAGAAAATAATGATCACGAACAAAAAAGGGATAAAGATGCGAGTCGCTCTTGAATCAGAGCTGGGTGACACGGGCTTCTGTTCTGATATGGTTGTACGAGAAACAGGAGGAATCACCAATCTCCTATAGAACATGAATTGGATCAGGAGTGAGACATTTCGTATACTTGTGCATATACCAACGCCTGACCTACATCGTAAAACTAAATTAAAAACTAACATTAAGTTGTCAGAGACATTCATGTATATACAAACAAGAGACAGACTAAGTAATAATTCTACATTAGTTCTGGTGAACTAACTAACTAATAAACCTATTAATAATTCTACATTAACGTGTCCTACACTGATCAGACTAATTGACATGGTCTGATTCAGAGCCTGTGCAGTTCGTGCTAATTACAACAACGACAGTTCTGAACCCTCATCACCGAACTGACCACAAGTTCAGCTGTTTTCCAGTTTTGTTACGCATGGTTTTTCATTGCAATTGAGTTCAGAGCTGGAGCTGATCTCCAGACAGTACAGTGTTTTGGGTAAGTTGTCGAAATTCGCATGAGGCTGCAGACAACTTACCCGAAGTGTTTTCCATAGCTTTCAGGTGCAGTTCATTTATATAAAGGAATGTAAGTGGTATAAACGCAACAAGCCAGACGGCAGTCCAACCTATAATTTTCTGACGCGAGGCCTGACGCGTTATTCATTACGCCACTGACCCTGCTATTGTAGTGCTAAAAAAACACGTTTTCTACATTTATGTCTGTTTAAAAATCACTCTCTAAAAAAGACAAAGGGTTTGTGTGTCGCGCTAAAATTCCGCTTCATTTCGAATGCAAATAAAAACCGTTTTGTTCCAAGAAATCATACATTTGTCACATCCTTCATACTATACTTCTCTCTTGTATTAGTAAAGCATTTTGATTTAAACTGAACAATATATGAAAGGTTTCATCTATACACTTACACATAATAAGTATACGAATAAATACTCGGAAGAAGCCGCAGCTCAGGTATTAGAGAGATTTAAAATCGGATCGGAGGATTTAGAGTCCAGACTGCAAACCAACAGTTGACACAGGTCTTTTATAGAACCGTTTTGATTTCCTCTACTTTGTCCCCGTGACGTCATTGTCCTGCTCGCAGCCGAGCCCGACACACGTCTGGTTTCTGTCGCTGGGCGCACACCCTGCGGTCCATGCGGGTCCTGATACCCCAGCACAATGACGGGGACACTAAACTGTAAACAGGTGCCGTCCTTCGGCTGACACGTAAAACCGAGGTCCTGACTCTCTGCGATCTTTCAGGAGAATGGTGGTGGTGGAGGGGAGTCCCCATTACCTGTAAAGCGCATTGAGTGGAGTATCCAGAACAGCGCTATATAAGTGTAAGTAATAATGATTATTATTATTATTATTATAATGTAAAATGCAATAAAAAATAAAAAAAATCAAACTTTGATTCAAAATAGATTAATGTAAAAACTGATAAAGCTAATGCTTTTTTCAAGGCTATATCTACTTTTTTTTTTAAAAGCGAAGTCTGTCGCGATTGTGAAAGTTAGAGAAAGTGTACCAGCAGGTGCCTTCACCGCTGGTATAAACAGATGTGTGCCGTGTTTGCCTTTGTAAGCATTTGTTTAAAAAATAAGTTCACAATACGATAAGAACACAGAAAGCACAAACTTTATAATACAACGATACAAAATCAATACCAAATCATTATGCCAATTAAGTAACTATCCTTTGAAAACAGAGAACACCTTTATATCTACAAAAAACTTGACATTTGTATGTATTTTTGAATTACAAAGCAGACAGTGTAGTCCCTTAATTCAAAGATCAGATCTTGGCCAAAACAAGACAATCAAACGTTGGCTGAATTCGGAACAGGAGCCTCTGCTTCGTCGTTTATTGAGCTTTTGATCAATGTCTGAATGAAACAGATTCGCTTTTTTAACTCTTTGGTTAAAGTACACAAAAAGCACCTTCCTTCGCGCCAGAATCGAACCAGCGACCTAAGGGTTCCCACTGATTTTACTACACTCCTCCGCTATACCAACTGAGCTATCGAAGGAATGTCGGATAATACTTTCTGGCACATGCTGCCCAATGTAGTGAAATGTTCCGGGTGATTTAAATCTCACTCCGACATCAAGTTTCCAACTCGTTTCCTTAGTCTTGTTTACCTTGAATTTAAGCCACGAACCAGGATTCTACTGTATAAACTTCCAGGGATATTACAAAATGTTTGATGGGGCATCAATCATTCCAGGCGGAAATTGACTCCTTTTTTTTTCTCGAGGGATCATATTAAACATTTCATTAGTATCTAGAGGAGGATCACCATGAGACACAAAACAAACAGTTTCTTTCTGTCTTTATTAGAAAGTTGCGTTTGTGCTACATTAATAATATTTTCGTGGAACGAAAGAAGTTGTACATTTTAAAATTTATATTTGAATCGAAATGTGGTTTTGAGTTAAATATTAGCGTGTTCATGTAATTAGTTTGTGTTTGTCATTACTATATACTGTATATATTGCCATGTTACTAGAATTTGTAACTGAAGTTTACTAGTTGTGTTTTTTATGATGATTAGACATTTGTTGATTACAATATTGTATATAATGTATAATTTGAACTACATATTTTTCAGGTGTGAATAATTGTATATTTTAAGAATAAATTTCTAAAACAAATCATTGGCTTTATTTACTAGTTTCTACACCTATAAAAATCTTTCTTTGATGTATAATAGACCTTTTAACTATATATGTATAATAGTCCTCTAAATTTATCCGGATAATAGAACTCCAACCATTTATGTATAATAAACATATAATCATAGATGTCTAATTGACGTATAACGATATACGTATATTAGAATTTCATTCTAGACCAGTTACAGAGCACATTTACACGTCTAAGGTATGCGTTTAATAGTCGTATATTCTACATCTTTTGCCCACTGGGATGTGCCGATTTTAATTTAGCAAACCAAGATACACATTTTCTAATGCAGCCTTAATTACAAGACAGTTTGTTTCTCGAAAGCGTGTTATGTAAAAAAAGAGAAAAACGAAAATATATGGATGACAATCTTTCAAAGCTGAAGATTTTACTTTTGAAAAATTGACATTTTATGTATGCAGATGCATTCGCTGGTTTTAGAACTTTGCTGTGCTTCCTGAATCATTTTCAGTGTTATAAACTGGGTGTGGAGGTAGCGATCACTTTGTAAAGCAGTTGATAGGCTGGAGCTGTTCAGACTACTCTTCTTATTTCTCAAATGTTTCCATCATTTTTCTTTCACGCTACGACGCGAGTGTGTACATGTGTTTGGTTTTCGTTTCATTGATTCTCATTGAAGATTTGGGAATTAACGACGAAAGAATCAGTTGCCTCGGAAAGCAGAAGGTTTGGGTCTCAACGATATTGAAGACACGCCCATGTAGAGCAGCGTGTGATGATTTGTACTATAAAAGACCAAGTGCTCAAAGTGACGTCTGCGATTACCGTTTAGACTTTTCATCTCGGGCGCACTTTTAGAAAGCAAAGATAGAGCAGTTTTGTTGAATCAACCTGCTACCGCTGTCAGCAGAGTGGCGCAGCGGAAGCATGCTGGGCCCATAACCCAGAGGTCGATGGATCGAAACGGTCTTCTGCTATATACATTTTATGCACGATTGATAAGCATACCACCAGTTTAATGAAGTGCATTAAAACTGATTTTTTCTCTCGTGTGTATGCAAGCTTTACACTTACGGTACTCTTTCATCTTTACAAATAGCAGATGCCTAAATGTATCTTTGGTTGTTCTGGGATCCTCGATAGTTTCCTCAAATCCTTCAAATGAACATCCATATCAAAGCAATTATGTATATATATATATTACAATTAAGGTACATATTAAAAATATCAATGCACATTTGTATAATGCTCATTTAATAATGATTGTCAAGGATTGTCAAGTTCTCCAACAAATCTGTGTTCTAATTTTAAAATCTTTTTGCTAAGGATACAACGGGTGTATAAATGAATTCTCCCAACAGCCAGTTAAAGAAAAATTCCACACGTGAAGATGGTTTTCTTGGACATTGACTTAGGTACTTAATTGTTTACTTGTTGTAGTTCCACACGAGTAAAACACAAAGAAATCCTGCAACATTCAAGAGGGTTTGCGAAGAAATCCCTTCAATTTTTACCAAAGATCATGTTTACATCATCACAATCTGAAGCGCATCCCTGAGTGCGTTTGACCCACCAGCCTTTTGTTTAACAGCTGCACAGGGACACATTCCCATTGCTTTTCACAACTCACATGTTTGTAGTTAAAGAAAATAAAATACTGTCATTTTCCTGCCAGCTGGCAGTACTTCTTCTGCACTGACCAAGAGTAACCAAGAACTTCATTTCATCTTTCGCAGGCTGTAATCTACAGAAAAGGAAGTGTATACTTGTATTAAGCTAAATCAAGCCGACGAAGATGCACTGCTGTTGTTTTTCTCCACTTTTCGTTAAAAGGAGAAAAAATCACTGGCATTTTTTTGCAGCATTTCTTCTGTCCTGAGAAGCAAGATTTGTATTTTATCTTTCAGAAGTTGTATGAATTTCTTGAAGTTCAGAAACAACTTGTTCCAGAAAAGAAATGAACACTTGCTTCAAAGTAAATCAAGACGTATGTCTCTCTCGCTGTGTGTGCTCTTTTCTGTCCATCTCTCTCTCCTCTTCTCTCACTCTGGCAGTCTGTGCAGAGTATCGAAAGGGGATATACTGTAACACCCCTTGGAAAAGAAGAAAAATTCTCAGAGGCAGAATAAAAAATCATTATTCTCTTTTCAGTGAGATTCACAGCTGAGACTCACACTCAGACAGGATCTCAACTCGTACTGCTCTCTATCCTCACAATCCAGAACCAGAAGATATTCAGACAATCAGTGCTACTACATGAACAATATCAGACAGAACAGCCTGGACTCATGTCACATTTCCCCCTTTTATCCTTCCTCCTAGCCCTCTTAGAGACATAAAAGAGCTCCTGGTTCTCCTCTCTGTGAACTGGGCTCAGGGGTCACTGATCTGGCAGTTGTGGGCTCTGTTCCAGGTTGGAAGCAAGAAGGTTCTATTAACCCTTTCTAGGTCTTCCAGCCCTTCAGTATTACTTTCTTTACTGTATTTCAGCCTCCCAAAATGTTTATAAATGTTTTATAACACACATGAGTGTGGAATTATATTATTATCTATATATAGTATTTATGTAATAAACACCAGTAGTGGCAATATGATCAGTATATTGATTATTTGTAGCCGATGGCCGATGGTCGTGACTACAATAGTGACCATTTGACCAGTCTGTAGCTCTGAGCAGTGGGACTCAGATCACACAGAAGACCCATCTGTGTGTGATTCCATACCAGCCCTGGGATTCAGTGTTAAGGATTCAGTAAGAGAAACCGAAACCAGTGAATGAACCCACTTGCAGGAGCTGATAAAGCCTAGCCGTGATCCAAAGAAAGCCGTAGTCGAGGAAACGAGCCGAGAGTCCAGGGGAAGCCAGAGATCCAAATAGGGAACGAGTTACCGAAGCCAAAGCGTGATCCGAAACCGTAGACAATAGAGCAATCCGAGAGTCCAGGAGAAGCCGGAGATCCAAAACAGAGCGTGAGTACCGAAGCCAAGCCGTGATCCGAAAAACCGTTGTCAAAGGGGGAAAATCCGTAATCCGAAAACCGAGAATGATACAAGACAGAAGAAGGAGTAGCGCAACCAGGAAGCTCGAAAGGAAAACCAATACTGAGCAAGGAGGTAGGGAAAGACAGGTGTTTAAGTACAGGATGAGACGGGGGTGTGGTGGTGAATAAGAAAACTGATAGGTAAACTGATGGAGTAAGGCTACGCCTTCTTCTGCCCCTTCCGTTGCCGGGAGGCAGGGATCGTAACATTCAGCTACTCTCACAAATGTCTCACAGACCGTCTCATAAATTTACAATTAGATGAAGTCATGTAACAATTTTACAGATAATTTCAATAATCAGACAGCAGTTTTGGCAGTGGATACATCTCCACATGGGGGAAAGAAACTGAAATATATGTGCTCACTGTAAAGTAGGAAGAGGTGGTCAGAAAAGCAAAACAACTTTGCAGATAATGTGAAGTGACATTGTTTTGTGTCAATCAGCTCACGGATTTCGCTTCATGTGCCTTAAGCTGTGCAATTTGTATGGTTGTTGAATGAGATTGGTTTCTTTACAAGCCCAGTCAATTGCCAGTGGAGAGCTTGCCGACGCACACCTTCATGAAGACTCTCTTTAAGATTTCATTGTCAAGTCGCCTCCTTTGCATACAATAGTAGCACCGACACTAAGAGAAAGGATGAGAAATGGCGTTTATCAAGAGATTGCAGTGTTTGTTTGACTGAGGATCCTTGTGTGCTGAACTGGCCTCTGGAGAAGTGTAGTGCAGTAAAACAGAAGGTTTGTGTCACTCAAGATTGGAACAGATCAATACAATTACAATACTTTTACGAGAGTAAATATTACTGGTGCATCACAGTTCTTATAATGGTGAAAACAGGAGCACCTTCTCTATATTTTTGTCTGAAGTATTTAAAAGGCAAGAAATACTATCACTATGCAATTCATAAATGCAATTGAGCTCCTCTAAATGTTCTAGTCTGATGAAACAATGTATAGAATTAGGTGACAATATCGGAATTCATTCAAATGCACAAGATTAATTTTCAGCAACAAAAAAAGTGCTCGGAAATATTTTACAAGAATGAAACCTTACATTCACCTAAATAAACATTCACCCTCTACATTAGCAGAGAACAGTAGGACAGAAGGTTAGTGTCACTGGACACTGCGTCAGAGAGGCCGATCTCTTCTCCCTCATTATGCAGGCTTACCCACTCATGATGAACTGTTCTCCAGCGTTACTCAGCTGCCATCATCGACACAGACATGACATTCATGTACATCTTATACCTTAATATGGCACTGCGTTACAATAATTTGATCAAAACAACTGGTGAAAAAATAATAATCAAATATATCTTTCCTTCTTTTAGTAGATAAAGAATTTGTCCAAAAAAGAAGCATTTATTCCTTTCCTCTCCTACCAGCCCTTACAAGTCACCCAGTTTTTAATTTAGAGCTGAATTAAAGCTCTAGTCTCTTTGGGGGTGTGAGTTGGAATCCCACTGCTGCCAAATATCTCCAACTATCTCAGTGTTAAGAAGCAAAAAACACACATTTGCTGCAGAAGGAACAGGAGAATTTGTGCCATTCAGCCTTATAGTGTGATGTCATTTTCTCATGCTCATTTTTAGATGCTTGTGATTGAATCTATGATTCTTATGAGTGTGCTCACCCTCCATAAAGGTAGCACAGATATAACGTGCCACGTTTTCAGAGAATCGCATTAAGTACAGGTCAGAAGAAGGCGACAAAGTGTCCGCTAGGCAGTTCAGCGATTTCAACTGTGTTCTCTGTTGTTTAGGTCCAGAATGACACCCGTTACAACCAGGAAACACACAGTGTCAGGCATCAAAAAGACTTCCCAAAACCCTGATCCTCTCCTTGATCTGGTGATGGCATCCAGACATTTCCTGCAACAAAGCCAGGATAAGGTCTTCAGCAACACGAGTGAAAAGCGAATTCCCAACCTTTGCAATCCTTTGCAAAGAAGGACCGCATGTGCTCAATGTTAAATGCACTGTTCATTATTAATAATAATAATCTTTACATTACATAGCGCCTTTAAAGCTGGCTTTTCAAAGCGCTTTACAGAATGACAACAATAAAGTTAAAAAAATACACAACATTAGCAGGATGAGAATACACAGTTAGAGGAGACAATAGATGGTGGTATTAAATACAGTAGGAACAGAGGGGTAAAGAATAGTTCATTAAAGGCTCTTCTAAAGAAGAGGGTTTTGAGTCTGGATTTGAAGGAGTTTAGAGAAGGTGACTCTCTGATATCCTTGGGGATAAAGATCCAGAGCTTTGTGGTAAAACAGGAGAAGGCCCTGTCACCCATAGAGTGTAGATGGACGGGGGGACAGATAGGAGACCAGAATTAGAAGAGCGAAGGTTGTGAGGTGGGGAGTAGGGCGATAACCCAGACAGGTACTGAGGTGCCAAGCCATGGAGAGCCTTATAGGTGAGCAGGATTTTGAAGTTGACAGGAAGCCAGTGCAAGGACTTCAGGACAGGAGTAATGTGATCACAGTCCAGTGCTAATTTCTTTCTTGTGACTGCTGATTCATTTTCAACTGTGGACTCTTAAGAAGTCCTTTATTTGACTTGATCAACACCAATCCCTAGAGGATTTTGAAAGGTTGAATCAAAATGATACATGACTCTGGAGGGACTCAAACCCACAACCTTTGAATGACTTCATTTATCAAGCCCTAGAAGTCCAATGCACTCACCATTGCACCACAGAGCCAACCGATACATAGTGATCTAAAACAGCTACAGAAAGCTGTAACTCATGCTTCTCCCGTTGTCTTTAAATTAATCTCCATAAATATTGACAATGAGTGGCCTGTTGTCTACGAATAGATACCGCTGGGATTCGCACCCAGAGTCTCCTGGTTTTTAGTGAGGCGTCTTAACCAGCTAAGCCTCGGCGCCAAACCTGCTAAATGTTATCCACAACTTCAAACACCTGTGAGAAACGGGCAACTGCAGTGGTACGCCTGCTGGCTCAACAGATAATCCTTTTCAAAGTTTAAGAAGAGGATTTCTTTGTCAATTCAATTAAACGTTTCAGAAATGCTGAACAATTGATGTGTTTCACATGCAGCGCGGGCTCTCCTTTGCTTAAAAATATTTTTTTTTTACACCAATTTACTCAACTACGATTTTTGCTGAACATTTTGTTTGATTGCTTCCTATTGTATACTGCACTGATTTCTTTATCGTTCAATTTCCCTGTTGATTTTAATTTCTTGTTTTCTAAGACAATCAGACCAGCTGTTCTGACCTTACCTTGCACTGGAGCCACTCTTTTCTTTCCAAAGGCGTGGAGAGAGATGCTACTGCAGGCAACACCCCATGAGAAACATCATGAGCATCTGTAAAAGCTCTCTACCTGCCCGCTCCCCACACCGACGTGTGTGAGCAGGGATTTAAAGGGACATTCTGAAGTGTAGAAACATTTTATCGTTACATACTTTTTCTGTGCAGTTAGTTCTCCTTCAACTCCGCCCAACAACAGAGGTCGTTTTTAATACAGGAGTAAAGGCACACTGCACATCTGCAAAACATCACGTACGGGTTTAGGGAGAGCGACATCAGTGATTGGAAGGTAGGAAGTTTTGGGTCACTTTTTTATTATAGATTCAAGCAACCCTGTATACCTTTTCAAGAAACATTTCAGAATCCCAGTCACATCCAGTATGATTTCTACACAGGTCTACAGTATACAATCAGAATACTGTTTGTGCGTTATATAAAACACACCGCCCAAAGCATTTCTAAAACCGGAGTTACACCTTTCCGAATGCGCCCTCCTTTATAAATCAAATAAAAGGTCTGAAGCCTGCTCCAAAAAAGAACTATATTCAGAGCTGACAAAGAAGTAATAGGAAACATCTCGGAAAACGAAGGTGCAGTCATTTCCACGCGTCACACAACAAGAGCTGAGCCCACCCGGCGTTCTCTGAAAAAGTAAGGTGTTGGGAGTGTGGCTGGGTGGTCTAAGGTGCTAGTTTTGTGCTCCAATTTCTTTGCTGGGTTAGGTTTGAATCTCGCCTCTGCTAAGTATTTGTGGGTTAAGACCTTCCTTCTATTGCGAGTTCAATGGGTAAAAGCTTTGCTTGACAGTCTGTCGAGAGACTGAACTAGGTGTTTCAAGATAATCTTTGTCAGCTTAACATCAAGGCATAAAAAAGCCTAATTTTGTCTTCCCAACAGCAAAGCTCTTTGGTCCCTTCAGCATTATGCAGGGAACAACATCTGCCGTGATCACTTTTGAGTCAGTGTGAATCGTAGTGTGCCGCAATTGTTTTTTAAATTGGTTTTGTAGGCATGGTGCATTTGTCTGTGAAACTTGAATGCTGTCCTTTTTCACGCAGAATCATCGGCAGGAGCAAAGCTTATTCAATCTTTGCGCACAGCGCTCCATCAGAAATACTTTGTCCAAGTTTTGAAGAGATTGTGGGATTCTCTGCACGCGTTCACATCGCGTACCTCAGACAACACCACCATTCGATGGGAAATTGATTCTGCTTCTTGCAGTTGTTCCTGTGGTTGCAGTAGTTACAAAGTCGCACTTTCCTCCACCTTCTGCTATAGTATTCACTGGGTGAGCTTCATCATTTGGCTCAGAAAGGTCAACTGTGCTTCGGAAAAAATCAGCTGCAGTGTCGTTATTTTGTCGGTGAGTATGGCTGTCTTTTAAAGCACATGAAAAACACGAGTTTGTGGATTTCTCCAAATAGCAACGAATTCAGTTGTGCAGTGCTTTACTGCTTTCAGAGGGTCTTTTATCGATGCTGCTATAGTAGAGAAGTGACATAATCACAAACGCAACCATTTGTGCTGGCTGTTTCACTAAGTATTAAGCTTTTTCAACTATCACATGATTTTAACTAATTTAACATCATCTCCAGGAGAGCACCTCACACTGTTCACTGAGCTGATGTACAGTACAGTATGTGCCCATATCTCAAAAATTAAATATCATCTGAACTGATTTTTTCTATTTTAAATGCTTTCCTACTCTTTTAATATTTCAGTTAAATCTTGAAGTACTTTCCATTGATATTAATCCTAGTCCCGATGAACGATTCTGGGACATGGTGTACCTTGAATAATGTTCTTATAGGTTTCAGTTTGGAAAAGTGCGCTCTCCAGAAGCTACCGAAACCTCTAACGGTCGCACAAAGCTTAATGCAATAGCAACGTTTGGGGTTGAAAAAGAATATTACTTGCTATGAATAAGAACACTGTTACAGGAGGCGCGTAAGGACTATTTTAGCAGATCATCAATTTATCTTACATTTCTACTCCATTAATATCGCTATTGAGTGCTAAAGGTAGGTCCTGGCAATACTTCATGAGATCTTCTTAAGAAAACTTAAAAAAATATATTTCCAGTGCTGAACAAAAAGTAAAAAATACCGATTATGTGTAACTGATAAAATCTCTCTTCCAGGGATGTTGTAGCCACATGCAAATTACTTTATCAGCTTTAAAAGTTTCTTTTGCATTTATAAGATGATCAGCATGACACTCAAAACATACCTGTATTCAGTAAGCGCTGAGTTTGCTGGCTGAGCAAGTTGCCTCCTCACACACAATAGCAGCCCCGAAGCTAAGATAAATGAAGAGAAATTGCTTTTATTGGGCACTTTTCATATCCGATGAGCTTGACATCTCCCAAGGGCGATGGAGTTCTTTTGCGACACTGCTTTTCCCTTTTTTCTTCTTTCTGTACTCTGATGGAAAAAAACAAGAAAGCATGTAAGGGAAAAATGTATTTTTTTCATGGAGAAAACGTGCACCAGGAAATGTTTTGTTTTGAAGAAGTGATTTAACATGATACATGACCTAATTTACTGTAGCAAATGCACACACTGCAAGGTCTGCTTTACTACAAGAGAGAAGTAGAGTGAAGATGTCATAATTTCACTGCCTTGTTGAAGAAAACATTTTTTCTTTGAATTCTAAATCAATCAGAATTTCAGAGTGACACACAAACCCTTTGTCTGTTTTAATGATATGATATTTTTAAACTGATAAAAATGTAGAAAACACGTTTCTCACTTAGAAATTTTAGATTGGGTGGTGTATTACTAGTTGCAGCGCTAAACTTACCATGGTGCAATTCAGTTACATGATTGGCCAGTGGTTTAATGGATAACGCATCTGATTTTGCATCATGAGATTGTAGGTTCGACTTCTACCGGGTTCGTGTGATTTTAAATCAGGCTCCTCAGAAATAGATGTCCATTATGTGAATGAACCGCACCTGAAAGCAAATGTTGGGTCGGGTTTCCTTTCTTTCCTGCATGAAATACCAAATCGTTACAAAAAGCACCAGCCAATGTCCAATAGCGTTGGTCATTTTAATTAACATGAATATACTGTAAGGTCTTGGTACATGGGAGTGGATTTCATCCACAATTTAAAAAAGGGCAAATAATATTTATTTTATTTAATACAAAAGTGACCTAAAACTCTTTAACTTTCAGGTTAGCTTGAACCTGTAATAAAAAAGGGGCCTGAAACTTCCATTCTGTGATGTAACTGTCTTTAAAGTCGGACGTGATGTTTCACGGATGTGCAGTGTCCCTTTTCTCTTGTCGTGTTCAAAATGACTTGCTGTCTAATCTCTTGAATGCATGTTCTGTACTGCTCTGTTATTTCATTTAGATTATCTATGTGGTGTACAGATAAAACTTGACTGCATGGTGTAATTTCTGGGTTCAGCACCAGCTGAACCTGAAAATACATCAGCCAATCTCAACATGATTTGAACACACAGCCTTCTGAGGTGGTGTCAGATGCGCTACCGTTGCACCACAAGGTCACGCTCTAGAAGTGCTTTTAATTCCCCCAAGGAGAAAAATCAGCGTCCCTGAAAAAGTTTTTTTTTCATTCTCTCCTGTGAGGAGCGTCGCTCTTCCAACGAGGGTCTCTTCTTCCCAGACCACAGATTATTCCTCCTGTCCGGCTCTCACACAGAGAGCAGACACACCGTCTCCACTAATGTGTTTACTGCATCTATAGATCTGACCCCCTACAGCCCTGATATTCCTGGACAGGATCCCATATTGATCAGTATTTCTCGCTTTGTGAACTTACAGTGTGTACACAATGTACTTTATACACAAAGTAAGTGTTTTCGTAACTCTTGGACGTTTTGTGAAAAAGTTACTGGCATGCCAAAATCGCCCCCTCAACTGAACAGTCCCACCCCCCTCAGTTTTGGATAAAAGGTTTGGATAAAAAGTTTTTGAACACTTTCACTTACTTAACTTGCGCCGTAAAAAATAGTTGTACTTTGTCAATGGTCAGATAACTACACTAACCCCGAATTCACAGTTACTACATCAGACTGTTTGATGTGCAGGAGGGCTATCCGTCCAGGAACAGCATGTTACATAGTGTCTGTGTTTTGGGGTGTCAACATTATTACGACCTTATTTGCTCAGGTGGACCAATGCCTTGCAGTAGTTTATCCTTATACTTACAATTGTTATATAACTAGGACTGTAGTTATAGAAGTTTGTACTTTCTGTTGGTTTTACAATGATTTCTTAATGATTCAGAACCTCGTTACTGTTGATGTTGTTGCAAAAATGAACACATATGGTTGATGCTCCAGGCAAAAATAATCATGTGAGTTCTGATGAACGTGGAACTGTTCTTCATCGCTAAATACCAGACTGCTTGTCATTATCTTCTGACATGAAATACTAATCAGTGGCATGCTTGCGAGAATTCACTTGGATGGTTGCAACGGCTCCCTTTAAACCAAAATATCACTGCCCCCCTCAGGATTTCAGATGCCCCCCTACAGATCATTCCCCTGGCACCAGTCCTGGGTATAATGATGAACATAGCCGCCTTGAAAGCAGTGAATCCGGGTGTGATTCCCACCTGACCCATCGACAAACCTTTTCCAATGAATCTTCGATTGATTTAAAAAAGTCTTGAAGCTGGTAGGCTAGGGAATAAGCACTGTTTGAGTGCACTGAGGAAAATGTGGTACTGTGCTGCTCCAGTAGTGCAATTGGTCAGGTTGGGGTGCTTTTAAAGTGGAGTTATGCTGAGGTTGTGAGTTCAGTCATCACATGGAGTAGTTTCTGTTTTCAGCTACAGAAACTCGCTGTTGACTTTAAGGCGGTTCTTGTGTTACTTTTTCAGCTCGATGGAGCTGTGTTAATGCAGGCACACCTGCTTCCACGTCAAGTTGTTTTATTGTTGCTCACAAACCAACACACTGCAGACACCTCTGATATTGTCACTGCTTATGGGCCACATGTTCCTGATGTCAGCCTACCATGTTCATGCACATCTAGAAATATTACTGTTACAGTATAGGAGCGAACAAACGAAACGAAAGCACACCAAGTTTAAAAAGGTCAAAATGTGTCAAAGCCCTTCCTCGACGAGGATGGGGTTCAAACCTACTTGTGCAGAGTATAATGTATTAAGAAGTTATTGCTTTAACCACTAGGCCACCTCCATACACACTTTAGCCCCTTCCGGACATGAGTTGGCTTCTTTCCCCATACTCAAGGGTAATTTTCCTCTTCCACCTACAATTTCAACATTTACCTTGGGAGATATCAAACCACAGAGCCTGTGCTGCGCTTCAGTGCCAGCTGTAGTGGACACCCCGTTGAACATAAAAAGCAAATTGAGCTCCTTGGACATAAGCCATTTCTCGTCACTTGCTCAGCGAGCAGGCTCAGCGCACACTGAATGCAGGTGTCTCAGAGCAATTGAGATGTGTCCAAGTGGCTGTAAAAGGGATATTTGATGCCAGTGCCGTGGCTTAGTTCTCCGACAGCAGGCGAAGCGGCGCGCCGGTTGGAGTATTCTCGGTCGCATTTAATGGGAACGTCATTGTAACGCTGCTCTGTAGAGGTGAAAAGGATCTGATGCAGATGCAGGAGTCGCAGGGAGGTAAGTAAGCATACCGAGCAAATCCAGGAGCTGAGTTGTAGTCCGAAGGCGAAGGTAGGTCGAGATCCGGTAAAGGCACTGGTGGCGAACAATCCAAAACGTGAGACAGAATCGTGGTCGAAAAGAGGGCTACAGGGTCAAATCCAAAACAGGCAAAGATAGCAAACAATCCAAGGGGCGAAACGAGATCCGAAGTCTGAAGGCAAAAGGTGTAGGCAGAATTCCAGGAAGGCAAAAGTGGGGTAAGAACGTTAGGCAGAGCAACAAGTAGAGAACTCAATACCGAGCAACGGGAATCAGGTAAGAATGGTATAAATAACCCGGCATGCCGCACGGTAGAGCAATTGCAGGTGTGTTAACTCGTGCGGTGGCGCTTGTTAGTAGTAATCCGCTGCTGGTGCTGATTAGCTCGCTTACGTGTTGATCTCAGCTGGCTGGTGGTCATGACAGTCATGGCAGCGTCAGCTCAAACCACCAAATGGAGACAGGCGTGCCGACAAGCTGACCCTGCTGATGTGGGATTAACAGTAGGGTGAGAGAATGCTGTGGCTTAGTTGGTTAAAGCACCTGCCTAGTAAACAGAAGATTGTGGGTTTGAATCTCACTGGTGCCTTTCTTCCTGTCTTGCTGCACAGTTTATCATTATGGACAGCAACATGCTTCTACATTAAATTTAATGGAAGTGTTCATTTAATTTTTGGAACAACTTGTTTTTAAAAAAATCCATACAAATTGCGAAAGATAAAATACTCATCTGTTTTGTCAGTGCAGAGGAATTACTGCCAGCTGGCAAGGAAACGAAAACAATTTTTTTGTCCTTAGCCAAAAACCTGTGAATGTAGAAAAAAGGTGATGTGCGTTAGTTTCTACGGCACAGTCAGTCAACGTATCCTTCAGTTAAGAATAATGTTGGTAAATCAAAAGTCCCCAGAGACGCATTTCAAATTAATCCGACCTCAACACTGTCTCCCCTAAATGTGATGGGGTTTCTTTGGATGTCCTTAAGCATCCTGATAGTTGCACAGATTTCAAACTTTTGGCACAAGTCAAACTACAAGAAGTTAATAGTTGAGCGCCTAAGTCAATATCACCGGGAATGTGACTATGTAAACTTAAATAGTATTCAAAATATTGCAATTTTGTTGTAGTTTAAAAATATATTTTAGCTGGGGATCCTCAAATGATGAGGGTAGAAAAGAGAACTATTCGACACCATCAGGAGTGCTAAATGTGTGATAAAAGTGTTTTTTAATCACAAAGTGAAAATAGTGAATTTGTTTTTCACTTAGGCGTTCATCAAAAGCTCATTAAACAATGAAGGAGAGGCTCGTGTTCCGAATTCTCTTCGTGTCTCATTGTCTTGCTTTGATTTTTAAAATGTACACTGTTGGCTATTCACTCTTCCTAACACGATTAAAGAGCCGAGTTTAGTTCAGAGGTAAAGCATCTCATGCATCGTATGAAGCTCTGTTTTCTATCACCAGCATCTCCACTCTGGATTTCTTTTTAAGCGCGATATCTTTTCTGTGATTTCTTTCGTTTGAATTCCCTCATGTGTGAATTTCAGCGCGACACATAAACTCATTTGTTTTAAAGAGATGCAATTTTTAAAACAGACAAAATGAAAGACTTATTAACTAAATACACATAGAAAACGTGCACCTAATTGAGAAAATTTGGACTGGGGCGATGTATTATTGTAGCGGCGCAGGCTCACAGTGGTGCACTTGAGGAAAGCGGTACAAGGGCCAGTGACGCATTGGATAATGCATCTGATTACGGATCAGGAGACTGTAGGATTGTAATGCTCTTAAACCCAGTACCATAACCGCAGTGTGTTCAGTCCTACACAACCTTTCTATCGACTGAATAAGCCTCCTGTTCCATATCCATCTTCTTTCCCGCACATTCCGGCTATTTCACCACCGTTATTGTTGGACCACAGTCACAGATACGTAAGGGACACTATTCTGAAGAACTGTCTTAAATAAATAACATTGCAAAAGGTAACAATAAGGGTTTCTTAACGTAACCTTACATCTGGCCATACAATACAATTTCTGTACCCTCAAGTTAAAAAAAAATCGTACTGCTTTCTCCTGAGAAGTGTAGTGTCAAATACAAGTGTAGTGTCAAATCACAATAAATAATACATCAAATATACTAAATTAACACCCAGATATGACAGATGTAACAACACACAGCCATGACAGAACACATTGAAGACTTAAGCCCTTTAAATTTGTATTTCCTTAATTTCCATTCTCTTCCCTCCCCAGGATAACTGAAAACTAACTATAATAAAGGCTATATATGCATTACTTGTAATACAGCTACTAATAAAGATATACATGGAACTTAATTATTAGTAAATAACACTTTTATTAATAAAAACGAGTATTGATAACATTCATTGTCAATACTTGTGGTGTCTGGAAAGCAATTTTAGTTAAATATAATAATAATTTTCAAGCAAGTGGTGCATAAGCTTGTTACTTAATGAGTACATTATTTCCATTACATTCAAGACAGTTCTAATGTGATCAATTGTTCTGCTTAGTCCGCTACCGAGTTGCTTAAAACCTATGAAGAGGTGGTTTAAGCTAGACTCCTAATGCAGTAACATCTAATGGGCAGCAGCTGTTATTTTAGGTTTGTTGCAATTGAGAACAGGTTTAGTACAGAGCTGCTGACAAATTTCAGCGGAGTTTATTGTATATAAGTTTATTGCAATTGACCCATTGTAGCTACCAATCAGCACCAAGAAAAAACAAACTTCACTTGTGCCTTTTAAAAAAAGGGAAACAGAGTAGTAGTTTATGTGGTAATTTCAGGTACTGTACAATGTAAGAACTAAAGTTAACTACTCCCATAGTAATGCGTGGGGTCCTATCAATAGAAAAAAAATTGTTGTAACCCGAAAACACAACAAACACAAAACGAGAAGTCTTCCGGGAACCTAGGTAAATCCCTGTATTAGTCTAACAACTATGAAAAAAAACAACCAAACGCAACAACTTCAAACGAAGAAGAACATTACAAATCTGGGGATCAACAAAAACACAGAGTCTAATGCGAGAGCTTTTTCAAGTCTTCAGTCCTCCTCTCGTCTCAGTAGACCTCTCTCATATATTTGTGTACAGGTCAGCTGGAGGTACACAGCTGATGGTAATTTAAGTAGGGAGCTGCGTCAGCATGCATGGGCTTCAAAGGAAAAAGTCAAGGTTTATTCCATGCTAAAAAAAGAAGGAAACACAATGTTTCATCTGTGGAGCCTTATTCGATTGTGACTCAAAGTAAACTTTTACTTGTTCATTTGATGTTAATTTATCTCCATCAAATACCTAGGAGTATCTAAACTCAACAGGTGCTTTCAGTAGCTAAGTACACGGCTCCAGATGAGACTCAAACTCACAACCTCAGCATGACTCCACTGTGCATTGCTGTAGAAGTACTGCACGCTGACCGATTGCACCACTGGAGCTGTGCAAGTTATGCTCCTCATACAGACTGACGCTGCAGAAACACAGGGTGAAAACGGTTTCGGTTGTGGATCCATCTCCACATGGGGAACAGTAAAATAGCAAGGAAAATACAAGAAAAGAAACTGAAAGAATTGTACTAACAGCAAAAGGGGACGGAGGGAGGTGGTCAGACAAGTAAATCAGCCTGGCAGATTATTTGTAGCGACATTTTTTGAGTCAATCAGCACACAGATTTCTCTTCATGTGCCTTAAACTGTGCAGTTTGTATTTTTGTTGTAGATAGGTTTCTTCAGAAGTCCAGTAAATTGACAATAATGGAGAACTAGCTGACACACCCCGTCGTGAAGACCCTCTGTAAGGTGATTACACGTTTCATTTTCAAGTCGCCTCCTTTACACGCAATTGCAGCCCTGACACTGAGAGAAAGCATGAGAAATGGCTTCAATTTCAATGTAAAAACTCACCATAACACGGACTTACACTGGGAAAAGGTGATTGCACTTTCTGCTTATTGCTACGGCCTTCCCCCCGGTTATGAAAATGTCTCACAGTTCTGACACTGATGTGTGAAAGACAATGTAACAGACTATCAAAATTCTGAAGTACAAGAAATTTTAATGCACCAATTTTTTTAATATGACCCTCTGATCCTGGCATGTCAGAATACATTTCGAAAAAGTATGGCATGAATTGCACGAATTGCAATGGCACAAATTGTTGAAAATATCACTGACCTTGCCGATATTTGCAGGGGATACGAATGTTTTGCACATGTTGAACTACAACACGTAAAAATTGAGCTCCTTAGTCATTATCACCGGGAATGTCCAATAATGACGAACATCAGTAGCTTCAAGGAAACTTAGACTCGCACATGGAGTTTTATCTTCGAATGGAGGGTGGGAGAATTCATTTAGACTCTCGTTGCTCATTAGCTAAACTATATGACACAGCTAAAAATAGCTAAAAATATGACACAGATTTGTTCGAGAAACTTGTAAACACCTTGAAAAGAGTCTTCTTGAAGATGTGAACCAGCTAGCTCTCCACTGTCAATTGACAGGACTTTAGAAGAAACTGTTCTCATACAACCAACATACAAATTACACATCTTAAGTCACATGAAGAGAAATCCTTGTACTAAATAACATAAAAATGTCACTGCAAATTATCACCAAGCTGTTTTATGTGTCTGACCACCTCTTTCCTACTTTGCAGCGAGCACAAATCTTTCTGTTTCTTCATCGCTATTTTACTGTCTCTTTCCCCCATGTGGAGATGGATCCACAGCCGAAACTTTAGGTCAGTTCCTGTTACTCTGTCCGATTGAAAGAGCTGTATTAAAGGCACTCCCACCTCTGCAGGAAAGTTATTGCTGCTCTCAACACAATATACTGCAGCCAAATATAGCGATACTGTCACTGCCTGTGAGCCACGTGTTCCTGCTGTCAGCCTATTATGTCATGTCCATCCACATCCAGAAACATTACTGCTGTAGCACAAGAGTTATATAGGCACAGTCAATAGAGCATGAATCTCTTAATCTCAGAACTGTGGGTTCAGCCCCCACATTGGGTCCCTCTGTGTCAATTTGATCCCCCCAATCCTCCTAGCATGACCTGATGGCGTAACAGTGATACTCAGTGCCTTATATGACCTTTGCGTAATTCAGCTTTCTTTCCACTTGATTCAGATTTTGATCTGAAATCATCGGCCAAACAAGAGTTTGTCTAAATCGAGGGAGATCTGCTCACAAGCAAGTATTAAACACTTCAGCATTTACTGTTCGAATACCACACTTTGTCAAAACACTGCCGCTTCTTAAGCTAATAAGTAATGGTTTTTGAGCACGCATTGTATTGTTAATGCTTATATTAAAAAAGCATAAATTCACATAATGGAATTTGGAATGAACAAAGTAGTCCAGCCCCTTTACAACATTACATACCCACTGATTAAAGCTTAAAACTACAGCAGCAGGAGTAACAATAATGGCAACAACATGTTTGGAGTTCGACATTTCATTTATTCTGCGGAAACATCGTATCGGAATGAACTGCCCGAGATAAAAGAGTAATTGCAGCTTCAGATCGTTTTTACAGAGCATTGCGTTGTTCTGTTCATGCTGACTACACGCTTTAAATTTGTCATTTACTGCAAGCGTTGCTTTGCCAGGTTTTTCTGAAATTCCTCGCATTTGAGCCAGCACTAAAATATTTCATTCCCGTCGCTGAATACATCGTGGAAACGGTATTTGCAACGGAATGTTGACACACATGAAACCTTTTTGTTATTCGGTTCTGAAGTTTGAAAATGAAAATAAAACGGGGGTCACTTCATAGGCTTGAAAGAAGTCCAAGCAGCATAAAAACCCGCAAATTCTCACAAAGGCTGCACCTTTCTTCTGCTGCTTTTATAAATCTGCCTTAAACATTTGAATGCATACCTTACTGCTGCTAATCACATTCACGTGCTTACGAAGTTTTTTTCTGTCCGTTATGTTTTTCCTAAGCGGTTTCTCCGTTTTCCTCGTACTGTGATTGTCAGCGAGCACAACAAGACTGAAATAGTGTAAAGGCAAGTAAAAAAGACAGGGTAAAACGCCTGATTGTCGAGAGTGGGATTTGAACCCGTGCCTCTATTTGGAGAGTGAAACAAAAAGCTTAAAAGACACGAAGCTGTGAATTTGTTGTTTTAAACCGCTCGACTATCCTGAAGAAATGGGTGCTGATTGCACCAGTTACATCCGATTTTCCGTAACTTTGGGACGATTGATACGACTGGACGAACACAATTTGTGGCGTTTAGCATGACATGGAAAACGGTACCGGAGCATTCGTGTCCGGACTAGCAGACTCAGAAACAGTTTTTACCCCCACACTATCAAACTATTAAACTCACAGCCTCTCTCACTCTCACCTCACCTCTCACCTATGATCTGAACCTCACAGTGCCTTCTTTCTTACCAAAAACCCAAACACACATTGAATCTACCTCTACCATACATGTCAAAAGCTCACTCCCCATAATTTCTATCCCTTTATTTCATTCTTTTGATGCATGTTTTTGCACATAACCTGTTACCTTTTTGTTGTTTTGCACACTGCCTGTTGATGTTTTTTGCACATCGGCTGTTGTCTGTCTTTCTTTTGTTATACAATTGTATTGTTGTTGTGTTTTTTTCTTTGTACTACTTATGTCCGAGAGCTAGCTAAATAGCATTTCGTTATACCATATACCTGTGTATGAGTATAATGACAATAAACTTGGACTCGAACTTGACATAGTCTTGCAGGCAGTATATTATTTTACCGTTTACTTGTTTAAAAAAACATGGTCTTCTTGTTCCTAAGTCAGATTTTTAGTGCTTTCGAACGTTACTTCCAACCCGGACAGCTCACCCGATCTGTTTGTGATCAGACCATGGAGGGGGGGGGGGTTGTACCAAGCGCACGTTCCTTCCCAATGCTGAGGCGATCATTCGGAAGATGGGTGTGAAGAGAGACAAGCTTTGTTGACTAAAAAACAAGGCAGGATATGCAAGAATACTAATCACTGGCGACAGCTATGTTCTCTTACTATTGAGACTCCTACATTGCGAGATTTTTAAAGACTTTGAAACAAAAGGAAAGCTGCGACAAACTAAACAGACACAGGTGGGGATTGAACCCATGATTTCCGGTTTACGAGACCGACGCCTTACCACTTGGCCACCACGCCTTCAAGTTAAAATGGGAATATTGTTGTTCAAATTATTTTTTTCTGAATCTGGTTTACATCACCTGGAGGCAGCAACAACAATAAAAGGGATACTTAACAAGGAGATATGCCGTAGCAGTGACTCCAACAGATGCTCCGGAAGAGACTGGAGGTTTATGCCAGCTCCTTAGAGCGCTTGGCTGCGTTGCTCTCAACAGCGGCTCTTCGGCTCTTGTTGTTTGACCTAGTGGTTTTATAACGCGTGGAAACGGCCGCAACTTCGTTTTCTGAGATGCTTTCTCTCACGTGGTGAAATCTCGACCTCTTTGGCATCTCTGGCTATAGTTCTTCTGTAGAGCAGGCTTTCACACCTCTGCTTATAGTGCCCTTGAAGTTATTTTATTTTTACAGGAAGACGCATTCCCTAACGATCTCTCCTGTTTTCGAAATGCTTCATAAGGCGTGTTTGATTCAGGACAAACAGTATACTAATTGTACAATGCAGATTTATGCGGCATTCGTACTGGATTTGAGTGGGATTCTGAAATACTTCTTGCAAAGGTATTCAGACTTTCTTGAACCTGTAATAAAAATACAGACCTGAAACTCCCTAGGTTCCAATCTCTGATGTTGCTGTCCTTAAACTCGGACGTGATGTTCTGCAGACGTGTGCATAATGTCCTGTTTTCTTACAGTGTACACATTTTGCTGTTCACGCTCCGCATTCATCTGCTTTGTGCATTGTTAGTCCGCACCTGTAACATGTAATGTCAGCCGTCCCCTGTTCTTCTATATCTCTAGCATGACTGCGTCCTGCTGTTGGGCTTTTGTTTGTAAAGTTTGAGTGAGCGTCCCGTTCAGTGTCACTTTGTCACTGTGGTCAGAAAGCATTCTTGATTCTGCTTGAACTGCTTCATGAATTCTAGCGACTGTAAGAGCTCTTTCTAAAGTCAGCCCTTCCTCCTGCAGCAATTTATAGTCTATACAGATGCAGCCATTCAAAATGCGTGCGTTATTTTGCGGCATACCCCGGTGGGCGTGTCGCGGCATCACGCAGTGTCACGCAGTGTGACGTGGTTAATCGCGCGTCATTTGACGCTCTGCCGGAAACTATCCGGCGTCACCTTGTAAAACCGCCAGGGGGAGCTTAACCTCTCATGTACAGCATTTGAGCCTTTAATTTTGAACAGTGTATTACAGCATGTTAATCTTCAGTCATTAAAATGTTGGTATATTTTATGAAAGCAAGATTGCTCAGTTGGACAAAAGTACACAACCTACCTTTATCAGAAATATTTATGCATCAAAGCCTTTACCGAAGATATTACTAATAGTATTAATAATGGATGACTTTGGACAAGCTGTATACTCAAAGTATAATTTCTTTAGCACATTTGTACAAGCACTTGGAATCTGTCCAAACCATACTTTGTCAGGCATTTTGTTTTACTTCAACGGGCATAAAAACTTCCTTGCTTTTAACAGGGCGTTTCATAATTTCTAACTACGAAAATGATTTAAAATGCGACACCTATCATTCAACTAGAGCTTAAAATATCACAAGGAAAAATACACACCGGTATTCCATTTCTCCCTAAACATTGTAAGCTTCGAAGTCTTTAACTAACGTGATACCGGAGTCAACAAGCATACTTTTAGAATTTGATTAAAAGGGAATATAATATGGAATCGCGTATCTCAAGAATTTAATAACGGTATGATTATATCCGTGTACTGCGGCAGGGCTGTGTAGGGCTGTTTCGCCTGCCTGCTCATGCGAGCTGACTGTAGCCGACTGGTCTAGGTGCGTGCCTGCCAACGGGCAGGTTGTGTGCTCGAATCCAGCTGGTGCTGAACCTTCCAGTTTTATTTATTTATTTTTTAATCGCGTAACATATTACCGTATGCAAACTGTACTGTATACAGTATGTATATGTATATTTAATGTCTTAACTGTGCCCGTTTAATTGAATTTTAAAAAATTATTTAACACGAACATTAAGCTGTTTACATCTTCCGCCTGAGAACAGTCACCCGTTGCTACCCAACGCAGAATGGTGATTGGCTGACACCATCTGACACCCCTCTGATTGGAGAAAAAAGACGTGCTAGTTTGCTATACATACTGTAACAGGAAGAGGATTTCTTTCTATTCAAAACGTGTATTTTAAAAGTTTAAGAAGTAAAAACCTTACAGCGTACACAGATTTCTAAACTGATCAGGATCGTTATCTTTGTCTTATGCATAATAATATTCACCGCTCTGTGCAGCAAATTAATAATAAACTTTATTTTATATAGCGTTTTAAACGAATAAGTAATTAGATTGCTCATAAACCTAATCACTTGCTTTTTCTTTTTATTTAGGCTCAGATTTCAACTATAGATCGTATTATTAATAACCATAATAACAACCAACCAACAAAAACAACCATATAAACATAATACCAACCAAAAACATAGATAACAACCACAATACAAAATCAAATATATCAAACCATTTTACTCTCGCAAAGTCCTCCAATTATCATAATCCCGCCCCTTATGCAAAACCAAACCTTCCTCCCATCCCAGTTTATCCTGTTTATCATAAACAAAATCCACCTCAATTTTCAACATAAAGCATTACACAAAATCAATACCTCAACACTCCATACTCAACAACGATAATTCACAAACAGCCAGAACATGTAACTACACATTCCCAAACAGACCTAATTTCCATAGCCCCGCCCCTTATGCAAAACCAACATCCCTCCCCTGTTCTCTCTCTCCCCTGGCGGTTGTAATTGTTTTTATTTTCAAATAAATTTTAGCAAAGTCATGCATTTTAAAAATCTTAAGATTTTTATATTTATGTCTTTATTTAGTGGTTTCATTAGTGACAAAGGCTAAACTTTCTTGGAAAAATGTCTTTTATGTAAACCATGTTTGCTATTTATTCATTCAGGGCTAAAATATGTTCATTGTATTCTAATGAAAGAAGGGTTCCTTTCGCCGTAGTCGGGAGCCTAGCCTTTAACTAGTAAGTACTGTACTTACTGGGTTTTTGAGGGGGGGGGGAGAAAAATCGTTTTCCCAGCCTAACAGTATTGTTTTTAACCTGTAAATTTGCTGGACAGAGAGGTGAACATTATCACACAGAAGACAAAGATAGCGATTTACGTTGCATTGTGTATCGTGCTGCTTTAATACAGTTTTAAATAATTGGAAGTCTAAACAGTATCAGCTTTATTTATGGGTTTTAAATAAAGGTGATTTAAACGCGATTTAAATCAATATAAATGTTTATATTGTAACGCATAGGTGACTATTCATTGTTATTAAAATGACTTAAATTCGATCATGTTGTGATATTTAGAAATATACATTTGTTTGGTGCGAGTGAAGTTTTATTTAATCTCTGAGCCATACTGATTCTTCTGGAAGCCAGTTTCCGCCAGGGAGTAAAAAAAAACACACTATGGTATTCTCTCCAATGCAGTGCAGTTAAAAACATACCTCTGATGCTGCTCCTAAATGAATATCGTTTATGACCATCAGAAGCTTTATGCTCCTTTTCTTTTTTCCAGTGGATTGAACAGGGAGAGGCATTTCATGATGTACTTTTCACTGATGAAACAACAGTGGCTCTGGAACAGTTTTCAACCATGTCGTTTTATAAAAAGGGGAGATATGTACACGTTACTGAAGCTAAATGTTTAGCCTTTGTCACTAATGTAAACACTAAATAAAGACGTATAGAAATCCCTACGTTACAGACTGTATATGGCTGGTATTGGTAGTTTAAAGAAAAAATACACACCAGTATTCCACTTTCTCCCTAAACATTTTAAGCATCAGAGTCTTACATGTGGTTATTTATTGCATAATTTAATTTTGAAAGCCACTGAGACATCAGGTACTACTGTTGTATGGTACAAGTGTGGTACTTTTAGGGGTACCACGGTACAGAACACTAGTTATTTAAATATGATTGATAGATAAATAGGCCCACTTTATTCATCCTGAAGAAGATAGAAGACATCCTGATGTCTTAACACAGATACTACAGTGCTTAAGTACTACTCACGTATATGTTTCTAGGTTTATATTATGCATTTCATACGGTCAAATTACTTTTGAGCAACTAATAAGAAGCGCGAAACGGTATGCGTTTTAGTTTCGTTTCGTGCTGGGACCCGTGGATTGATTAGAGATATCAAGTACATACAAGTCATTTTTTAAATGTTGTAGTTCGTCTTGAAAAAATGTTACGAGTACATCATCTATCAACAATTACACAGGTTCTGTTTCCATATTGCGGATTTTGGTTACGTAATATTATGTTCTAGATTTCACGTTGTGAATATATGATTTGGGCAAACAGAGCCGCAAAGAAGTACATTATGGGTGGTTGTTTTTTTTTTGCAGTTTTATCTAGAACAAGCGATGCTTAAACCTTTGTCTGATTCTTGTGAAACTATCCACACGACAGTTACAGTACCTAGGAGTTGACTTCAGTGATGTCACTGATGGGATGTTTCTAAAAATCCATCCTCTGTAAAACGTCTTCTCTAGTTGTCCTGCATATGTATTCGCTAATGAAGCTGTGTGTTCTGAGCCTGGATCTCTACATTTGTGTATGAACCAGCTTAGAGGGCTAAAGACAGCTTGTGTTTAAATTGAGTGTAAGGCAATTTATGCTTCTAAAGTCATGGTCAGCATTTTTGTACTGTGCTGTAAACTTGTTCTGTGCCAAGTCACATTATTTTATAGCGTTTTTATAGCGTTATCAAATCCGGTGGCGCGGTGTTAGTTTCCTGACTCCCATGTCACATGGTCTGTGATTGAAACCTGTAATACCGGTTTAATTCGTCACAGCCAGCACTCCGGTTGTAAAGTAGAAGCAGGCGAGATTTCCAGCGAAAAACACCTCCCCCTTCTTCAGGTGTGAGGGTCTTCTGCTCAGAATGAAACGCTAAAATGTAATGTAAGCTCTGAATGGGTTCAATTGTGATTTGGGCTTGATTAAGGTCGCTGCCTTTCATCTAAAACCCTACTTGAATCCTTCTAAACTAAAAATCAGTGTTAGTGAGTTCTAAATAAAGAGGTATCCAGGTAACAGTGAAACGGGCGGACAGTCTGGGGAGATCGCCCGTTTTCCATGTAAATAGTTCCCTGGTTCCGCACCCCTTGGTGTTTCTCTCGCTCTCTCTCGGGTCACCTGATCATTAGCTCGAAAGATTTGAGTGCTTTGTGTATATTCTAATGGTAGTGGGGGCAGGGTGTGTGGGAACAGGTTTGGTTGAAATTGCATTGGAGATCTATGTTCTTCACACCTGAAACATTTTCTCTGAAAGCATTTTCTTCGCTGTTTAACCGATCTTGTTACAGCATGTTACAGTTTACTATTATTAACCATATTAATTTTAAGTGCTTAATGTAAAATCTTGTAAAAATATATTTTCATTGTTCAAATATACATTAAGTCTGACTATCATATAATAAGTTAAATACAAAACTAAAGAAAAAATAGGGTTAAATATAATTCAAAATATTTTGCTAACAATGTTAACTGTTTATGAATAATAAAATGTATTAGCTAAGGAGTAGGATGGCACAGTTGTTAGTATGTTTTTTGTTTTGTTTCTTTTTCATAAATACAACAGTAGTACCTGATGTCTCAGTGGCTTTCAAAATTAAATTATGCATGCAAACCTGTGAACTAGAAAGATAACTAAGATATTCATCCATTTATAATGGTGGCAAAGTGGTTAGCATTGCTATCTTGCAGCACTGGGGTCCTAGGTTCAATTCCTGCCATCCTGTGTGTGTGGGGTTTACATGTTCTCTCTGGGTTACATGGTTTTTCTCCATATGTGTGATATGACTCCCTCTCGCACTCCAAAACATACTGGTAAGTTAATTAGTTTATGGGAAACCTGGCCCTGGTCTGTGTGTGTTTGTGTCTGTCTGTCCTGTGATGGACTGGCACTATGTCCAGGGTGTATTCTGCCTTGTGTCCGTTGCTTACTGGGATAGGCTCCAAATCCTCTGTACTGGATAAAGAGATTAGAAATGGAAGTAAAGGCACTGTGTGGATGGAACTATACACAGTGTTAGAAACCCACTATGAAATGGCAGCATCTCACTGAGAATAAAATATTTTATACTGCTGGCTTAAAGAAACAGCCTTTCCACCTCTCTTGCACATCAGTATCCATACCTAGTTATTTAAACAAATTGCCTCTAATTATAAACATCTTAATATGCTGGCTCTGTGGATCCGCATCAGCTATGTTTGCCCATTCCTTCAATTCATGTGCATCCAACACACAGTTCAATGCCAGCAACTACACATAATCTAAAATACAATCCTTATTTCAGTATCTATGTAAACATATAGTCTGTTAACTTCATCATCTTCATCAAAAGTATGCCTAACCCCATTAGGAAGTGTTCTTGTTATAAGTGTATTCCTCAGCTTTCCCCAAACTATCTTCTTCTTGCCAACATCTCTAGTCTTTTATCCTGCAATAACTCAGCCAACACTTAAATCTCCAAAAGCTGCTTGTGTTAATTTCTTTAAATCACAAATATCATGTGTAAATACTGGCCATGTAATACTCTGCATTGTGGAATAATAGTTTATTTTAAAGGGAACTAGAGAAACTAAGAACTAGAGAAATCAAGAAAGGCTTTTTTTCTAGAATTAATAAATGCACATCCTGTTCACTGGGGAAATTAAATCCACACTGAGCAATCTTCAATATGTTCAGAATATGACAGCAAGAATCCTATCAGGGATGCATTACACCTGTTTTCAAGTCCTTGCACTGGTTACCTATCAGATTTCGAGTCAACTTCAAAATCCTTATCCTCCTTATATACTGTCCTACAACTGGTATTATTGATCTCCGAATTATTGTACTTGACATGACTTCATTCAGCCTTTCCTGAACGTCTATGACAGGCAGAGAGAGTGCTGTTTCTGGTGCGATCTTTTACAGCTGACATTTCACTGTTTTAAACGAACAAGAAATTAGATTGCTCATAAATCACCTATTCTATATAAACACAGCGTAATTGCCCTCCGAAAATCTTCTTTTTCTTGTTCGTTTTAGAGACCTTGATCGAAACTGATTTTAGATGTCAGAAAGGATTTATTTTCTCTGTATTTCCTACATTGCTTTGTCGAGATTTTAACTTTATATCTAACTTTATATCTAGGCTCAGATTTCAACTATAAATCGTACAGTAATTAATAGCAGTAAATACTGATGTTTATACATAAAAAAGTCATGCCTTGGAGTATAGACCCCCAAAGGAATGCCATAGACTCAAACTGCAAAATAAACACATACAGAAAGAAAGTATTTGTATTGTAATTGCAAATCCTGGTACTGTATGAGTGATTGGTATGACTTTCCTCATTACAAATCTCTTATTAGAATTTAAATTTCTCTGTAACTCCAGGTCAGAACAGAGAAAATGTAACTGCCTTAAGGAGTTTACGATTATGAAAAATAGAAGGATAAGCATGATACGTATGTCTTCTGTCATTTTCTAAGTCATGTTACTGAGCACCAAATCTTATTGAGAATACGAATCCATTTAAGGTTTATACCATTAAAGTAACGGTTTATTCCATGCTGAAAATGTTTGTACCAGACTTTTTTGAGGCCTGTTTAATTGTGTCTGAAGTCTGATGTTGTAAATTTTATTGTTAAAAAGATCCATGAAAATGTCACTACTAAAGTTAGCTGGTACTGTTGGTACTGTAAGTGGCAAGTAGAGCTCATATTTTAGATTTTGTGTAGTTGCTAGCGTTGAACTGTGTGTTGGATGCACATGAATGAAGCGACGGACACAAGGCAGAATACACCCTGGACATAGCGCCAGTCCATCACAGGACAGACACAAACACACACACACACACACCAGGGCCAGTTTAAATCTAACCTCAGAACCTTTCTTTTCAGAAGACTTAGTGTCTGTATCTGCTTCATTTTCTAATTTTGGTAGCACCTCTACCTGCTTGTCTTTCTTATATGCATTTACTTTGTAATCTGTGGTCCTTTTATCTGTTTTTACATCTACTGTATTGCTTTGAGATGCCACCTTTAATGGTGATATATCAAATAAAGTTTTTTATTATTGTTATAGGGAAACATGATCAGATTGTCCCTGGTTCAGAAAAAAAAGATCTAAAGTATACTAGTTTGTCACTCTTCTAATTCCCTTTGCTAAATGACTTTTCATACTAATCTGATCAATCTAACTGCCAGTTTTCTGTGCTTTCTCTATCCTGCTAGATTTGCAATTATTCTGAAAATTTTCATCTTGAAATAACTCATTTCTAAATACCTTTTTCACTGTTAACATCTTGCAGCAACTCTGCGACAAAATATACACTCTGACAGTTCATCCTGCTACCAACATTAAATAAAACAAATCTTAAGATTTCTATATTTATGTCTTTATTTAGTGATTTCATTAGTGACAAAGGCTAAACTTTCTTGGAAAAATGTCTTTTATGTGTTGCGGAAAAAACTGACTTGCTTTAACAAAATATGTTTACAAATCCTTTCACCTGCCATTTTCGTAGTTAGAAATTATGGAACGCTCTATTAAAAGCAAGGGAGTTTTTATGTCCGTTGCAGTTCTTTTGCAACATGAATATAATTATATCGTTATTAATTTCTTGAGATACGCGATTCCATATTATATTCCCTTTTAATCAAATTCTAAAAGTATGCTTGTTGACTCCGGTATCGCGGTAGTTAAAGACTTCGATGCTTAAAATGTTTAGGGAGAAATGGAATACTGGTGTGTATGTTTTCTTTAAAGTACCGATACCAGCCATATACTGTATGTTTAAGTTCCAAAATTAATATCGTTTATGGACTTCACACGCGTTGCAGTATGCTCCTATTCTTTTTATGCTCAGGCACAAAGTAAAAGGGGATGCTTCATATTGCTTGACTAATTTTAAAAACTAAGTTAGAAATGCAGACGCTCCCTCGGTGCGCTGCTCTGGTGCGCCGGCTCTTACACAGTGCCTGTCTGCCGTAAGCGTTACAATATACATACCCAACACTGCTTGTACCCATCTGTCATGCAAATAAAACACCTTGAATTGAATTGAATTGAGGGGAGAGGGGGGGAATACTAAAGCCAATACTGGCTCAATACCCTCGATGGGCTTTGACGTGCTAATGCGTTGGTTTAAGAGTCCGGGTGTGGCAGGCTTCCAATGTCAACTCGACTCGATTGGAAGACAATGAACGTATTTTGTGATATTTAGAAATATAAATTTGTTTGGTGCGAGTGAGGTTTTATTTAATCTCTGACCAAGGGAAACGTTTCATTTTTTTCAAAGAAATGTTTGTTAAAAAATAAAGTCATAGTTCTATGGGATTCAATCACAGACCATGTGACATGGGAGTCACGAAACTACTGTAACACACAGCGCCACCAGATTTAATAACGCAATAAAAACGCTATAAAATAATGTGACTAGGCACAGAAAAAGTTTACAGCACAGTACGATAATAAATGCTGACCATGACTTTAGAAGCATAAATTACCTTACACTCAATTTAAACACAAGCTGTCTTTCTGTATGAACCTCTAAGCTGGTTCATACAGAAAATGTAGAAATGCATTAGCCTGATTATGATTAAAAAACACATAATTAAACACGCGTTTGCGATTTAAATCAGAACATGATTTAAATCAATATAAATGTTTATATTGTAACGCATACTGTCCAGCCTCCATTTCTCTATAAAAATTTACTCTGTTGCACACACACACACAATAGAAGGAGGAACCGCTGTCAGAAGGGAAGATATGTTCAAAATATCGCAAATATCGATCATGTTGCGATATTTTGAAATATAAAAGTCAATTGATTGTCCATAATATCGCTATTCTATTTTTTCGAAGAAATGTTTGTTAAAAGAAAAGTCCGGTACCAGCTGGATTTGAACACACAACCTACCAGTTGCTAGGCACGCACCTAGACCAGTCGGCTATAACACAGCTCGCATGAACAGGCAGGCGAAACAGCCCTACACAGCCCTGTCGCAGCACACGAATACCATTATTAAATTCCTTAGATACGCGATTCCATATTATATTCCCTTTTAATCAAATTCTAAAAGTATGCTTGTTGACTCCGGTATCACGTTAGTTAAAGACTTCAAAGCTTAAAATGTTTAGGGAGAAATGGAATACTGGTGTGTATTTTTTTCTTTAAAGTACCAAGACCAGCTATATACTGTATGTTTATGTTCCAAAATTAATATCGTTTATGGCCTTCACACGCGTTACAGTATGCTCCTATTCTTTTTATGCTCAGCTACTAAGATTTCCCTTCATTGGTAAATTCAATATCTACAACGGGCACAGCAAAGACGTTTTTACTGTAAGTCTTTCTACGACAGACCAACGGACCACGAGTGCCCCTGTCGGTCAACCAATCACTTACTGCGGTGCCACGCGTCATCTTGCGTCATACTGAGCGACGTCACCTGCGGTACGTGTCTGTGACGCACACTTTGAATGGCTGCATCTGTATGTGCACATTTTTCCACAAGTTGATCTCTTAACATGTCAGTTTCCAATACTCCAAAGTCACAAGATTTAGCCAGTCCTCTTAGTGCAGTCACAAAAGCATCAACAGATTCGTCCTGAGACTAAGTTCTCTGCCTAAATTTATGCCGTTCCAAAACCACATTTCTCCGCGGTGTAAAGTAAGCGTCTAAGGCAGCTACAGTCTGTTCATATGTACCTTTTTCAACAGGGAGGTTGGCGAAAATCCGCTGCACGGGAACCCAGATATCGTGCAGTAATGTAGCACGTCTCACGGCATCCGGAGCTTCTGTAGATCCACTGGCTATTTAAAACAATCTGTACGACTCCATCCATATCTTGTATTCCGCATACAAATCCGGAGCTCCGAGTTTCAGTAGAAGCGGTAGAAAAAGCTAGGCATAAGCAAAGCTACTTGGCGCGGCTGCCATATCTTCCATGGCGCAAGCTAAACGAAAAGTCCAAAAATTCAAAAGTTCGTTTCTACCAGCAAGAGAACTAAAATCTGCAGTATTCTGCTCGCTTTGAGTCCGTCAAGCACTCATCTCTCGTCGCCATAAATGTTGTGTATCTTAATAAAGAGACGTTTTTTATATTATTTTAACTATTTTGTTAACTACACAGATCACGCCCTTACACCATATATTCCCGCCTTCTACTCTCTCGTTCTGTTGTCTCGCGATGTCTACTCACTATACTACATTTAGCATGACTTCTTGTTGCAGTTGAGCTCAAAGCTGGAGATGATCTCCATATTCTACCGCACTAACTAGTCCGAAACGTAGTACACAGTACACACTTTTTAAGTGAAGTCAGGTTGTTAAAAAATTAAACCAGCGCCCTGTCACAGAAACGTACCCCGGTCTCCCGCGCAACAAGCGGTGGTACTCAGCAGTATACTAACGAGGAGCGCTTGTCTGCAGCTGAGCGTCAGCTCTTTTTATTGTTAGCAGTCATTGCCTCATTTCTAAAGACTTTTTCACCTGCTCTTAGCTTTTAAAGACGATCATAAACGCTCAAGAAGTAATTCATGTCAATTTGAAGTCTGTTTCTGTTGTCTCAGCGCTTGATAAAGAAAAGCCGTGCGTGGGAGACTCCCTCTCTGAAGAAGTTTGCCGTCACCCTGCGAGGGAGAAGAGCCATCAATCACCGAGGCAACCACTGAGACATTTAACATTGAACACGTGAAATGCGAGATGTTGTGATATTTTTTCCCGCTTAAGGCTTCTATCGTTTCTACTCTAACGAGAAAGACCTCTTTATTAGAAGTGAGATTTTAACAAACGTCTCGTGGGGTAACTGCGACCTGAACGCAACGCCTTAGACCACCAGCCATCTTGCCTGTGGTACTTATAATGAAGTATATATTTTATTTCTACTCGTTGATAAGAAAAGTGAAATCATGTAATTAGGGATATGTCTTTTTTTCATGGGGAAAACTAGCCCGAGCAAATGTAAAGTTTAGAGCAGCGCTCAATAAAAACGATCAGAAACCGAAAGCGATTCTTATACGGATCAGTATATTCCGATACCACTGGTTCTGCAGAAGAAATAAGAAAAGCCGAACTCAAAGCACTGTGTTGCCATTACGGCTATTCCATCTGCAGCTGCTTTAAGATTACTCACACTGTGTTGCCATTAAGGCTACCTAGTTAAAAAAAAACTTATCGTCACCTTTTTAAACGTGATTGTTAGACACCCGTTAAATCTCAACCGAGGTTTCTTGAGAGATCGTTCAGCGAGCGAGTAATAAAAAAAACTACTTCGCTTCTAACCTCTGCTGTCGCTGTAAACTCGGACGTGATGTTCTGCAGATGTGCAGTGTGCCTTTCCTCTCGTCGTACTCACTGTGTGAGCTCCTCACTGCGTGTTCTGTACTCTACTGTGATTTAATTTAGATGATTACGTGGAGTAGAGTGACAAGATCTACTTGAACATTTTCGGTTTGTGAAATGAAACACTAAATACACTACTGTAAATACAAGTAATGGACATTTAAAATAACCACAGTACAGCTAGAAGAGTGAAAGATAAGAGACTACTTAGAATAACATTCACAAAACACTTACTGTAAGAACAGCACAGCCGCCCGAACAGGGACTTGAACCCTGGGCCCTCAGATTAAAAGTCTGATGCTCTACCGACTGAGCTATCCGGGCTCTGAAAGAAAGCCAACACTGTCGGGATCCTCGCAAGTCACGTGTCTCTTGTGCGGAAGAGCAGTCATACCTGACCCATCTGGAATGACCGCTGACAGACTTTATCCAGAAGCGACGGCACCACTCCCAGTAGAATGAGTGAGAAATACAGCATGACATGGGTAGTTAAGGGGCTCCCACAATCCATCTTTCCTCACATTACTGATTTTTTTCAATAGCATTTTGACCTTTTTTCACATTCAGATTTTTTTCACATTTAATAAAATCTTTTAATCAACAACATTAAAAAGAAAACAAATGGAACATTTTTTGGAACAATAATTAAAAAAAAAACTTTCAATGCCTTGGTTGTATACGTGTGCACACCCTTTATAAAGGGAGTTGCAACAGTGCTAAAATCTAAAGAGCATTTCTGTAGAGAAAACAGCATTTTTTCTGCCTTGATGTTAAGCTTAGGCTCCCTGTCTTTTAGAAATTCTATTTCTTAACACCTTGCACAGCCTCCCGACAGACTAACAAATAATTTTTGGAGAAATTGGCTCACACACCGGAAGACACTAACGTTTATCTACGTTAGAGTATGTGAATAACAGTTTAACCGAAAAATTTTGCAATTGTGATTTTGTTAAAATTCAATAAATCGTCTATCAACAGAAATTATTAAGAAATTGTTTTATTTCATAAACTATAAGACAATTAAGAGAGTTTATAGGTCATATCCGTTGCTTATGTTCTTTTAACTCTAGCGTTCAGGATCCAAACCCAGGTGCGGACGGTTGTGTTTCTTGAATCTCTTGTAATCATCAAAAGTCGATGTGTAGTCCTTCAGTACTTTCTCGAGCTGTGCCATGGATATTTTATACGATCAATACTTGTCATGCTCTTTTGCATTTTCATTAACAAACGGAAAAAGTTCAAAGTGTGTTTATGGCTGTGCTTCACATCTACACGAGAGCACTCGTAACAGTACAGGACACGCAGTGAAGAGTTCGTGAAGCTTTCAGTTTAGTGCGGAGTTCAGAAGGGGGATTCTCTCGCTAAATGATCTCTCAAGAAATCCCGGGTGAGATTCAACAGGTGTTTTCTGCAACAGCCACGACAAGTGTGGATCAATCTCTGGATTTCCTGAATTTGAACTAAATTATTAGTTCATAAAATTATTAGGATTTAACAGAACTAAATGAGGTACATTTAAAACAGCAGCGCAACTCTGCAGCACGTCGAGTGTGCCTGCATTTAGTAAACCTGGCTCTCTCTGAACACAAGCAAAGAGTTCTCACTCAACAGAAGATTGCGATGTGAGTACTGTAATATAAAGCACCTGGAGATGCCAGGAATTGAACCCGGGACCTCATACATGCGAAGCATGCGCTCTACCACTGAGCTACATCCCCGATCGAAAAGGAAATTGAACAGACTTGTCCAGATGCTCACTGATCACAATCCACCACTCACGAAGAATGCCTGCAGTTTCCCACTTTCGCGTTTCCTCTACTACAGAGTAAGTTCATGGGAATGAAGAAATAAGGAAGGAAAAATAATCGAATTGAAGCTTCAAGAGACTGGGCACATATTAATCTATTATTTTTGTATCCAGTCACACGTGCGACGGTGGTTAATTCCCAGACGGGGGAGTGCTTTTTTTCTACCTCCTTACTCGACTGTCTTTCAATTCTGTTTTATTTAAAAGCTTTTTGCATCTTTTAAGTGCTCTTGATTAAACTATGCATAGAAAAACAGCAGTACTGATGATTTTCATGGACCGATGCACACTTGTTCTGTACAACTCGAGTGATAAAGCCCTGTCTGCAAATATTGTAGAAGAACGTAAAAGGGTGAAACAACGCCCCAACCACAGGAATAGTAACAGGAAGGATCGTGTTGTTATGTGATAAGTCCTTTTGAGATGTCTTGTCGATGCACACAGGCGGTAGAGCTGAATATTTTACTTTTAGTGGTGTTTTTAAACAAAGATGGAACATGTTATTTCTATTCCAGGAAGAAAGGAGCAGACTTTAACTTTAAGAGGCAAAAACGACACCTTATCAAAGCTAATATTAATTAAAATGACATCACAACAAAAGAGTGGAGCCTTGAGTGAATAAAATTAGTTTTCATTGGACGTCTGTGTCTCCATAACTTTGTAGGTGAGAGAGAGGATTGTGATAATTTGCAGGTGCTTCTCTGAAGTGCGTTGATGGTACAGGCGCCTTCCAAATAATTGAGTCGGGTTTGAATCCCAGTTAGTGCAAACCCAAATCTTTTCAAGATAATCTGTGGTCCGCTAACACATCTTTTGAAACACTACAACAGGTAACACCCCGTGTGAAACATCATGAGCATCTGTTAAACCTCTCTACCTGCCCGTTCCTCACAGAGACATGACGAGGGTCTAAAGGGACATTTTGAGCCGTAGAAACATTTTATCATTCCATACTTTCCAGTGCAGTCAGGTCAGTTCCACTTCAACTGCGCCCGACAACGTTTTGAAAACAACAAGAGTAAAGGGATACTGCACGTCTGCAGAACATCACGTCCGAGTTTAAGGACAGCAACATCAGAGATTGGAACCTATGGAGTTTCAGGTCTGTGTTTTTATGATAGGTTCAAGAAAGTCTGAATACCTTTGCAAGAAGTATTTCAGAATCCCAGTCAAATCCAGTACGAATGCCGCATAGATCTGCATTGTATAATTAGAATACTGTTTTTCCGTTGAATCAAACACGCCGCATAAAGCATTTCTAAAACAGGAGAGATCGTTAGGGAATGCGTCTTCCTGTAAAAATAAAATGACTTCAAGGGCACTATAAGCAGAGGTGTGAAAGCCTGCTCCACAGAAGAACTATAGCCAGAGATGCCAAAGAGGTCGAGATTTTCACCACGTGAGAGAAAGCATCTCAGAAAACGAAGTTGCGGTCGTTTCCACACATCATAACACCACTAGGTCAGACCACAAGAGCTGAAGAGCTGCTGTCGTGAGTAACGCGGCCGAGCTGACTTAAACCTCCAGTCTCTTCAGGAGCATCTGTAGGAGTCACACTGCTCCTTGTTAAGAATCCCTTTTATTGTTGTTGCTGCCTCCAGGCGATGTAAACCAGATTCAGAAAAAAATAATTTGAACAACATTATTCGGTTGTTTACGCGAAGGCGTGGTGGCCAAGTAGTAAGGCGTTGGTCCCGTAAACCGAAAGTTTTGGGTTCAAACCCCACCTGTGCCTGTTTCATTTGTCACTATTTCCCTTTAGTTTCAAAGTCTTCAGAAAACTCGCAATGTAGGAGTCTCAATAGTAAGAGAACATAACTGTCACATACCGTTTCCACGATGTATTCAGCGACGCGAATGAAATATTTTACTGCTGGCTCAAATGCAAGGAATTTCAGAAAAACCTGGAAAAGAAACGCTTGCAGTAAATGACAAATTTAAAGCGTGTAGTCAGTATGAACAGAACAACGCAATGCTCTGTAAAAACGATCTGAAGCCGCAATTACTCTTTTATCCGGGCAGTTCATTCCGATACGATGTTTCTGCAGAATAAATGAAATGCCGAACTCCAAACATGTTGTTACCATTATTGTTACTCCTGCTGCTGTAGTTTTAAGCTTTAGTCAGTGGGTATGTAATGTTGTATAGGGGCTGGACTACTTTGTTCAGTCCAAATTCCAATATGTGAATTTAAGCTTTTTTAATATAAGCATTAACAATACAATGCGTGCTCAAAAACCGTTACTTATTAGCTTAAGAAGCGGCAGTGTTTTGACAAAGGGTGGTATTCGAACAGTAAATGCTGCAGTGTTTAATACTTGCTTGTGAGCAGATCTCCCTCGATTTAGACAAACTTGTTTCTGCCGATGATTTCAGATCAAAATCTGAATCAAGTGGAAAGAAAGCTGAATTACGCAAAGGTCATATAAGGCACTGGGTATTACTGTTACGCCATCAGGTCATGCTAGGAGGATTGGGGGGATCAAATTGACACAGAGGGACCCAATGTGGGAGCTGAACCCACAGTTCTGAGATTAAGAGATTCATGCGCTCTCGACTGCGCCTATATAACTCTTGTGCTACAGCAGTAATGTTTCTGGGTGTGGATGAACATGACATAATAGGCTGACAGCAGGAACACGTGGCCCACACGCAGTGACAGTATCGCTATCACATTTGACTGCAGTATATTGTGTTGAGAGCAGCAATAACTTTCCTGCAGAGATGGGAGTGCCTTTAATACAGCTCTTTCAATCGGACAGAGTAACAGAAACCGACCTAAAGTTTCGGCTGTGGATCCATCTCCATGTGGGGAAAAGAGACAGTAAAATAGCGATGAAGAAACAGAAAGAATTGTGCTTGCTGCAAAGTAGGAAAGAGGTGGTCAGACACATAAAACAGCTTGGTGATGATTTGCAGCGACAGTTTTATGTTATTTAGTACATGGATTTCTCTTCATGTTCCTTAAGATGTGTAATTTGTATGTTGGTTGTATGAGAACAGTTTCTTCTAAAGTCCTGTCAATTGACAGTGGAGAGCTAGCTGGTTCACATCTTCAAGAAGACTCTTTTGTAGCGGCGAGGCTTAATAATAAGGCAGAATTAAGTGTTTCTGAGCTTCCCAAATGAGGCCCCATTTCTCTGTTCATCTCTGTGGTGCAGCCACAGAGAGACCATTAGGGTGATTTAAGGTTTCCTAGGACAGCTCCCAAAGGGGGATGCAAGTAGCTAAGCCTGGCCATCATGATCAATGGTCATCCACTGGCGCCTATCTGTCTAGGGAGTGCCAGTTGGACATCTGGACTGCATTACTAAGTGTCAGGACTAAGTGACTCATATCTCACCTTAATCAACCAATCAGGGACTGGTAGGGCCGAGTAACCCACGTGGGACTCTGATGCCCATGGAACTTTCAGCCAATCGACGAGCTGAAGTTCCTCCAGGTAAAAACAGGCAACACAGAGAGCCTGTGAGATTCAGATTCAGATTCAGGAAGATTCAGTGAAATTCAAAGGAGAATTCCAGGGCAGGACGGCCCAGGAGCAGAAGGCTCCCAAGGGCAGGACATTCTCGCAGCGCGCCTCCTGACCATCCTGAGACTCAGCCCGGACAACCACGGAACGGCCAGTGTGTCCGAGTGGCAGAACTTTCCTTTGTTCTAAGAGTCTAGAGTGGAGGTTGCCAGAGAGTAACCAGCAACAGGTCGGAACTGTGGACAGCTGAATCACTATTCAGAACTAGCGCTTCATCAGGAACGAACCGGTCCTCTTCCTGACTTGCTGGGACCCACAGTCATCTTTTCTCCTGTGCACAAACTTTGCTAGTTAAAGCCAACACTAACTAGCCGGTCAGTGAGCATCAGCAGCGCACCGTCGCAAGCCGCACAGCACAGCCTGGCACGGAGCCAGAGAGCGCGGATTGGACAGCAACAGCCTGCAACTGTTTCTTTGTGCCCGCAGGAGATCTGAATCCCCAGAAATTGGATGAGTATTCAACTTCAATGCATTACAGCTCGAGAATTCAATTGCTATCCCAACCAGTTGATATCAATTTAATTCCTAAGAGTTATGTACTTGTTTTGAGTATCTAATGTAGAAGTTATAACCAAGTTCATTTACGAAACGGTCTAAATGAATGATATACTGAACGTATGTCCTCTTGATGTGTAACACTTCGTAACTGAATGAATATATACCTTTTGTATTCTGACAACCCTCTCGATAAGATCTGTTAGGTTTATATGCATATTCTATGTATTAATAAATGTATCCTCGTGTATTAGTACCTGTGTGTGTGCGTTGTTTGAGTTATGTCGCATGTTTGGATTCTAAAGCCATCAAAAGAATCAACTTTGTGATTTACAGCTACAATTAATAATTGTCTCAGTAAATGCCCAAACCCTACAGAACTGGTGCCTTCAGAGAGCCACTATGATTACATATTTGGCGTCCCTGAACCGGTTTTTCCCTACACTTTTTAAGGTGATTACAAGTTTCTCGAACAAATCTGTGTCATATTTTTAGCTATTTTTAGCTGTGTCAGTTGTATATAGTTTAGCTAATGAGCAACGAGAGTCTAAATGAATTCTCCCACCCTCCATTCCAAGATAAAACTCCATGTGCGAGTCTAAGTTTCCTTGAAGCTACTGATGTTCGTCATTATTGGACATTCCCGGTGATAATGACTAAGGAATTCAATTTTTACGTGTTGTAGTTCAACATGTGCAAAACATTCGTATCCCCTGCAAATATCGGCAAGGTCAGTGATATTCTCCACAATTTGTGCCATTGCAATTCGTGCAATTCATGCCATACTTTTTCGAAATGTATTCTGACATGCCAGGATCAGAGGGACATATTAAAAAAATTGGTGCATTAAAATTTCTTGTACTTCAGGATTTTGATAGTCTGTTACATTGTCTTTCACACATCAGTGTCAGAACTGTGAGACATTTTCATAACCGGGGGGAAGGCTGTAGCAATAAGCAGAAAGTGCAACACCTTTTCCCAGTGTAAGTCCGTGTTATGGTGAGTTTTTACATTGAAATTGAAGCCATTTCTCATGCTTTCTCTCAGTGTCGGGGCTGCAATTGCGTGTAAAGGAGGCGACTTGAAAATGAAACGTGTAATCACCTTACAGAGGGTCTTCACGACGGGGTGCGTCAGCTAGTTCTCCATTATTGTCACTTTACTGGACTTCTGAAGAAACCAATCTACAACGAAAATACAAACTGCACAGTTTAAGGCACATGAAGAGAAATCAGTGTGCTGATTGACTCAAAAAATGTCGCTACAAATAATCCGCCGGGTTGATTTTCTTGTCCGACCACCTCCCTCCGTCCCCCTTTGCTGTTAGCACAATTCTTTCAGTTTCTTTTCTTGTATTTTCCTTGCTATTTTACTATTCCTTTTCCTCATCTGGAGATGGATCCACAACCGAAACTGTTTTCACCCTGTTTTCCAGCCAGATTCAAACCAGAGAACAAAGAGTTCCCAGCTGTTTCCACTATATTCCTCCGCTCTTACAACTGAGTAATCGAAAACACAGGAAGCCCACCTTTTGTCTTACATAAAGCACAATGTAGTGCAGCGTTCCTATTTATTTAAATCCCAGTTCAAAATCAAATCTCATTCCCATAGTCCTGTTTAGTTTGAATTTAAGCAGTTAACCAGGCTTCTACAGTATACACTCCCAGAGATATTACAAAATGTTTGAGGGACATCATTAGATATAGAAATTGACTCTTTTTCTAGTGGGATCACATTAAACCTTTCTTTTGGATTGAGAACAGGATCGTCGTGAGATTCAAAACACATCTGCCTTTGCTTCTTTCGACGATGAATGGATTATTGAGGTGCAAACATCGGTTCAAATCAAAACAAAATTGTACTATACAGTACTTCTGTTTCTGTCTGTTAGTGTGTGGGTGTGTGTCTGCAAGTGTGTGGTGTCTATCAGTGTGTGGGTGTGTGTCTGTAAGTATTAGTAGTGTCTATGTGTGTGTCTGTGAATGTGTGCGAGTACTGTATGTGTGTGAGTGTCTGATTGTGTGTATAAATGTGTGTGGTGCCTGTGAGTGTGTGTTGTGTCTATGTGTGTGTCTGTGAATGTGTGTCTGTGAGTTTGTATCTGTGAGTGTGTGTAGTGTTTGTGTGAATGTGTGTGAGTGTGTGGTTGTGTGTCTGTCAGTATGTCATAATGTGTGTGAATGTGTGGGTGTATATCTGTCAGTGTGTGTGAATGTGTGTGAAGGTGGGCTTGGGCTCCAATGCTGTGTCTGACAGAAGTGACCCATCAACAGGTGTTGAGGTCCAGAGTCACTTGCAAATTTCTATTATTGAGGTGCAAACATCGGTTCAAATCAAAACAAAATTGTACTATACAGTACTTATGTTTCAGCTACCAAAATTTAGCCTTAGTTGTAAAATTCCATATTAATATTCAATATTAAGTGGATTATAACATGCACAGTAGAGAAACAGATTAAATCTCTTCCTCCCTGGGCCACTTGCCCGCTTCTCTCACTAAACCACCATTCCGTCTCTTCACAGCTGTTCCAAGACCCTCTTTCTGTCACACCTCTCTACATCTATTCTGACTTCACACCTCTTGATTGGCCTCTCTTTCTGTCCCCTGCTCCCGCCTCTCACTCCTCCTCCCTCCCAGCCTTTGTTCTCCCACTACTTTACCTTTTCCTACTGCCCTGTCTCTCTCACACCTGAAGAAGGCTCCACGGCCGAAACGTTGTGTTCTCTTTCTTCTTTTTTTCAGCATGGAATAAACCTATCTGTCAGAAGTGTTTGACTGTCAATTGAGCAATATGTGATTATCTCTTATTATTATTTTTACTTATTTAATGAACAGCAGTGTTGTCACTCTTATAAGTGTAATATGATTATCAGCAGCAGCAGACTGATGGTCGTGTCTACAATAGTGACTAGTTGACAAGTTTGTAGCTCTGAGCAGTGGGACTCAGATCACACAGAAGACCTGTCTGTGTGTGATTCCACACCAGCCCTGGGATTCAGCGTCTCCCACACGTCTCTCATGTGGAGTCTTATAAATATACAGTTAAACAGAGTCTGATAACTGTTATATAGTTAATTAAATAATCAAACTGGCTGAGGAACTGAGAGATTGAGTGAAAATAAAACCAAGAGCTGCTCTTCAACCTCCAGGATCAGGAGTCTGATCCTCTTGGCTTCTATTCTATGGAGATTCGTGTAAAAAGCTTAAAAACACTTATTATAGAGACCTGTGCTCCTTCTCTTTCTCTTCTGCTCCACAGGAGTATGCTTTATAACGCATTATTCTGTGAAGTAAACATTTTTTTTCTGTTAGTGTTTAATGAATTTCATTTCTCGGTTTGTCATTCTCCTCCTCCTGCTGTTATGAATCGCTTCTCTTAACAGCCCGGTGTGTTTTGTTTTTGGAGATGTTATATCTGTAAGAAAAGCCCTCCGGGCTCCGGACAGGAGTCTCCTCCAGCGGAGACGCGCTCTGCTCTGTCAGAAAGAGCGCTGTGATGTCACAGACACCAGGCAGAGCGCCGGGATCGGAGAGCGAGACCGCGGGAGACGCGCAGAGCGCACGGAGGAGAGTTATTGATCACTTATCAAGCAATTAATTCAACTTAAAAAACATAGAATAATCGATTAAGTTCACCGATTGGTGAGCACTGATTCTTTTCCCATTCTTGACCCATTTTAAAATCTAGAAAAGAGTCAAAATCGATTAATTAACATGCGTTTAAGAGTTAATAATGTTCAATCTGAAATTAAAGAATGATTTATTCAAATTATTATTTAGGAATTGTATCCTAGAGCTAGAAAATTATATTCAAAGTTAATAAATTTGTGTAAGTAACAGTTTAAATGCATTTTCCATTTGTTTACAAATCATAAGTATGGTAACCATGGTGACACGTGGCACATCACTGTGCCTGGCTAGATGTCTCGCCTTCGTCACAAAGAGTGGTGTGACGTCACGGACAGCAACTAATACTAATGCTAGTGTATTTATGTTAATATTAGTGAGAGTACAACTGGTAGTTTTAATACTAATGCTAGTGTTCATGTGAGTATTAATGATGATAGCACTACTGATAATTTTAGTTTTAATGGTCATATTAATGTTAATATTAAATTTAATTATAGAGTTACTGTTACAGTATTAACAGTAGCAGTAGTGTTAGTTTTAGTGATATCATTACTGTTATTATAAGTGTTTGTAGAGTGTGTCTGTGAGTTTGTGGTGTTTGTGAGTGTGTGGTGTTTGTCAGTGTGTGAATGTGTGTCTGTCAGTGTGATATGTCTGTCATTGTGCAGGTGTGTGTCTGTTAGTGTGTGGGTGTGTGTCTGCAAGTGTGTGGTGTCTATCAGTGTGTGGGTGTGTGTCTGTAAGTATTAGTAGTGTCTATGTGTGTGTCTGTGAATGTGTGCGAGTACTGTATGTGTGTGTGTATAAATGTGTGTGGTGCCTGTGAGTGTGTGTTGTGTCTATGTGTGTGTCTGTGAATGTGTGTCTGTGAGTTTGTATCTGTGAGTGTGTGTAGTGTTTGTGTGAATGTGTGTGAGTGTGTGGTTGTGTGTCTGTCAGTATGTCATAATGTGTGTGAATGTGTGGGTGTATATCTGTCAGTGTGTGTGAATGTGTGTGTAGGTGGGCTTGGGCTCCAATGCTGTGTCTGACAGAAGTGACCCATCAACAGGTGTTGAGGTCCAGAGTCACTTGCAAATTTCTAGAGCACTTTAGAACTTTCTAGAGTCCAGACCAACGAACAGAAATCTGTGAGTGCTGTGTTTTTATCACTATTAGCGTATGTGGTGTCTGTGGGTGTGTGGGTGTTTGTGAGTGTTTGATGTGTGTGGGTGTGTGTCCATGAGTATGTGTAGTGTCTGTGTGTCTATGTGAGTATTAATGATGATAGCACTACTGAATACTAATATTCATGTGAGAATTAGTGATGATAGAGCTACTTTGAATTTTAGTTTTAATGCTAGTATTCATGTTAATATTAGTGATAATCATAGTGTAAGTGTCAGAGTATTAATACTCATTGTCATGTTAGTTCTTTTGATAGTATTACTGTTATTATTGGTATTATTAGTGTACTACTTAGTTTGTGTTATTGTTAGTAATATACAAACTGTAAGCCTTAATTGCAGTGTTACTGTTGTAATATTGGCAGTATTTGTGTAAGTGTTAGTTATAGTGTAACTGTAGGTAAGAGTGTAGGTAAGGCCCCGGCTGCCCTGTGGTGGCTCGGGGAGGGCCTGCGGGTCGAACTGGAGGGGCTTCTCTAGGTTGAGGAGAGCTGGGTGCGGACCTGGGCTCAGAATGCGATGTCTTCCATCCAGCTTGACTGCCTGGAGTTGTACGATGAGGTCCTGGCCAAGTTTGGATCGGAGGCAGCATATGTGGGATTGGTGAGTCCCTGAAACCCCTCCCCTTGTCCAGCTTACACTGTGGTATCAGGGCGGTACAGGGGCTGGGGCGACTCTCCTGACCCCCTCAGCTTTCCAAGATACCTGCGTCACCCCACTCAACCTGGAAATCTCCCAGATCCAAGGGGAGAGAGACAGGAGCTGGGCTGGGACACCAGCCTGCTGTTATTTCAAGTGGTTGGCTGAAAGACACGCCGCTTATAGATCACCACTAGCCGGCATCATAGAGTGGGTGGTGAGACTCTTGGTCATCGATGGCAACAGTGGGGTAACTACCCCTCTCTCTAATGGCTCTATTAACAGTGGGGTGTCTCTGTCTCTCTATTGGCTCTATTAACAGGGGGGTGACCCCCCTCCCCCTCTCTTTTGGCTTTAGAGATACCACAGTTCCACCCCTAGGTTGCATCTCCTGTCTGGCGCTGTGGAGGTATGATGATGATTCACTGTCTTTGTTCTCTCTCTCTGGTACAGGAGTTGGTACTGAGTTAGTGAAGTTTCACAGAGGATATGATAAGAAATTTTACCAAATCCCAAAATTAAAACAGTGAAGACAACGGGCAACACAACGGGAGCTCTGATAATGGAGGTTTGGTTTGACAGCAGCAGACATGGTCAGGACATCTTGCCTGATTCTCTCTCCCCATTTTCCTAGGATTTTCCCTTCCAGGGCACAGGAATCATGAAGCAGGATGACTAGGAGGAGGCGAAGGAGACACTGAAGTCCTGCTTCGAAAACATGAAGGTCAGGTGTGACTTCTCTGAGGTGGACAAGTGCTTCCTCCAGTGTGCAGCATAGCTCTACCTCATCCTGCAGAACTACCTGGGAGTCCCTGTAACTGAGGTCTGTGAATAGCAGGTTAATTTTTTCTCTTTGTAGTAGTCTTAGGACAGTCTGACTTGTTGTGGGACTCAGCAGGAACAGAAAGGTCTTCTGTGTGTCTTCAGTCTCCACAGCCAAGGAGACGCATGATCCAGATTGGCGAGGCTGTTAAAGAAAACAAGATGTTCATCCCTCCCTCTCCTGGACCTCGGCGCCCCTGGGCCCTCCCTCCTCAATCATCTGAACTCAGAGAAACCCCTGGTGACTGTGCCATGCCGCCCCCATCAAGCCCTGGAGGAGCCCCCTCCTTTGAGGAACTTCAGAGTTCCTGAGACTCAGAGACAGGTGAGAAGTGAACAGAACCTCTGTCCTTGTGTGGAGTCACCTGTACAGGCTCTTATTGGACACACTGTATAAACTCATCTGGACAGACTCTTACTAGATACACTGTATAGTCTTACCTGGACAGACTCTTATTGGACACACTGTATAGTCTCATCTGTATAAACTGTAGAGACTCTAGGAGGAAAAAGGAGGAAAAGAAACAGATGAAGCAGGAGGAGAAGAGGGGGGAAATCTTGAAAAAGAAGGAGATGGAACAGATGAAGCAGGAGGTCGAGAAGAGGAGACTGGAAGTGGAGAAAAAGAAGAGAGAAATGAAAGCTCAGAAGAAGAGAGTGAAGGAAGAGAAGAGCAGCCTCTAGGTATGTCTAGACTGTAGGTTTAGCAGGAACAGCAGTAGATACAGCTGTGATATTATTCAGAGCACTAGTAGTGTCATCAGTACTATAAACATAAGGGGGGAATTTACTGTTGTAAGCAGCAGCAGGAGTGATATCATTAGTAGAAGAAGCAGAATTAATTATTATTAATAAAATTGCAGAAACTGCTCAAGGTATTGTTTGGAGCCTGACTTCTCACCAGACTAGAATGAAGAGAAGAAGGGATCTGAAAAAAATTCTGAAATAAGGTTGAGAATCAAGCGGAAAGGAGTCACTACACTAGGAAGAGAGAATCGATAAACCAGAGTGTAGATAAGAAATAAAGGAAGAAGGGAGATCAATGACTTATGTTGTGGATTATTCTATATTAAATCTCTGTCAGGGTGACGAGGCAGTGCAGTGGTTAGCATTGCTGGGTTCATTTCGTGCATTCAATCTGCTCCCTGGGTATGTGCATGTACCCTTGTTCGCTTGGGTTTAGTTAATTAGCTTCTGGGAAAACCAGCCCTGGTGTAAGTGTGTGTCTGTAGTGTCCCATTCAGGGCGTATCCTGTCTTGTGCCCATTTAATGCTGGGATAGGCTCTGCCTACCCCGCTACTCTGAATTGATTGAAGCAGTTACAACAATGGAGATAGTATTTAATGCAGAGTCTCTGTTAATACTACAGTTATACAGTTGTTCTCTCAAGAATATAAATACTCTACAACAAATACATGAGCTCTATAAATAATACAGATAAGATAATATATCAATAATATCAATCTGTAAGGTCAAAATAGACTAGATGAGAAATTGAAATTGAGATTTTTTCCTGAGTGTACACGGTTTACTTGTGTGTGAACATTTCTGTGAAGAAAGAAGCTGGTCCCACCCTGAGCATGACAATAATGATTCAAAATCCAAACCCAAAAGTCTATTAAGTACCGAACTTGTAAAAACACAGATTACCCTCATATCAAGCTTCACTTACATTTTTTATTATTTTTTATAACTACAAAGCAGATGGAGCCACCCCTTAATTGATTCAAACACCAGATTAGTTAAAATACCACATACCTATTTATATTTATTTCTAACAGCACCGGAGAAAGCTGAGTCAATAATGTCATAAACAGATATTTTACAAACCAGAAACATATTTTAAAAAGGACAAAGAAACACAAGGAGCCCACAGTTTCTGGTACTTCTAGTTTGAAAAACCGGATTGATTAACCAGCACACAAATGGATAAACTCCCCAGTTGATTGAAAGCAGGGAGGGCTGTGATTCGGTGAAAACTACCAAGAATGAGAGCTGAGACTGTGATTGGACAATTCTTTGTAAATAATTGGGAGCCATACAGGCTTTGATTGGCTAAGGCTACCAAAAACGAACTGAGACCCAGGGCTGCAAGTTTATAATGTGGGAAGATTTTCATCAGGTGTATCTGTGTTCAACTCCTGGTGTGAATATGTTGAATGCAGGTGTGGCCTTCTGTTTAGACTCTGCAGCGCTCTGGTTGTCAGCTAGCTCTCAAGGAAGCACGGCATAGAGACAGGAACTACAATTTGCCTGCATTATGCACAGAATGACTACGTTGGTCTAGCAGTTAGGATTCCTGGTTTTCACCCAGGTGGCCCGGGTTCGGCTCCCAGTATAAGAATGCCTCTCTGTTGCCTTTTGGTTTCCAAATGAGCAGCTCAGTTTAGAAAAGAGCAGTGTAGAGCACCGTGAGGTCTGCAAAAATGTGTAATAATAGTGATCGCTTGTTTCAGCCAGCTTTTGTACTGAAGCCCTTAAATTTTGCCAGGTGGGAAGAGGTAACTTGTATAGAGTATTGAACTTCAAGAAATTTACTCGTCTCGGTAATATTTTTCCACATTGTGAAGAGGAGATTTTCTCCATTTCTCCACTTCTGTAGCCTGACTTTCTCTATTGCTAGAGAGCTGTAGAATCTGGAGTCACTTATCCAGCTCTGGGAACAGTGTCTAGATGACAGGTTTCTGACAGAGGCCAGCAGGTTTTGTGCCAAAATATCTTGATATTTGGAGCTAGTCATTATCCTATCTATTTTGAGTAGAGCCCCTGTCCCAGCTGAAGAAAAGCATCCCCAAAGCATGATGCTTCCACCACCAAGTGGTGTGTGATGATGGGCTGTGTTGCACCAAACATATCTTTTAAACTTAAGGCCAAAAGGCTCACCCTTTGTCTTATAAGACCATAAGACATTTTTTAGGGTGACTGAATGCATTTTATTGCAAAATTTAGTTTTATTTTTTTTGAAAAATGGCTTCTGTCTTGCCTCCTATCCCATAGCCCAGACGTGCAGAATACGGGAGATTGTTGTCACATGCAAGGAGTGACCAATACCCACCAAAAATTGCTGCAGCTCTGTAGGTCTCTGTAGCTTTCTGTAGGCCTCTTGGTAGCTTCCCTCATGAGTTTTCTCCTTGTCCCGTCATTAACTTTGGAGGGTTGTCCTGATCTTGTCAATGTCCCTGTGGTGCCACATTTGATGATAATCTTCACAGGGCTCCATGGTACATCCAATGCCTTTGATATTCTTTTATACCCCTCTCCTGATCAGTACCTTTCAACAATAAGATCCCTTATATTTTTAATCACCTCCTTGAGGACCATGGCTATCCCAGTAGACTTCAACCACGAAAGTTTCAAGGAAGTCCTACAAGAACACCTGATTTTTATTTGGGGTTAATCAGAATCACTTTCATTAATGGCAGGTGTATGCTATTTTACTTTAGACATGATTTTGAATGTGATTGGTTAACTCTGAACACAGCTACAGCCCCCATAATAAAAGGGTGTGCACACTTATGCAACCAGAGTGTTGTAGGTGTCACGCCCTCTGCAGCCAGAGGGTGCTCCTTCTCTGTCCTGTCTCTCATTTCCGGTTATTTGCTGTCCTTCCGGTATTTCTCTCTCTCTGGGGCTATATATTTCCGGGTCTTGCACTCTGCCCTGGCTCAGCATTGACATTCAGATGTCCTGAGACCCGCCTAGCACCAGGTCGCCCTACGTCCGCTACCTGAGGGCATTGGTTTCTATACGGCACTCCTGAACTCTTTGCACGAATGAGCCCGGGCTAACTCCCCGTTTCGCCGCTACGCATATGGGTCTTTTTCCGCTCTCCTGCTCTCCACGGTTAGTCCTTTTGGACGTCCGTGACAGTAGGTTTTTTAATTTCAATTATTTTTCCTAATAATTATCTGTTTTCTCTTGAATTTTGTTGGTTGCAAGGTCACATTAAAGATGGAAAAATGTCTGACATGATTTATCTTGATTTCTGGTAACAGTACAGAACAAGGAGTGAGCAGCTCGCATAGCTTTCAACTCAGTGCGGAGTCCAGAGGGAGGCTTCGCTCACTGAATGATGTCTCAAGAAATCCCGGTTGAGATTCAACAGGTGTCTAATAATCGCGTTCAAAAGGGTGCTGAAAAGTTTCTTTTTTAACATAACCTTACATTTTCCCGTACAGTACAATGTATTTTCTGTACCCTCAAATCCCCAATGTTACTACTTTCTCCTGAGAAACACAAGTATGGAGTGAAATCACAATAAATTATACAACAAATCTATTCAAACGCCCAGATATGAAAGAACACATTTAAGACTTTCACCCCCTTTAAATATGTATTTCCTTAATTTCAGTTCTCCTCCCTCCCCAGAATACGGGAAAACTCACTATCGCATATTAAAGGCTGTACAGTACGTACTCAATTGTTTAACAAAAACAATCACATTTCTTGCAAATATCAAGTGGGTTAAGGTTTTGCTAAGAAACCCAATTAAGTAGAGATGAGATTGAGATTAAGTGGAGATTCTTTATACCACCCCCTTAATACTTTTCTCTGAGATGCCTTATGTAGCAGAGAGGTAATTAAAGAGATTAAGGATGTGCAACATTTCTGCTTTTACATGAAATATATTCAGCTACAGTAGACTTATTTAAAATCCAAGATTTACAAGAATCTATTACAGACAGAGATTACGTGTTTCTAACTTGATTTTCCAAAGTTATTGACTGAGAGGATTTATAATTACTGTTCGAAATGTTTGAGCATTTGTTATTTACTTAGAGGTTGAGTGTTATAATGTGTAAATGAAGGTAAAATAAATTCTGATATAACATGCCTTAGTTCCATGCCTACAAATTGTGATATTTGAAAAAAATTGGGAAGGACTTCTACAGTTAATATATAGAAAAGAGTAACATAAAGTATAAATGCAATATCAAGAAAAAAATATCTGATGCTTTTTAAATGTTCCAATATCTAATAATTGAACTGATTCCTCAATGTCAATTTGGGGTACCACAGGGATCAGTGCTGCGGCCAATATTGTTCTCTCTGTACATGCTGCTGCTAGGTAGGATAATACAAAAACATAATATTAACTTTCATTCATATGCTGATGACACTCAAATAAACATTTTGTTTACACCTAACAACAACTCGTCTATTATCACTTTATTTAATAGATACTTTATTGATCCTGTGAGGGATCAATAAAGTATCTAATTGCATTAATGAAGTAAAGACTTGGATGTGTGAAAACATTTTGTTCCTCAACTCTGATAAAACAGGTTCTGTTGTTTGGTGGCTACAATACTGATAGGACTACTATAACTTCAGCACTTTACTCAGAGCATTCAAAAATTTGCCTCAAAGACTCAGCACATAACCATATTAGACGCAAGGCTCTCGTTTAACTCTCATGTTAAAAGAGTATCAAAACATACTTCCTACAGTTGAGAAAAATTGCAAAACTAAGGCAGTTTCTCTCCACTCAAGACACAGAGAAATTAATGCATGCTCTTGCATACAGCAGGTTAGACTACTGCAATGCCCCACTATCAGGTAGCAAAGACCTTTAGAGACCGCCGTGTATAAGCCCCACATAAGTGATGTGAACAAACAGCGTTTTACAAAGGAGCTGCTTTGGAGTCGACAAAGCTCATCTTGGTCTCTCTGCACAGCCAAATTTCAAGTGATCAGCTCCGTGTACAGAAGGAAAGTGCATTTGGTACGAGATGCCATGAAACACCAGAAATACATTGAGAAAAGATGGCCTGTCGCTAGGGACCTTTATGCAGTTGAGAAGCATGCGAATAAAGGTGGTTTGTTTCCGCTTGGGAAACCTTTCGTTTAAGCGAAACTACTACAGAATGGAAAGCTGCAGGCACTACTGCTGCTGCTGCTGGTGACTCTTGTTGTGAATGCAAGGAGCTGCATCTCCAACATCCCTAACTTCCACTCGATAATCTACTGGACACACCTGCCCCTCACAGAGTCAGTGGAAAGACCCCTGAGTGGGAGTAACGGAAGGCAAAAGAGATAGGGGTCTCTCTCTTCTTCTCACAAGCTGTGGGACACAACAGACATACAGAATTTGCTGCAGCACCATTTTCATAAAATGCAATTATGTTGGATGAAATTGTCAAGCTGCTTCAACCTCTGGGGCAGGAAAGGCAGCCTCAGACATACCCACAGCCATGCCGGCTCGAAGTGGGGAAAGATTTTTCCCCAAACCACATCCAAGACCGGTGCCCTGAACTGCTTTGCCACAACAAGCCTGTGGAACACGATGGTGGTGCACCCCAGAAGGCTCACCCCATGGTCCCCCGTCTTCACTGTCATCTCCCTGAGCCATGCACCTGTCACAGCTTCTCCAGCCAGCTGTCCAGGAGGCTGAGTTTGAGTTGCTCAAAGTCCTGCAGGATCTAACTGCCAGACAGCTCATCGTCAACCTCCCGCACAGTGTCGACAATAGCTTGAGCAGGTAGAAAGCCATCCTTTATTTCGTAAAGAAGATCCCTGAACTAAGACAATTCAGCCTCATAGAAACATGTACTCCATCGAGACCTGAGCCAGGTGGTTGAGGAACAGAGGCTGCTCAAGCAGTATTCGTCCCACAATAGACACTTTTTTGGGAAAAAAAAATTGAATTGATGTATCATGTGAACCCTTGCTCTTAAGATGGAAAGAGATTGCATTTGGTATTGCATGCAATTAGATGCTAATTATTTTATTTACTTTGCCCTCTTGTTAAGATGTGTTACATCAGGAAAATAAAGTATATGCTCAGTAGAGGGGTTGTCATATTTTGTCTGTTAATCAAACATAATCAACAATTATGGACAACCATTTTTTGCCATGGTTGTGAATTATAATGCCTTCAAAGTCACATTTAAACTTTCTGTAAAATTAAAAAAAAACAGAAATAAAAGCGGGCACTGATTTGTGTCCAGAATACTCCAACGTAACAAATCCTGCTCCAGAAATGGTCTCTTCTCCCCTTTTGAGCCACTGCCCACCAAAAGGTCTCTACGTGTCTCTGTTAGGAAGATGTCAAGATGCTGAGCCTGTGCTGTGCTTCAGTGGCGGGTGTAGAGGACACGCTGTTGTACATGGAATGCAAATTGAGCTCCTTGGACATGAAAACTGACAGATGGTATAAACTTCTCTCAATATACAGGAGATCCTGTGTCTGAAATCCTGAGGTGCCTTTCTTCCTGTCTTGTCATACAGAATGTATCATTAAGGACAATCACATATGGCTTGATTTTGTTACTAGAAGTATTTATTTCCTTTCTTGGAACAACGTGTTTTTCGAGAAATTCATACAATTTGCGAAATATGAAATACAAATCTTGCTTATGTTGCAGAATAAATACTGCCAGCTGGGAAGAATATGACAGCATTTTTTTTTCTTTAACCAAAAACCTGCAAAGGGAGACGTTTTCGTTGTGGAAGGGCAAAACAGTAAATCTGTTCCGTTTCACAAAATTCACACTTACGAACGGCGCAAGTCGCAGGTGATTCACTCCTCTTGACTAGGTGGCGCTAGGAGGTGCAGTTAAGTTTATATCAGGCTGCAGAAACTCCTCTTTCTCAGCTCCGCTTCTCGATTGTTTTGAAGTCGCGGCCGCGCTAACGAATGACGTCATCACACGGCGCTACACAACATAGCTGTGGGTGCTTGAATGATTTTCTTTCTATAAAGAAGAAAGTTGTTTTTTTTTAATAACTTCAGTTTCTGAAAACGTAGCATCTTGTCAGCTGTGTTTATGCTTGAACAGAGCACAGCCCTGACAACAGAATCTGTGAAGAATAAAAATAAAGAAGCTGTTCTGTTTAAACATCGCAAGTCAGCCTTTGTTTCTGATCGACTCTGAAGAAGGATGGCGGAGTACTTGTTAAATCTGGAAATCCAGCTTGACTCGTTCATGCACGTTTTGCTCAAATCGATCGTGTATGAAGTGTCAGAAGTTTTTGGAAACAGGATGTCTGACTCTGAGAACGAGTTTGAAAACAAACTCCGCAGCGTCTCCCAGGTCCTGGTGAGACGGGCCGTGTTTAAAATCACACAGTGTGTGCAGGACATTGTCGGGAGTGAAATGGCGCAGCTGAAGAAGGAAAACGAGAGCTTGAAGTGGAGATTGCAGCTGTGGGAGGAGGATTCGGGAGCAAGAGGAGATCAGGGTACCCAGACGCTTCCCTGTGAAGTCACTGCAGAAATAAAAGAAGAAATGGACATGAAACTGTTGTCAGGTCAGTGTGGTGACGTGTATGAAGTCAGAGTATGTGTGTGTGTTTAAAACCAGTGTCTATAACTTCCTCACTGGTGAGGTCTGTGTCTGTATTAACTCCTCTGGAATATTAATCCACTATATCTGTATTGTAACGCTTACGGCCGTCAGGTACTGTGTAAGAGCCGGCGTACCAGAGCAGGTGACGTCACCGCCCTTCCCTATGATAGCAGGACTACAGCTACTGGGCTGGAAAGAGATCTCTCTTTAGCTCACGGGGCTAGGTCGCTGCAGAGAGACGCGGAAGTCCCGGGTTCGAGCCTCAGTCGGGATGGGGCCGACCAGATGCGGCAAGGGCGCCCGCCGGAGCCCCCGTTGCGTTACATTGGTGTCAGAAGCGGGGTGGGATAGCCCTTCGCCGGGGACGGCGATTTAAGCGGGGGAGAGTGTAACGCTTACGGCCGTCAGGTACTGTGTAAGAGCCGGCGTACCAGAGCAGGTGACGTCACCGCCCTTCCCTATGATAGCAGGACTACAGCTACTGGGCTGGAAAGAGATCTCTCTTTAGCTCACGGGGCTAGGTCGCTGCAGAGAGACGCGGAAGTCCCGGGTTCGAGCCTCAGTCGGGATGGGGCCGACCAGATGCGGCAAGGGCGCCCGCCGGAGCCCCCGTTGCGTTACAGTATTAATCCCTCTCTCTCTTAGTGCATTGTTTATGTACCGTACTGTGAAGTAAGTGTGTCTGTATTAACCCCTCTCTCAGTGCAGTGTTAATGTACTCTAGTGTCCAGTCAGTATGGCTGTATTTACCCCTCTCTGTCAGTGCAGTGTTAATATGCTGTAATTTCCAGTTTGTCCTTGTTTGTATAAAGTGTTAATGTACTGTAGTGTCTAGTCAGTATGTCTTTATTAAACCCTCTCTGTCTCAGTGTAGTGTTAATGTACTGTAGTGTCCAGTCAGTGTGTCTGTATTAACCCCTCTCTCTCTCAGTGCAGTGTTAATGTACTGGAGTGTCCAGTCAGTGTGTCTGTATTAACCCCCCTCTCTCTCTGTGCAGTGTTCATGTACTGTAGTGTCCAGACAGTGTGTCTGTATTAACCCCCCCCCCCTCTCAGTGCAGTGTTCATGTACTGTAGTGTCCAGTCAGTGTGTCTGTATTAACCCCCCTCTCTCTCTCAGTGCAGTGTTAATGTACTGTAGTGTCCAGTCAGTGTGTCTTTATTAAACCCCCTCTGTCTCAGTGTAGTGTTAATGTACTGTAGTGTCCAGTCAGTGTGTCTGTATTAACCCCTCTCTCTCTCAGTGCAGTGTTAATGTACTGGAGTGTCCAGTCAGTGTGTCTGTATTAACCCCCCTCTCTCTCTGTGCAGTGTTAATGTACTGTAGTGTCTAGTCAGTGTGTCTGTATCAAGCCCTCTCTCTCTCAGTGCAGTGTTCGTGTACTGTAGTGTCCAGTCAGTGTGTGTGAATCAACCCCTCTCTCTCTCAGTGCAGTGTTAATGTACTGTAGTATCCAGTCAGTGTGTCTATATTAAACCCTCTCTGTCTCAGTGTAGTGTTAATGTACTGTAGTGTCCAGTCAGTGTGTGTGAATCAACCCCTCTCTCTCTCAGTGCAGTGTTAATGTACTGTAGTATCCAGTCAGTGTGTCTATATTAAACCCTCTCTGTCTCAGTGTAGTGTTAATGTACTGTAGTGTCCAGTCAGTGTGTGTGAATCAACCCCTCTCTCTCTCAGTGCAGTGTTAATGTACTGTAGTGTCCAGTCAGTGTGTCTATATTAAACCCTCTCTGTCTCAGTGTAGTGTTAATGTACTGTAGTGTCCAGTCAGTGTGTGTGAATCAACCCCACTCTCTCTCAGTGCAGTGTTAATGTACTGTAGTGTCCAGTCAGTGTGTCTATATTAAACCCTCTCTGTCTCAGTGTAGTGTTAATGTACTGTAGTGTCCAGTCAGTGTGTCTGTATTAACCCCCCCTCCCCTCTCAGTGCATTGTTAATGTACTGTAGTGTCCCGTCAGTGTGTCTGTATTAACCCCCCCCCCCCTCAGTGCAGTGTTGATGTACTGTAGTGTCCAGTCAGCATGTCTGTATTAACCCCTTTTTCAGTGCAGTGTTAAAGTACTGTAGTGTCCAGTCAGTGTGTCTGTATTCACCCCTCTCTCTCAGTGCAGTGTTAATGTACTGTAGTGTCCAGTCAGTGTGTCTGTATTAACCCCCCTCTCTCTCAGTGCAGTGTTAATGCACTGTAGTGTCCAGTCAGTCAGTGTGTCTGTATTAACCCCTTTCTCTGATTGCAGTGTAGTGTTAATGTACTGGAGTTTCCAGTCAGTGTGCCTGTATGAACCTCTCTCAGTGCAGTGTTAATGTACTGTAGCGTCCAGTCAGTGTGTCTGTATGAACCGCTGGAGAGGTGCGTTCTTGCGGTTGGGAAGGTTGTGGGCTGCAGGAACATCAAGTCCGCTTCCCGCATGAGTGGAGGGATAGTTATTTTCCTGCAATCTATTGATCTGGCAAATGCCCTGGTGGTAAAGTGGGTTGTCCTGGACGGCACCTTCACCCCGGTGCTGCCGCTCACAGCCCCAGCTCGGAAGATCACCCTCTCCAATGTGCCTCCGTTCATGAGGAACGAGCTGCTGTAGAGGGAGCTGTCCTGTTACGGACAGGTGGTCTCTCCGATCAGGAGGGTCCCTCTGGGCTGCAGGGCACTTCAACTGAAGCACGTCATCTCTTTCCGAAGACAAGTCTACGTGATCTTAAAAAAACCCCATGGAAGAGATCAATGTGGATCTTAAATTTCGGATTGACACCTGTGATTATGTTGTATTCGTGACTTTGGAATTGACGAAGTGCTTCAGGTGCGGGAGCGAGGGGCATGTGGTGAAGAATTGCCAGGAGGCCAGGAGACAGTGTCAGGCAGCGGGGAGTGGAGCAGTGCGGGGAGGCAGCAGGGAGGCAGAGCCCACGGCCGGGGTGCAGGAGAGGAGATCGCTGGAGGGGGCAGGTGAGCCCGAGCTGGTGGTGTCCCATGCAGGAGAACAGATAGCAAAGAGTGGACCACCTCAGCCCTCAGATGGGAGCTCCCCACACCGGGGAGCAAGATACGAGCGCTGGCGGAGCAGGGGAGCTGCAGAGCCCCGCTGCTCAGGAGAGTCAGGGAGAGAGAGCAGGCAGTGACACCGACGGAGGAAAACTCGTCACAAGTGGCAGCGAAAACTGTAGACACAGTGTGGGGAGGAAATTAATTAACATCCAGAAAAATAGACAATGGTTTTAAGACACCGTGGAGAAAGCGCACGAAAAAATCTATGCAGAGTGCGGTGCAGAAAAAGCACAGCACAGAGAGCTCGGTGGAGGGCAGCTCTGTCGCCGGCCCAGGGGCCGCGAGTGACTCCGACACTGGGAGAGTAAGGACGCGCTGGAGTGTCCTCGCCGCCGCCGCCCGGAGCTCCTCGGAGTCCGGGAGCAACGATGACGAGGGCGGCTTCCCAGACTCCTCTCTCGCCTCGGGCTCCTCGGCCCGGCAGAGCTGCAGAGTAGGCTACAGTTTCCAGAGCATCAGGGAGTTCTTAGAGAAGACTAAAGGTAAGAGGGGAACTGTGGTCGAGGACTTTTTTCCCGACACTGAGCTCTTTGTCCTCTCCGCGACCCACCATCTGAAAAGGCTCAGGTGCGAATGACTTCAGCGATCAAGAGAGATGGTGCCTGAAGAGCTTATTGGGTAAGATCAGGGCAGGACCGCGGAATGCACCTCAGCACGAATGAGTCCCGTCTCTTACATCACATCACTATCCGTCTGCGTGCTATGTGTCTGTTTGTGTTTTATGTTGTTTCTTTTTTTCTTTTCCGCAAACATGGGCGGCATTAGAATAGGGAGTTTGAACACCAATGGGTGCCGGAGGGCTTTGAAGCGAGCTGCGGTGTTGGAGGTCATCAAAGAAAACAGCCTGCAGGTGACGTTCCTGCAGGAGACCCACACCGACAGCTCCAACATCATTGCCTGGCAGCAGGAGTGGCAGGGGGACATTGTGTACAATCATGGGTCCCCTGTGAGCGCGGGGATCACGGTGCTGTTCTCTGTGGGGTTCAAGCCCCTCTCTATCGCCGTCCATGAGGTTGTGAAAGGTCGCCTTTGACTCATGCGAGTAGTTTACAGGAAGAAAACCTTTGTTTTTATTAACATTTACGCATCCACAGACGGCGGAGAGAGGGTCACCTTCTTCAGGGAGCTTGAAAATGCGCTGGTGACCTGCCAGCCTGAAGAGCTGGTCTTCCTGGGGGATGATTTTAACTGCACAGAGAGCAGCAAACTGGACAGGAATTATGCAGGAATCACGGAGAGCCACATGGCCTGTCGGCCAGGGAGCTGCGCAGGATCCTTGTCAAATCTGACCTCACTGACATCTGGAGGAGATGTCATGGGGACACGAGGCAGTACACCTGGGCCCAGGTCTGAGGGAACACCCTCTCTCTGGCCAGGCTTGACCGCATCTACTGCCGTAAACATCATTACAGCATCGTCAAGCAGTACTCCCATCTGTCCAGTGGGCCTGTCGGACCACTGTCTCACCATCTGCACAGTCGTCGTCCCATCAGTGAGGTCCCGCAGTGCCTACTGGCACTTTAATACCCAACTGCTTGACGATGCTCACTTCTGTGACTGCCTCGTGTTCTTCTGGTAGCAGTGGAGGAGTCAGAAAGCCCACTTTGTCTCCCTGAGGCAGTAGTGGGATACTGGGAAGGTGCAGATTCGCCAGTTCCACCAGCAGTACACTGGAATTGTCACGAGAGGTATCCGTGAGTCCATGAAGGCTCTGGAGAGAGACATTCTGGAGCTCCACCAGGCTCTGGAGTGTTGTGCAGACAGGAGGCTAATTGATAACCTCCACACTCAAAAAGAATCACTCATTGGCCTTCTGGACACAAAAGTACAGGGAGCTCTAATAAAATCTAGGGTTCAGAGTGCATCACAGGTAGACGCCCCGACTCGCTACTTCTTTGGCCTAGAGAAGAAACCGGGCCAGAGCAGGCAGAACCTCTGCCTGCGCTCGGAGACAGGGCAAGAGCTGCACGAGGCTGGGCAGATCCAGGAGAGGACCATGCAGTTCTACAAGACACTCTTCTCCAGCGAGGCAAGTGAGGACTCGGTCTGCACACGCAGGTTCCTTGAAGACCTTCCACAGGTCCCCGAAGAGGAGGGGGCATGGCCGGAGAGGCCTCTATCCCTGGAGGAGCTCTCCACTGCACTCAGTGTCTTGAGTAATGGTATGACCCCTGGCCTTGATGGCTTGCCGGCCAAATTCTACTGTGCCTTCTGGGCCGTGCTGGGACCTGACCTGCTGGATGTGTTCTCGGAAAGTCTGGAGCACGGGGACCTGCCACTGAGCTGCAGGAGAGCTGTTGTCACCGTGCTGCCTAAGAAAGGGGACCTGTGTGACATTAAGAACTGGAGACCTGTTGCCCTGCTGTGTGTGGATTATAAAATCCTGTCCAAAGCTCTGGCCAACAGGCTGAGGGTGGTGCTGGGATCAGTGGTGCAGTCCGAACAATCGTACTGTGTACCCAGAAGGACAATCTTTGATAATATATTTCTGATTCGAGATGTTGTGGCCACCTCCAGACTATTGGGTTTAGATACTGGTCTCATTTCGTTAGACCAGGAAAAGGCCTTTGATAGGGTTGAACATCAGTATTTGTGGAGAACCATGAGGTTTCTCGGATTCAGCTCTGTCTTTGTTGCCATGATTCAGGTGCTGTACAGTGACATCTTCAGTGTGCTAAAGGTCAACAGAGGGCTGAGTGCTCCGTTTCCAGTGCAGAGGGGAGTCAGGCAGGGCTGTGCACTCTCAGGAATGCTCTACTCCCTTGCCATTGAACCTCTGCTACATCAGCTGTGCCGGGTCATCAAGGGGCTGTCCATCCCGGGCTGCCCCAATTCTACTGTCAAGATGTTGGCATACGCTAATGACATCATGGTCGTGGTCGGAGGAGAACAGGATGTCAGGGCGCTACAGACAACTTTGAATGATTTCCAGTGGCTATCATCAGCCAAAGTAAACTGGGCCAAGAGTAGCGCCCTACTCCTGGGAGAGTGGAGCGAGACGGGTCCCCCAGTCTTGCCAGAGAGATTCAGCTGGACCAGAGGAGGACTCAAATACTTGGGTTGTACCTGGGGGACAAGGCCAGTGTGAGGAAGAACTGGGAGGGGCTCCTCGAAAAAGTGAAAGGTCCCCTGGATCGCTGGCGCTGGCTGCTCCCCCAGACCTCCTACAGAGGCCGGGTTCTGATTGTCAACACCCTGGTGGCTTCAATGTTGTGGCATTGCCTGCTGTGCCTGGAGCCAGCAGCTGGACTGATCGAGGAGCTGCAGGCCACGCTTCTCGACTTCTTCTGGGATGGACTGCACTGGCTGTGGAGGGGTGTCCTCTATTTGCCCAGAGAGGACGGAGGACAAGGACTCGTTGACATCCGGAGCCGGGTGGACGCCTTTCGTATGCAGGCAGTACAGAAGCTGCTGTATGGCCCGGCCTCGCTGTCCTGGAGGGAGCTGACCTTCACCCTGTTGCGTCTAGCAGGACACTTCGGGATCGACTCTGTTCTCTTCCTGATGGACACCAGCAGGGTTGACCTGTCTCCACTGCAGCCTTTCCAGCGTAGTCTCCTGAAAGCCTGGCGGCATCTGCACGTGCGGAGAGAGGAGGAGCGGCCCAGTCTATACTGGACACTCTGAGAGCCACTAGTACACAATCCGTGAATGGACACAGAACTGGGCCGCTCCTTGGACTTTACCAGCAGACTGGTCAGCGCCAATGTCACACAACTCCACCACCTGCTTGACGTGGATCAGGACTGCTGGCGCAGCATGGAGTGGGCATGTGACGCTCTGGGACTACACTCGCGGCGGTGTGTGGACGGGTTTCTTACTCAGCTTTGCTCTGCTCTGCTCTGCCTCTTGAGGAGATGCTGCTAGTCCAGGGTCTGTTTGAGGAACGCCACCTTCCAACCACACAGCCTCCTTTCCCTGGTCTGCTAGTGTCTCCTGCACTCAGTCCCGGGCCGACAGGATCTCTCCTTGAGTCCCTTGCTTCAGAGGAGAGGTCTCTGGCTGGTGTTGGGGGGAAGTGTCTGTATAGACTAGTTGTAACATCTAGACACCAGGCCCAGCTGTCTGCACTCCCTGACACTCCCTGGAGGGCTCGTCTGGGGGTGCCAGATGGTGTCCGGCCTGCCTGGGGTAGCCTCTACAGATTTCCCCTCAACAAAAGGGGCCTGTCCCTTCTGCGCTCAGAGGGAGACGGTGTTCCACTACTACAGTGCCTGCCCCCACCTGTCGCCCATGTTTGCCATGTTGATTTGGCTCTTCATCAACCTTGGCCTGGCCTTCAATTACATTATTTTCATGTTCGGGGTGGGTCATACGAAAAAACAAAAAACTCAGACCCTCCTCGCCAACTTTCTACTGGGCCAGGCCAAACTCACCATCTACAAGACTCTGAAAAATAAGATCTCTGGTTCCGGGTCTGTAGACTTGGTGAGGATGTTTGAAGGGTTGGTGAAGAGCAGGATGTCGTTAAAATATATGTTTTATATTATCTCATAATGACTGTGGAACATTTGAAAAGCGTTGGTGTTTTGGAAACGTGCAGGATTGTGAATAAAAAATTAATATTCCAATTATGATTTTATTTTAATAATTCTTAAGGTGGGGTCCTAAGAATCAAGATTCATACTTTGTTTATTTTTTCTGTCAATAAAGATTGATTGGACACTGTCTCTCAGTGTAGTGTTAATGTGCTGTAGTGTCCAGTCAGTATGTATGTATTAACCCCCCTCTCTCTCAGTGCAGTGTTAATGTACTGTAGTGTCCAGTCAGTGTGTCTGTATTAACCCCTCTCTCTCAGTGCAGTGTTAATGTACTGTAGTGTCCAGTCAGTGTGTCTGTATTAACCCCTCTCTCTCAGTGCAGTGTTAATATATTGTAGTGTGCAGTCAGTGTGTGTGAATCAACCCCTCTCTCTCTCAGTGCAGTGTTAATATACTGGAGTGTCCAGTCAGTGTGTTTGTATTAACCCCTCTCTGTCTCAGTGTAGTGTTAATGTACTGTAGTGTCCAGTCAGTGTCTATGTATTAACCCACCTCTCTCCGTGCAGTTTTAAAGTACTATAATATGCAGTCAGTGTGTCTGTATTAATCCCTCTCTTTCTCAACGCAGTGTTAATGTACTGTAGTGTCCAGTCAGCATGTCTGTATTAACCTGTCACTCAGTGCAGTGTTAATGTTCTGTAGTGTCCAGTCAGTGTGTCTGTATTAACCGCTCTCTCTCAGTGCAGTGTTAAAGTACTGTAGTGTCCAGTCAGTGTGTCTGTATGAACCCCTCTCTTAGTGCAGTGTTAATGTACTGTAGTGTCCAGTCAGCATGTCTATATTAACCCCTTTCAGTGCAGTGCTAATATGCTGCAGTGTCCAGTCAGTGTGTCTGTATTTACCCATCTCTGTCAGTGCAGTGTTAATATGCTGTAATTTCCAGTTTGTCTAGTGCAAGTATTCACATTACTCCTATCCTGGAGTCCTTGCACTGGCTTCCTGTCAAGTTTTGTGATGCTTAACAATCCTCCTGCTTACCTATAAGGCTCTCTATGGCTTGGCACCTCAGTACCTGTCTGAGTTATCGCCCTACTCCCCACCTCACAACCTTCGCTCTTCTAATTGTGTTCAACTATTTGTCCCCCAGTCCTTCTACACTCTATGGGTGACATGGCCTTCTCCTGTTTTGCCCCAAGCTCTAGAACTTTCTCCCCAAGGATATCAGAGTCACTTTCTCTAAGCTTCTTCAAATCCAGACTCAAAACCTTCTTCTTCAGAAGAGCCTTTATTTATCTGTTCTTTACCCCTCTGCTCCTACTGGACTTAGTACCACCATCTACTGACTCGTCTAACTATATTCTCATCATGCTTATATTGTGTCTTTTTTGTTGTTGGCCTTCTGTAAAGTGCTTTGAGAAGCCACCTTTAAAGGTGCTATATAAAATAAAGTTTATTATTATTATAAAGTTATTGTTTTCTTTTCCTGTATTTACAGGCACAGAGACCAGTGCTCTCTCTGATGCTGGGGACATGGCTCCTCTTGAACAGCAGCACAGTGAGGAGGAGTGGAGCTCCAGTTTGGTGCAGGAGAGAGAGCTCACTGTCGCAGAAGGGAAAGAGACACTCAGTGAGCAGCACACAGAGAGCAGACAGAGTGTCGAGGATCTGGACTCTGTGACCATGATGAAGACAGAGCCTGAGAGTGAGACACCTGGGCTCTTGGTATGTGATGATTTTATAGATAAGATTAATAATCTGGACTCGAACAATATTACACAAGGTTGTAATGAACTGGGCTGTGTCTCTGTACGAGAGCACAGTGAAGAACTGGATGTTTTAAATCTTACAGAACAGGACATGAAGTCCAAGTTGATTGACGCTGCAGAGCAGCAGACTGATGTACCTGGTGAAGAGAACAGTACTGAGTCACAGCACACAGAGAGGAGTCAGTACAGGGAGGAGCAACAGCAGCTCCTACAGGGCTTGATAATTAGGCCTTGTTCTGTTCAAGTGGAGAGACTGTCATTGCAGAGACTCAAACAATCATATGATCCCTTAGTATCTGATGGCTTTACACACAGGTTTACTAATCTGGTTACTGAGAAAATTGTTAAAAGTTTTAATGAACTGGAGAGTAGGTCTGTTCTTGGGCAAAGAGGAGAACAACTGAATGAACTAGACAGTTTTAGTCTCAGAGAGCTGGAGAAGGAGCCCCGGATGATTCACACTGCTGAGCAGCACAGTGAAGGACATGGTGGAGAAAACAAATCTCAGCACACGGAGCAAGACCATTCCATGGAGCATTGGCAGAATAAGAGACCCCAGTACAATCAGAGAATGAGGAAGAATCACTCAAGGCCTTGCTCAGATGGAGTGGACAAACTGCCATTATGGCACAGAGAGGAGCAGCGTTTCTGTCAGTCTAGCAAATCAAAACCCGACCAGCACCTTCAAACGGGAGAGAGACCATTCAGCTGCAGTCAGTGTGGGAAGAGTTTTATTCAGTCAAGTGACTTTAAAAGACACCAGCGTATTCACACGGGAGAGAGACCTTTCAGATGTAGTCATTGTGGGAAGAGTTTTAGTCACTTGCAGCTCTTAAAACAACATCAGCACATTCACACAGGAGAGAGACCGTTCAGCTGCAGTCAGTGTGGGAAGACTTTTAGACAGTCAAGTAATTTAATAACCCACCAGCGCATTCACACAGGAGAGGGACCATTCAGCTGCAGTCAGTGTGGGAAGAGTTTTAGTCAGTCACATGCCTTAAAATCCTACCAGCACATTCACACAGGAGAGAGACCATTCTGCTGCAGTCAGTGTGGGAAGAGTTTTAGTTGGTCATGTAACTTAATAACCCACCAGCGCATTCACACAGGAGAGAGACTGTTCACCTGTAGTCAGTGTGGGAAGACTTTTAGTCAGTCAAGTAATTTAATAACCCACCAGCGCATTCACACAGGAGAGAGACCATTCAGCTGCAGTCAGTGTGGGAAGAGTTTTAGTCAGTCAAGTAGCTTAATAGCCCACCGGCGCATTCACACAGGAGAGAGAGCATTCAGTTGCAGTCAGTGTGGGAAGAGTTTTAGTCAGAAAAGCCACTTACAATCACACCAGCGCATTCACACAGGAGAGAGACCGTTCAGCTGCAGTCAGTGTGGAAAGAGTTTTAGTCAGTCAAGTAGCTTAATAGCCCACCAGCGCATTCACACAGGAGAGAGACCATTCAGCTGTGGTCAGTGTGGGAAGAGTTTTAGTCAGTCAAGTAGCTTAATAGCCCACCAGCGCATTCACACAGAAGAGAGACTGTTCAGCTGCAGTCAGTGTGGGAAGAGTTTTATTCAATCGCATGACTTAAAAAAGCACCAGCGCATTCACACAGGAGAGAGACCATTCAGCTGCAGTCAGTGTGGGAAGAGTTCCAGTCAGGTGACTTAAAAAAACCAATTTAGTCACCAGGTTTTTTATTTAATCATAGTCTAAGTCAAGTCAACTAAAATGTCTTTTAGTTCAAGTGGGTAGATGCGTCAGCATGTGACATCCGAAGAAGGCTCCACAGCCGAGACATTTATTTTCTTCTCTTTTCAGCATGGAACAAACCTTTACTTGTTCCCAAAATGTCTATTAGTCATAGTCACTTTGTAGTCACCCAATTTTGAGTTCGTCTGGTCAGTTAAATTTTGACTATACTCTTATTTACAGTTGACTAAAACAGAAATAGTTCTTGTCACAGAGTTTAATTTATGTGGATAAGAGAGCATATATATCAAATACAAGAAATATTTATGCAATAAAGGGAAAATAATAAAGAATAAGATACTGTATGAATCTCTTTTAATAAGAAAATCTATTTTGGCACCGTTAGTAATACTTCAATTTTTTTTTCAATGCAACTGCAGACAGGACAAGCTATATATACAGTGCCTTCAGAAAGTACTCACACCCCATTGTTTATTTCTCATTCTGCTGTGTTGCAAAGTCAAATTAAATCATATTTAAATGTTTTTCTCCACTCCTGTAGAAGCAATTCTTTATAATGTTCAAATGAAATTAAGTATTTATAATTCTGAAGACATCTATTAAAAATAAAAATGGAAAATTACTTAATTGATAAGTATTCACTCCCTTTGTTTCAACAACCTAATTTGGGTCAATTATCTTGAGAGATCACACTAAATACATTAACAAGGTACACCTGTGTTCATTTCAAATTCACCGGTGTTCAATTGCTTGATTGCACAATAGATATCACTGACTGTGAGGTCTCACTGAAACAGCAGATCAGATCAGTCCTGCTGTCATGAAGACCAAGGAGCTACCTTTGGAACTTTGAGATGAAGTTGTTAGGAGGAAAAAAAACTGGAGAAGGTTATAAAAAGATTGGCAAAGTTTTGAACCTTCCTAGGAGCACCGTTAAATCCCATTGTAACTAAATAGAAAAAAACATGGCAAAACCCAGACACTACTAAGATCAGGCCCTCCTACCAAATTGAGCAACCGGACAAGAATGGTGATTGTCAGAAAAGTGACCAAAAGTGGCCAGCTCCAACACTGACAGAGTTGCAGAGCTTTTTGGCTGAAATGGGAGAAACTGCAGACACAAACAATCTCTTGTAATACAATACTTTTGTAAATGAGAAATGTAGATCTTTCATTTTGAAAAACAAATGTTCTTGAATAAAAAATATTTTTGATTCATAAATGTGTTGAATTTAGTGTTCTTAAAACGAGGAAAAAAATGTTAAAATGTGGAGGTGTAATGGGAACAAAATGCAACAAAATTCCAGTGGGTGAATACTTTCTGAAGGCACTGTATATACACTCCTCTACTGTGACAAGACCCTGCTGACACTACCCTGACTCAGGTAATTCACACACACAAAAACACAAGACAAAAGGCATTTTAAGGTCAAGCAGGATTTAACACAACAGAGTGTAGAAGAAGCTACACCACTCCATAACCCTGCTTCACAACAACTAACACTCATCTTCTAACTCTGCTGGTATTCTCAAGCTAACCCTGTCAGCCTGTTGAAGGTGTAACTGACAGGTATCACATGATGCACAGTTTATATGCACATCCTATTCACTCCCGGAAAGATACCAGTGTGCAGCATTAATGTATCAGCTACTACCAGAAATATTTGTTTATGGATAATGTCATAATGCATTTATTTTACATTGTTAGAGAGTGAGACTGCAGGGAGGAATAAAGATTTCATGATACTATTACTGTTACACCTGTAGCGGCAAGGCTTATTAAAATACAGGAATTAAGTTTTGCGCTCTCTTGCCAGTGAGGCCCCATCTCTCTCTTCATCTCTGTGGTGCAGCCACAGATAAGCTATTCATGCAGGCTGATTTAAGGTTTCTTTGATAAGGGACAACTCCCAAATGGGGATGCACTTAGCTAAGCCTGGCTATCATGATCAATGGTCATCCATTGGCGCCTATCTGTCTAGGGAGTGCCAGATGGAAATCTGGACTGCATTCCTAAGTGTCAGGGGTGAGTTACTCACATCTCACCTTGATCAACCAATCAGGAACTGGTAGGGCCGAGTAACCCACGTGGGTCTCTGATGCCCATTAAACTTTCAGCCAGTGAACGACCTGAAGTTCCTCCAGGTAAAAACAGGCAACACAGAGGGCCTGAAGAAGAATTCCAAAAAGAACAATTCCAGGGGTGTGAATGATTCCAGGACAGGACGGCCCGCAGGCCAGAACAGTTGGGAAGTGGAGGACATTCTCGCAGCACGCCTCCTGACCATCCTGAGACTCAGCCAGGACCACCATGTAACGGCCAGTGTGTCCGAGTGCCAGAACTTTCCTTGTTCTAAGAGTCTAGAGCGGAGGTTGCCAGCGCGTAACCAGAGGATTCACCCGAGGTTAGCACCAGCAGCAGGCCTCGTGAACAGGTCGGAACTGTGGACAGCTGAATCAGTATTCAGAACTAGCGTTTCATCAGGAACGAACCGTTCTTCTTCCTGACCAGCTGGGACCCACAGTCAGTTTTCTCCTGTGCACAAACTTTGCTATTAAAGCCAACACTAACTAGCTCGGTCTTCAGAGAGCAGCGCAGCAGGAATCTCTCCAGCCGCACCGAGCACCGCTTGACACCTAGCCAGAGAGCACGGATTGGACAGCAACAAGCCTGCAACTGTTTCTTTGTCCGGGGGAGATCTGAATCCCCAGAGATTGGATGAGTATTCAACTTCACTGCATTACTGCTCGAGAATTCAATTGTTATCCCAACCAGTTGATATCAATTTAATTCCTAAGAGTTATGTACTTGTTTTGAGTATCTAATGTAGAAGTTGTAACCAAGTTCATTCAAGAAACGGTCTAAATGAATGATATACTGAACGTATGTCCTCTTGATATGTGTAACTGTTTGTAACTGAATGAATATATACCTTTTGTATTCTGCTAACCCTCACGATAAGATCTGTTAGATTTACATGCACCTTCTATGTATTAATAAATGTATTTTAGTGTATTAGTACCTGTGTGTGTGCGTTGTTTGAGTTATACCGCATGGTTGGATTCTAAGGCCATTAAAAGAATCATTTTGCGATTTACTGCCACAATTAATAATTGTCCCAGTAAATGCCCAAACCCCTACAGAACTGGTGCCTCATGAGAGCACACTACAACAGCATTCTGACCTTTTTTTTATTTGGTAGCTAGTACTGAATTGATCCCAGGATGTCATCCATTTGTTTCCTGAAAGAAAACTATCCCACCACCCTTTGTGTGAGCTACTGTCTCCCATGCTCATTTTTAAATGTACTTCCCTGTGGTTTCCATTTGTGAAACAACTTGGATATTTAGCTTGTTCCATGCTCCCACATCCCTTTGTGTAAAGGAGTGCCTCCCTTCCTGACTGGAGGACCTCATCTAGCTGTCTTGAATGAAGTCAGGGTATCGGCTTCAACACTATCACTGGGCAGCATGTTCCACACACCTACAGCTGCTTTCGTAAAGAAGCCAATTTGAAATTCACTTGTGCCCTCTAGTGTACTAGTACAGTGTACAGTAACACTTTGGTATTTATGAGGGTTAGGTGCCTTGAGGTCTCCTCAGATGGTGAATTTTCAAACATGGAACTTAATGCCTTGCGGGAAAATAATGTGTGGTTCCACAGTTCACAAAACCATAATTATTTTTGTTATAACTATATCAGAAATAAGTGATATTAGTTATTAGTATTTTTAAAGAAAATTAGTACTGAAAACTTCAGAAAAGCATTCCGTCCTCCCTATAATTCTAATTATTGTATGTGCAAACTAATAAGATCACTGCTATATAACAGATTACCATGTACTGGACTAAGTTTTTCTTTTCATTGTTGTGTGCATTTTCTTTCCTTTTAGATCTTATTTTTATTATTGTTAAAAAATGCAGCACTATCGTCTTGTAATGACATTTATTACCTCACAGGAATAACTGACAGGAAAGTAAATTGAAATTGATAGTTTAGGGATTCATGGAAGATATTTGTTTTAATAATATTTCTTTTATCTGGCAACACAACACTGAGTCGCGCACAGGCACTGCTCTGGTAACAGGTCCACATACAAGCCACTTCTTACGCTTTCCTGAAGGAAACTGAACAACTGAAGCATTACCCAGGATGCACTGCTCCAGAATCATGTTAAGTCATGTTAATGCAGTTGTGCCTTATAACATTGTAAAACCTTATAACACTTTTGTGCAAAGAAGCGAAATCATGAATATTGAACACGGTTTTACTACAGAAAGTTGGCTGTTAGTAGCTTAGAGTTTAATGAATAAACCGCCTTTTCTAATTTTCTGAATTTTAATTTTCTGCCAGGAACTGAAATTAGTACTGGGTCCATCTCCAGGAATTGTGTGTGCCCTACCAGTTGGATTCAGTAAGGTGGTTACTCTAAGGAAACTGTACTTGAATATTACCATACAAGAGGAAGACGCTATATTAGGTAATATCAGATTAATCCATCCATCCATTTTCTAAAGTGCTTTATACAGTACAGGGTCATGAGGAAGCCAGAGCCTATCTAGCAAGTAACAGGGGTAAGTCAGGATACACCCTGGATGGGATGCCAGCCCACTGCAGAGCAGACAGATACAAACATACATGCACACTCAGATCAGGGTCTGTTCACCTACCAGCACTGCCAGTGGAATGTGGGAGGAAACCCACATGAGCACAGGGAAAACATGCAAACTCCATGCAGACAGCACTGAAATTGAACCCAGGGCCACTGCGCTACAAGGCTAACCCTAACCCTGAACTGGAATAAGTGGTTAGAAAAAGGGTGGATGGATGAGTCAGACTAACAAAGATCTGTTGGAATGAATGGCTACTCCTGACCAAGACTGGGAAGCAGTTTTTAGGTGATCAAAACATGATTCCAGAAATATTGTGCCAGAGCAAACAAATATGGGTGTTTGGACTGCATTTTCTTCTAAAACATCAAACCATTTTGTCTTTAAAAACACTTAACATGACCGAACAGATGTGTTCCTTGGAGCAATACTAATGCAAAAAATATTGCTGCATGAATCTAAATATCTGCCTTAACTGCATTCCATCTTAAATTTCCAAACTTATTTATGTAATCAACTACAAATTTCCCTTTATAAATGCGATAGTGTGTGACAAGTAAAAGCTACATTAATGCTTACAAATAACACAAATAAAAATGTAAGTTTTACAAAAGTACTGATGGAAAGTTAAAGGACGAAGGAATAGAGCGCACTTTGGGAGTTGTCACAGCATTGTTTGAAAAGGCACAAGCAGATAAATTAAGAATACCAATACCAAAATGAATCAAGGTAAGGACAATGCTGAGGTCAAATCAATATACAGTAATTATTATTGGGAAAAATCCTACTGTATTATTGCAATGTGATTGCACTGCCCTTCTTGGTGAAAGAACCAGAGGCTGTGGTTTTCAGGAGGAGTGACCAGTCATCGTCTGCACCAGTAACAGTATGAAGCTGCTGATGGGTGGTTTTTGTTTTTTTGTTTCTGTTTCAGCACGCATTTCCCACTCTTGTCCAGCTTTGTATTGGAAAGTGACTCCTGTCCTGCATTGGAAGGCATCATCAGCCCCCTGCCTTGCGCTAGCCTGCAGGAGCTCAGACTGGGCTGCATAGCGTTCACCGGTTCTCAGCTGAGCTCTTTTGGTGAGCCGTTTCCTTCTGCCAATGAGTCTGTGCCATGTTCTGATGGATCATATTCCAGATTGTTGTTCTAGCAGTTCTTATCCACACCAACGGGTTTTAAAGAGTTTATCAAAACTAGTAACCCTGGCCTAGACTTTTTCACATATTACTGACAAAATAATGTCAAAATAACAAAAGTCTACAGCTCATCCCAAATCAATTAGAAATCTAAGACAGGATGTAACTTGCATGAGTAGTTCACTGCTTTTGCTATGAAACACTTGAATCCAGGGCATTATCCTCAACAACATGCCTGGGTATCTTGTTCTGCACTCTCATAGTTTCCTTCTGTCCTCTTTGGTTCACATTTCACTGTTCATTCTGAAGATGTCCAGCCAGTGTTTCTATTTCATTTTCATTTGAAATTACTGTTTAGAGTGTCTGACCATTTGTTTTTCACTTGGAGGACGTATTTTACAGTGTGTGAATAAAAGTAAAATAAATTGTGATTCTAGGTTTATTTCCCTTGCACAACCTTTTCACAGATCAAACTGTACAGAAGGTATTCTATTTCTGGACATAATAGAAGAGAAAATGTAAGAGGTCTTTTATCAAGTAAACAATCACTCTAACAGTTGTAGTTGTGATCTCTGCTAATTGTAATGTTTTGTTTTTTTTCTCAGTTGCACAGCTTGGAAGATTCACAAATCTGAAAGTGCTGAAGCTGTGTAATGAAGTGTTTGACACTGTGGAAGTAACGCCAGCTTTCGGTAGGTGGAAACTAACTTCTAAAAAGCCAGGCACTTCTCACTGAGTTATTGAAGCTTTCATGTGAACGACTCGTCTTATTGACAATGTGACTGTAACATATTTATGATTTGATCAAAAGTTCTTTGAGTTTTTTAATATAGGCGAAATGATTGTTTGCTCTGCAATTCAGCTCCAATTTCTTTGGGATGTTGGGCATGATTGTGTTGACCTAAAACCAATTAGCTTGCTCTGTCCATGGGTGGCACGGTGGCTCCCTGGGGTGTATTGCTGGGACATTGGCATTGCCTGTCATTGCATTAGCAGTTCTGGATCCCTGGGTTTAATTCAGGACCTGGGTTCTGTCTGTGGGGAGTTTGCATGTTCTCTCCGGTTTAGTGTGGGTTTCTTTCAGATGCTCTGGTCTCCTCCCACAGTCCTCCCACAGTGGTAGGTTATATAGGTATGTGCACATCTAGATACATCCAGGATGTATCTGCCAGGCACGTGTTTCTTGCTGGGATAGACGCCAGCTGCCATGCAGCTCTGTACTGGATAACATGGCTAGAAAATGGATGGATGAATTTGGTTGACAGAATTATCAGTTTTTTCAAATACATTGCATATATATTGTATTGTATGTGTGTCTATAAAACATTAAAATATCTACAGCTGGCATCTATATGTGCCCTGTGATGGAAAACCAAATGATGAAAACATTTGACTGTCCATTGGACTTGCTGTAACAGTCTTTAAACACAGGCTAATGCAGAGAAACAGACATGTGCAAATACAGGCATAAGGCTCAGAAACAGGACTGTTTATTTATAGTGCAGGGAAATAAAAAACAAACTCCAAAGGAATAATCTAGCTCTTTTTCAGTCCCTCACTATCAGGAGTGGGCAGCTAAGCTAATTGCCATCCTTAACTGAACAACTCTCAGCTCCAGTCTCTCTCTCTGTGACTCTTCACAAAAAACATGTGTTTCCCTGAGTCTCTTCATACTAAACACTTCCAGAACCTTGCAGCTCTGTCCTCTCTGTCTTTCTCTTGGTCCCTCAGATGCACAAAGCCTAACGGAGGATCTGCCATCTGTCTTCAAATGGCAGAAAGCAAAGCAACTGACTTTTGGAAGCTTGAGCTTCCTTCTTTGTGATCTGACACCTGACCAATAATCTTCCACCAGCAGGTCTTGTGACAGCGGGCAGCAGCTCACACCCCACAGCATTCTGGGAAATGCGGTCCAGACAAGAACCTCAAGTTTGTCTTGACTCACTCCCCTCTTGCACATATTTGTACAGTATGTATAGTAAAGAGACTGAATGTCCTGAAGGGACAGGCCGTCCTGAAAAGAGCTGAGTAAATAAGTGCTGCTAATTATCTGTGTTCTCAGCTTGTGCACTGCAGAAACTTAAAAACCTTGAAGTCTTGCATCTGCCGTTTGGAAAAGGCATTAAAAAAGCAGCTGAGATGATTATTACAGTTTGTCAAACTCTGCCGTGCTTAAGGTCCCTTCGAATGCACTCCTGTTTGAACGATGACAGTCTTGTCACATTTGGTAAGTTGTACAGAGATCCTTTATGTTTAGAATAGATCTACAACAGAATAAGTGCTTGTTATGACAAGTCTACTGTATGATTTTCAAATGGTGTAAAAATAAGAGCTAAATCAAACCTGTCAGTGCTGGGGCCCTGGGTTCAGTTCCTAAGATGCTCTCTGTGTGGCGTTTGTATGTTCTCTCTGTGTTGATGTGGGCTTCCACCCACATGCTGGTAGGTTAATTAACCCTGCTGTTTGTGAGTGTGTGTTCGTCTGCCCTGTAATGGACTGGTGTGCCATCCAGAGTGTATCCTGCCCTATGCCTGTTACTTGCTGGGATAGGCTCCAGCTCCCCTCCGACCCCATGTGGGATATCCTGGTTAGGAAGTAGATGGGTTACAGAACACAGCTCAGAAACAGTACTCTTTACTTTATCATATTTTTTGTTCTCTATGTAATTTTTCAAATACATTGCTTAGGATGCATTCTATGTCTGTTTATAAAACATTCAAAAGATCTAAATAAAGTGAGTGCTTTTAGTTATTTTAATCAGGCATAGGAAATCATAAAATAGAGCTTTTTCTAATTTTTGATAAGCTGCATGCCAGAATTGTTATCCTATTAAGTTAGGACTGTGTTGTAAGAAAACAGTAGTTCTATTTCTAACAATAGTGCATTTCATTTTTCAATGCAATTGAAGTTTTTTTTATTAGATATATATAAACTTAGTAGCATTAGTATTCTCAAAAAATAATATTGTTTAAACCTATCTATCAGGAAAACATTATCTTGGTTGATACTACTGTTTTGAAACGTTCCTGGAAATGACATCCAAATGAATTAAAATGCTTGATTAGCTGTCCTTACCTACAGCTGTGATACCACAACTGTATTCAGCCTATGGGAGGAGCGGTGGCTCTGTGGCTAAGGGACTTTGCCTCTGGCTGGAAGGTTGCTGGTCCAAATCCCGCGGCCGGCAGAGGAATCCTACTCTGTTGGGGCCCTGAGCAAGGCCCTTGACCCCAACTGCTCCAGAGGCGCTGTACAATGGCTGACCCTGGGCTCTGACCCCAAGATTCTCTCTGTCTGTCTGTCTCATGGATGGCAAGCTGTGGTATGCGAAAAGACAAATTCCTAATGCAAGAAATTGTATATGGCTAATAAAGTGATCTTATGTTATCTTATTCCATGTAATAAATAAATATAAATATTTTTTTTAGCAAAGGCAACTCAAAATGGCCATTTCCTTGGACTTCATAAACTCATTATAGATCACAGCATCAACACCACAGAAAGAGGTTGGCAGGAATTATTCCACTGTCTGGGGCGCCTGAGTAACCTGGTGAAGGTGGACATCTCCAGACCCGTGTCTCATCTGCTGAAACCTTCTTCCCGCCTGGTCGTCGCCTGTGTAAGGGCCATCGCGCATCTCCCTAGAATCCAGCATGTTCTTCTGCCGGGCTGGCTGCTGGACGAAATGGACTGGAAGCTGTTCGAAGACACGAAGAAGAGGCATCCTCAGTCACGACACATTCGTTTGACCTACAAGATCCACGTTCAGCCAAAGATTGTAGAAAGCGTTTGAACTTTAGTTGGCAACACGTACCACAACTTAAACAACAGAAATCAATCCCCGTTCGACCATCGCTTTCGGACGCTGTTGGCACCCGGTGAAGTACAGGTGTACTTGAAATGAAATGAGATGTGTACTTGTACTAATTAACTGCTGTCTCTGTGTTTTTCTATTATTGGAAAATAAGACTGCAAAACCTGAGACCTCTAAATATATTCATATTAATTATATTTACATTTTCCTGTGCAAGGTCTGAAACAACTCCTTAAGCCTTGCAATCTAACACTGTTCTTGTATCGTATGTGGAAATAGAAAGGGCAAAAGGGTCATGATCTGTTTTGTAACCAAATGTATTCTGTAAAAGGATGTGATGAACTGTCTCCGGTCATTCGTCCTGCTCTCCTAATATGGACTAGCTGTAGATTGCTGTAATAGCTCTCACTATGTTGTTGTTACCGAGGGACTGTTGTTCGCTGTAATCTGGTATCCCATGACACCAGTTAACTGAGGCTCACACAAGCACATCACCAGTTGGGTCATCTGTCATTCCAACATCCCAACGACTGGAGTTACTTGTGGGAAGTAACTGGTGAGAAGGAGCCCCAATTGGAAATGGCTTCACCCAGAGGTTGAATGAATATTCAAGTGCTTGTGAAGGGCAGGGTCTTTATTAACAGCGGTTCATCTCTGATATCCACAAAATGTGTCCTCTTAGACATTTCCGAAGGTGTGTGTCCAATGTTGTACACTGGGCCAAGGAAATGTCGGGGAATGACGATGCCTAAATAAAGGAATTTATTTTATTTTGTAACTGACCGCACCGCCTAGCAGTTTGAGAGGGTGCCAGGACTCTCTGGGGAAAGCAGGGATATTGGGGATTTGGGGGTACAGAGAATTAAGTTGTGGTGGCAAATGTAAGGGTACGTTCAAGGAAAGAACCTTCTACGTCTTTTTAAAAGTGATTATTCATGATAGTTCGTAGGAACACTGCCCCTTCTCTGTCCTGTGGCTGTGGTCCAGTAATATACAGCCAGAGTGCTGATAGTCTTGCAGATGGAAGAGGAGGTTCATCCTGTTGATATCAAGGCAGTGTAGGACTGCACACGTCATAGTGACTGTGCAGCTCCTACTGGACTGGTCCACAGAGCAAGTGAGAGGCGAGCAACACGCTGTTCTGAATTTCCTAAGACTCATTCCCAAGGTCAGAGGAGCAGCACTGAGCTGAAATGACCTGAAAAGATCTGTTACAGAAGTCTCTGAAGTTTATCTTTTTAGAGCTGCAAATACAATTAATTTGCAAATATAATTTCTGTTTTACTTATAAGTCAAACATGCTACAGAGGAGAGACCTCTGTAACTACAGTGAACTAAAATGACCTGAAACAATCTGCTCCTCTGACTTTGTGAGTGAGTGAGAGAAGTGAGAGTGTTCAGAACTGTCTTAAATAATGACTTTTAAAAAGAGGACATGTCCTTACACTGGCCTACAAACGTTATGCTCGGAATCCCCAAATCCTATCCCTTTTCACTCTCAAAAGTGTAGAGTACCATCCTAATGAAAATTTCAACAAATCTATTAAATTAACAGTCAGAGGGGCCAGATCGCATTTAAGACATACACTGAATTTAAATATGTATTTAATTTTTGTATTTGTTGCTCCCCAGGAATTCTGAAAATTCACTATTGCATATTAAGGCTCTACATCTATTAGCTGAAATATCGAATCTTATAGACATTAAAATACATTGTTAAATTGCACTGATTAATAAACAAGAATTAATTAAACTTCACTGTGTATATTTCTGGTGTGTCTTTAAAGCAATTTTAGGGAAATTTTACAATAAAATTCAAGCGACTGAAGCAAGTTCATTTCTTACTGAGGATATTATTTCCACTGTATTCAGAAACGTTCTAATATAATCTGGTGTTCTGCTTAGTCCGCTACTTCACCAACAACTACAGGGCAGCAGCTGTTACTGTGGATTCCTTACAAATGAGGGACCTCTCGCATCCTCATAACCTCATCATCAGAAAGTTGTGAGTTTCGGGGCAGGGCCACTTCCTCTCTTGCTCTTTTCAGACACTTGCGGCAACTGTTCGCTCATAACCACATCTGGAATGCGTGACCTTTACACGGGGGAGAAGCAACGCCGCATCCCTTTCCTAAAGAACATTCACATTCAGAAATAAGTCAAGAAATTTGCGCTGCTGTCAGCCTGCCCATGTTGCCAAAGAAAGATTCACTCGGCGTCAACATGGCAGAACAGCGATCACTTGAAAACAATGTTCCACACTCCGTAAGCAAGAACTTCAGTGTTTGCAGTCACCTGATATGGCGATAGTCAAAGGAACGCAAAACACGAAGCGTCAAAAGACAAGATGAGTTGATGGAAAGAGCATTGAATTGATGAGCACAAAAGTTCAGCTCGTACAATAGGCAACGAAGGTCCCAGCGTCGTCATCGCACTTGAAAGGACTGCCTTGCAGACCAAGGTCAGTGGGCGGTGCCCTGTAGAGGGGCAGAGGTGGTAAGACATGATGCAGAGAAACCTGAAGCGAGGGGGATTAGCTCAAATGGTAGAGCGCTTGCTTAGCATGCAAGAGGTAGCGGGATCGATGCCCGCATCCTCCAGGTCTGAGTTTGGAGCACCGGGAGCCAGGCGCTCTCCTTTAGCCTCTGCGACTTCTGACAGGTGCTCCTCCGTTGCGGAGAGAACGTCCTTCAGTTGTCAAGCGTTGAAGGGCCACGCCTCCTTCCCAACCTCAGTCTGCACTGAGTGCGTCTCCGGCATTTTCTCGTCCAATTTGTCAGCTTAGCAAGTGAAAAGTATATCGGAGTAAAAACAGTGCTGATAATACTCTCACAAATTGTTAGAAGACGTGCTTTTGATCATCGATTGCTTAACATTCACATTTGTTCGACTTGAGCCATCAAGCTCGTAGTTTCCCTTCAAATCTTGAAAGCTGCCAGTGAGCACATCATAGTCTGCAGGATGCCCCGACTTGAGTACTTCAACAGAAAGAAGAGCAGACAGCTCCACAAATATGCGAGGCACAGAGAGCGCAAGGTGTGGAAAGAGCGTTGAATTGATGAGCACAAAATTTCAGCTCGTACAATAGGTAACGAAGACTAAGACTTGCAGACTAAGGGCAGTGGGAGGTTGCCGTTTTGAGACGGAGGCATTGGGATGGTGGGCCGAGATCTATTCTTCTTAAGGAATTCTTCATCGTGAAAGATCGGTCCACAGGTTATCTAAAGAACTTACAAATTTTTTGGACTCAGGGAATCACGAGCTACCGGAAGGGAGTGAAGTGCTGAAACACATGACATGCCCTCTTGATCTCACATGCACAATTCTGCTGCAACATGCACAGCTACCGTCCACACCAGGCAGTGGGGCTTCAGCAGAATTTGCTATGCCACCTGCAAATACATATCCAGCTGCACACATATACATGGCTTCCTGTCCTTTTCAGGATCTCAAAAAAAAGCATAGCGTGGTTTTCCTGCAACCTGATTGACCGCATCTCCCTCAGAATGTGCCCCGCTGCATTCATTGCTGAAGCAGGACGGAGGCTAACAGACATGCCAGAACAGTGAGGTTCAGCGATCTCTCCAAAATAGAGAGTGGAAGAAATATGGTTTAAATTGTACCTTGGTATTTCAAACTCTCTCTAGAATGTTATCCATTTCTATTTTATTTTGACAGGAACTGTTAAAAGGCTAATGACACTAGATGAAAAGAGAAGAAAGAAAACACAACGTTTCAGACGTGGAGCCTTCTTCAGGTGTGAGGGCTTCACGGCTGAAATGTTGTGTTTTCTTTCTTTTCTTTTAAGCATGGAATAGACCTATTACTTGTTCCTTTGCAGCCTACACATGCTGACGCAGCTCCCCACCTGAACTGCTAATGATACTAGATGCCTGGTAGTTTGTGGTACTTGGTTATTGTCTTATGTTTGCTCAAACTGCATATGTGTGATTGCATATTTTTGTGTATTTTCATATGTCAATATTTAATTCACTCACATTCCTGTATGCTTGGAAGGAAGGCAGATTGGATTTGGCACAGGACGCCTGCTCATATATGTTGATCTTTTTTGAGCTGGAAAAACTGATAAAAAGTGTATGAAAAAAGCTCTCCCCAACATTTCCCTTCTCTTAGCCATAGTTACACTGCCCTTTCTTTCCGTCTTTTGTCCTTCTACAAAGATTCCAGGGCTCTTTATCCACCATAATATCATAAGCCAAAAATAACCATCTAATGTGTAAACAGCATTTGTAATGTTGGTAGCTGGAAGAGGTTAAGTATGTTTGCAAGACCTAGTTGATTACACCACAGACTTACCTTGTTGTTGTCAGTTTTTTTTCTCTTTTAAAGGCTGTGCTGGACTGTACCACTATCATAGAAGACTTTTTTCAGGACACATCGCAGTTCCATAGTAGAATTTATCAATAGTAGAATTCCATAGGACATTATTTATCAACATCTAACATTACCCAGTGTGAGACTCTGCCAGTAAACCTCAGAGCATTGAGTTCTCCACTGGTGAAGATGGCTTTCTGAAGTCATGAAATCCACTGCTGGGATGCCTGAGAGACAATGATTGAATCCTGGCTGGAAATAGGCTCTCTGTTAGTGTTGATCTGTGGGAATTATGTGGTAAAAAGGGAAAACTCCTTCACTTTAGTCACTTTGAAAGTTCAAATGTACAGAACCTGCAAAAATAAGCAATGAAAAAAATCCATCACCACTCTCATGATAGCATAACTCAGAGTCTCTGCTGTTGTGTAACAATACACACTTTCAACTTTCTTCTCACCTGTCTCCAGAGAGAATGTTGTTAGTGCTGATGACCTTGAATTAGACCTTGTTGACTCTGTAAAACAATCTTCCTCTGCTTAGATTTTCACTCAGATTGATTTTGTTCTCAGAATATTCCTGGCAGCACTGAGTTTCTCGTAAATGAAAAGTGAAAGAAAAAGTACAGAAGATCAGCCCTTGAATATGCAACATTGTGCAGTATTAGCTACTATCCTGTGCTAGAGCCTGTCGTGGTAAGCAGTCGATGACAGGATCTAGCACAGATACTAATGAAAAAACTGTTAATGAAAGATAAAACACTTGAGTCTTATTTTAGTTTTCCATTTCCCTTTCATTTGTGATGTACTGTACAGCAGGCCACAGAACATGCACAGAAACAGATATGCACACATTCACACCAGGCAATGACAGTCTGCCCAGTCAGAATCTGAGCTGTGAGTTATTAGAATTCTGTTTGTCACGGATCATCCACCGAAAGGGCAATGTTTGAACACAAGGATCCCCAGGAGAGAGCCTAGTAACATAAACCCTTGGAGCAAAAGCAGATGATTAACGTCATAGTTTGTGTGGTTGAGCCAAAGGTGAGCATGAGGATATGTGAGTCACCATTCTTAGAAATGGATCCAACTTCAGACAGGCGTCCAAAGTAAGACTATACAGTGCTGGGGCCATGGCACTGTAATGATCAGAAGGATAGCAAGATTTTTAATGCTTCGAAATTGCTTTTCTGGTGATGCACACGACAGCTGCAACATTTCAAAGGGAGCAAAAAGTTTTCATTTGTGTAAGAAAAGACAAACCAATATTTGGCTTACTGAAGTATCCACCTGTCATTCTTGTCATTCAGTTGATACTCTGTGCTTTGCACCTTTTGCAGCAATGACAACTTTTAGTCTTCCTGTGTCAGTCTTGCACACCTAGAGTTCAGAATGCTCGGCCAGTCTTACTTGCAGTTTTGCTCGAGCTCTGTCAGGTTGGATGGGTGAACTGGAATCAAGTACTTCTACAGGTTGTCAATGGAATTCAAGTCTTGGCTATGGCTGGGCCACTGAAGGACATTTACTCACTTGTTCTGAAGCCACTCCAGTACTGTCTTGGCTGTATGCTTGGGGTCGTTGTCCCATTGGATTGTGAATCTTCAGAAACCCCAGTCTGAAGGATGAAGCAGGTTCTGCTCAAGGAGTTGTCTACGTCTTGCTCCATTCACTCCAAGCAGATAGTCCAATATTTGCCTTCTCTCGGCCATGATTACACTGCCCTTTCTTTCATCTTTGTCCTTCTACAAAGATTCCAGGACTTTTAATCCACCATAATATCAGAAGCCAAAATTTACCTTCTAACATGTAGAAATAATTTGCAGTGAAAGGAGGTGGAAGGGTTTAGAACGTTTGTAAGACCTGGTTGATTACCACACATAGACATACTTTGTTGTCAGTTTTTTTTTCTCTTTGAAAGGCTATAGGAGGGGCGTGATGGACTGTACCACTATCATAGAAGATGTTTTTCTTCTAAGGATACTTCTGTAGCGGCAAAGCTTATTTAAAATACAGGAATTAAGTTTGCTGCTCCCTTGCCAGTCCCTCTCTCCCTCATCTCAGTGCAGCTGGATACAGAGAGGCCATTCCATCTGGTTCACATTTAAGGTGCTTTTCTAGCTGATAGAGTTTCCTGATAAGGAACAGCTCCCAAGGCTGAGATTCACCAGCCACCCTAATAAATGGTCATCTCTGGCACCTTACTGTCTGGGAGATTCCATAGGAGAGTCACATCCCAAGGTTTACAACCCTAAGGTCAGAGGTCATTGTTACTCATCCTCCACCTCAATCAGAACGGTCAGAACTGTCGACAACTGAATCTCAGGATTCAGGACTAGCGCTACATCGGGAACGAACTGGTCTTCTTCCCGTCTAAAGAATGTGACTTGCTCGGACCCACAGTCACTTTCCATGTGCACAAGCTCTGCTAGTTCAGCCGGGACTAACTAGCTGGTCTTCAGAGAGCCCACTGCCTGCGCGCAGCAGCAAGAATCTCCCCTTCCTTCTTCCACACCTCACGCCGAACCAGGACTGCCTGGCACAGGGCCGGAGGACGCCACTTGGATGCAGCAACAGCCTGTCGCTGTTCCCTTGTGTCCGCGGGAGATCTGAATCCACACAGATTGGATGAGTATTCAACATTCTGCATTACAGCTCGAGAATTTAATTGTTACCTCAACCCCAGTTGATATCAATTTAATTCCTATGAGTGACGTACTTCCTTGCGAGTATCTAGTGTAAAAGTTGTAATCAAAGCTCATTTACGAAACAGTCTAAATGAATGGTATACTGAATGTATGTCCCTCTTGGTTTGTAACTCTTTGTGATTGAATATACACCTTTTGTATTCTGCTAACCCTCACTATAAGATCTGTTATGTTTATGTGCACGTTTTATGCATTAATAAATGTATTGTCGTTTATTAGTGTTCATGTGTGTGCTGTCACGATTGTAGTCCCTCCCCCTGAAGGGCGCTCCGGTTCCTTCACTTCGGACTTGATTTTGTGCACCTGCCCCCTGTTTCAGCTTCCTTCCAGCCCCCCTTAAAAGCCAGATGCCCACTCAGTTCGGGGCTCTGCATTGATTCCCGCATCGTGCGAGCCCGGGATCTGGATGCGCCTGGCTCCGTTATGGTTTTAAGTTCCTGTTCCTGTTCCCGTTCCCATTTCCCCTGCCGGTCCTGACCCCGGCTCTGGTTTTAATCGTCAGTCTCGTTTGTACCGCCCGGCTTTGGACCTTTTGCCTTCGTCTTGGATTTTCCCATTGTGAATCTGTTTTGGATTGTTTGCCCCGGACTCACCCCCCCTGGACACCTGCGCACTTTGGACACGCCCCCCGTTTTCATTCCCGTCTCCTGCCTGCCTTTTTTCCCTGTGTTCTCTTCACTCCACCCCGGATCGTGTTGTCTGCATAGGGCAACTGAAAGAACGCTTTCGTTACATGTACGTTGCCGAGTTCTTCCGCAAGGTCAGTTTTCTAATAGCCATCAAAGAATCATTTTGTGACTTACTGCTACAATTATTAATTGTCTCAGTAAATGCACAAAACCCCTACACTTCCATAGTGATATATATTAATCATCAATATACAGATGCAGCCATTCAAAGTGCGCGGTACAGACACGTACCGGAGGTAATATGGCATCGCGCATTATGACGCAAGATGACGCACGGTACCACGGTACGTGATTGGTTGACCGACAGAGGCACTTGTGGTCCGTTGGTCTGTCGTAGAAAGATTTACAGTAAACGTCTTTACTGTGCCCGTTGTAGTATTGAATATTCATATGGAATTTTACCACTGAAGGGAAATCTTAGTAGCTGAGCATAAAAAGAATAGGAGCATACTGTAACGCGTGTGAAGGCCATAAACGATATTAATTTTGGAACATAAACATACAGTATATAGCTGGTCTTGGTACTTTAAAGAAAAAATACACACCAGTATTCCATTTCTCCCTAAACATTTTAAGCATCGAAGTCTTTAACTAAAGAGATACCGGAGTCAACAAGCATACTTTTAGAATTTGATTAAAAGGGAATTTAATATGGAATCGCATATCTAAAGAAATTAATAACGATATAATTATATTCATGTACCGCAACACAAGAATAGTACACACTGTACATTGTCTGTTGATAATGTTTCCATAGTGCTTTTTCAGGATAGTGCATTCAACCTTGCTGGTGGCGCTGTGGGTTAGGTTCCTGACTTTCATGTCATGTGGTCTGTGATCGAATCCCACTGAAACCATGACTTTTTTTTAACAAACATTTCTTTGAAAAAATGAAACGTTTCCCTTGGTCAGAGATTAAATAAAACCTCACTCGCACCAAACAAATTTATATTTCTAAATATCACAACATGATCGAATTTAAGTCTTTTTAATAACAATGAATAGTCACCTATGCATTACAAAATAAACATTTATATTGATTTGAATCGCGTTTTGATTTAAATTGTAAACGCGTGTTTAAATATATGTGTTTAAAGGCGATATATAAAAGCGCTGATTCTTATGGAATGTGTTCCGCCGGGGATTCAAAAAAAATACTTTTTCTAATCGCGTATCTAAGGAAAATAGCAGTATAACTTTGTTCATGCACATCATTATATCTCATTTTGTATTTCTATAAAAAATCGTTTGCCCAGCCACTATTGTTGTTATTGTTTTTATCCCGTAAAGCGCTTTGAGGAGCACAGCTTTCTCACCACTTAGATTACTTTTTGACACCATCCTTACACAAAGCAGAAACTTCTTGTATTTTCCGATGACATACAAGTGGAAAGATTACAGATTTTAATCGTCTTTTTTCTGAACCAGGGAAAATCTGATCATGTTTCTCTATAAAAATAATAAAAAACTTTATTTTACATATCACCTTTAAAAGTGGCATCTCAAAACAATACAGTAGATGTAAACCACAGATTACAAAGTAAATACCCAGACAAACGCAAACGCGTTTTTAATAAAATGCTTTCATTCATTCAGCAGAGAGAGCGTAAAACCTGGGTGTAACAGCTGTTCCTTTTTCTGATCACTCGCTCTCTGGATAAACGTCTCGCCTGTCCTGTTCTTTGTTTTCCTAATTTGCCGATTATGCCTGCTGCGATCCACTCCTACCCTCACATCTAAAGAAGACTATTTTAAATTTCTTTGCGCGGTCCATTGTGCAATTAACCCTTGTTTGTGCTGTCCTTAAGGTGATATCACATAAAGGTGATATGTAAAATAATGTTTTTTTATTATTGTTATAGAGAAACATGATCAGATTTTCCCCAGTTCAGAAAAAAATATCTAAAGTATACTAGTTAAGAAAAATACATCTAAACGGGGAGAAAGCTATGCTGAAAGTTTATTAAGATACTTAGAACACAAAGATATCAATTTATCTTAGTTAAAATTTATATATCACCTTTAAAAGTGGAATCTCAAAGCAAAGTAAATACCCAACACTGATTGTACCCATCTGTCATGCTAATAAAACACCTTGAATTGAATTGAATTGAGGGAGAGAGGGGGGGAGGGCGAGCGAGATAACCAGGACGTAAGGCAAATAAGATACACTCCACAGACATTCACAACAGCGACATATGAAACGTTTGCACATATAGTTAAGATATTACTTGGTTTTCAAAGTGCAATGAAATACAATATTGTTGTTGTTGCTGTTCTTGTTGTTTTTATCCTGTAAAGCGTTTTGAGAAGCCACCTTTAAAGGCGATATATACTGTAAAAGCGCTGATTCTTATGGAATGTGTTCCGCCGGGGATTCAAAATTTTTTTTATTTTTTTTTTAATCGCGTATCTAAGGAAATCTCAGTATAACTTTGTTCATGCACAAACAGTGGCATGTTACATTATTAATTTGGGTGTCTCCTCTTGCCAGAAAGCTCTAAATTGCATTTTGAGTGTCGCAGTTTAAATAATTTTCGGTGTTGGAAATTATGAAACGCTCTGTTAAAAGCAAGGGAGTTTTTGTGTCCGTTACAGTAAAAGAAAATGCCTAACAGAGTAGGGCTTGGACAGATTCCAAGTGCATTTTTGCAATCGGCCTTATTTATGGGTTGCAATTTAAAGAAAGTCAAAAACCGCGCTCAAAATGTAATTTAGAGCTTTCTGGCAAGAGGAGACACCGAGATTAATAATGTATCATGCCACTGTTTGTGCATGAACAGGGTTATACTGCTATTCCCTTAGATACCCGATTAAAAACCTAACACCTAACTTTCTTAATTCGATGTATTTAAAGCAGTGAACTACTGTAGGTGTAACATAACATTCATCTATACAATCGAGAATAGTCTTGTGGTGTTTGTATAGATGAAACGTTCCTAAAACGTATAACGTAACAAAATTAAAGACGATTAAAATCTGTAATCTTTCCACTTGTGCTGTATGTCATCGGATAATACAAGAAGTTTCTGCTTTGTGTAAGGATGGTATCAAAAAGTAATCTAAGTGGTGAGAAAGCTGTGCTCAATGTATTTAAGGGACTTAAAAGTAAAAGGAGATGCTTCATATTGCTTGACTAATTTTAAAAACTAAGTTATAAATGCAGACGCTCCCTCGGTGCCGCGCTGGGTGTAAATATCTAAATATACATTCGTCCCGGGCAGAGGCCGAAGAGCACCCGGCTGGGGTGCGGGGGGAAGAGCAGGACAGGAGTGAAAGTGGTCAGGGTGGGGTTTAGGAAGGCGTACAGTCTGGGCAGGTATAGATTACACTTTTCTAAAACGTATTTGAAAAGTAAAAACGATTACAATCTAATCCTTCCGCGTTTGATCCCAAAAAGAAAAATACATCTAAACGGGTAGAAAGCTATGCTGAAGGTTTATTAAGATACTTAGAAGATACTGTATCAATTTATGTTGCATTAGTCTGATTATGATTAAAAAAAACACATATAATTAAACACGCGTTTGCGATTTAAATCAAAACACGATTTAAATCAATACAAATGTTTATATTGTAACGCATACTGTCCAGCCTCCATTTCTCTATAAAAATTTACTCTATTACAAATTTACAATTTGTTGATAATAGAAATGTTAGGTTCTCTAAAGCTTTGTGATAGTTGACCCACCCAGGCAGCAAAAGATCAGCTGCACTGGTAAGATGCGACACCGAAGATATGATTAATAACATTTTAAATCTGAAGGGAGATCTGAAGGGATCCCCCCACACACACACACACACAATAGAAGCAGGAAGCGGACACAGGGACCGTTGTCAGAAGGGAAGAAGGCGACTATTCATTGCTATCAAAAATGACTTAGAATCGATCATGTTGTGATATTTTGAAACATAAAAGTCAATTGATTGTCCATAATATTGCTATTCTATTTTTTCAAAGAAATGTTTGTTAAAAGAAAAGTCACAGCACCAGCTGGATTTGAACACACAACATGGGAGTTGGTAATCAGGCACATAGACCAGTGGGCTACAAGGGAAGTCACAGGAAGAGAGAGGCAAAACAGCCCTACATAGCCCTGTCGCAGTACACGAATATAATCATATCGTTATTAATTTCTTTAGATACGCGATTCCATATTATATTCCCTTTTAATCAAATTCTAAAAGTATGCTTGTTGACTCCGGTATCACGTTAGTTAAAGACTTCGATGCTTAAAATGTTTAGGGAGAAATGGAATACTGGTGTGTATGTTTTCTTTAAAGTACCGAGACCAGCCATATACTGTATGTTTAAGTTCCAAAATTAATATCGTTTATGGCCTTCACACGCGTTGCAGTATGCTCCTATTCTTTTTATGCTCAGGCACTAAGATTTCCCTTCAGTGGTAAAATTCCATATAAATATTCAATACTTAAACAGGCACAGTTAAGACATTAAATATACATATACATACTGTATACAGTACAGTTTGCATACGGTAATATGTTTATGTTCCGAAATCAATCTCTTTTATGAGCATATGAAAGGCATGGTGAATCGATTCTCATAAATTACTGTACTTTGCATGATTGGAAACAAATGCGTGATTGCGAAATGCTGTGGTGTTACTTTTACAAAGACGGTCAATGAAAAAAAGAATGTGGACCAGGGCAATACTTTGAGTTTACACTTACAGCTTGTCCAAGGTCATTCATTATTAATACTATTAGTAATAACTTCGTTAAAGACTTTGATGGCGACAGCTCAAACATGAGAGGTTGAGCTTTATTAGCTCCACCTTGTGGAAATTCCGGGTACTATTATTTTACTTGCCGTATTATAGGAGAATTTACGGTAACTAGCGGTATGTACCGGTAACTCGCAGTAGACTGCGTACAGCGCACCGGAAAATAATGCGGTATCGCCCATGCATTTTGAATGACTGCATCTGTATGTGTAGCAATCTCTCTCTCTCCTTCTCTTCCTGGTGATCTGAAGGGCAGGACTTTGTCCTCTCAGTGGCTCTTGATAAAATATTTACCGGGTTCAGTTAATGATTAACTCACCAGGGCTGAGTGCTGAGCTCTCAGACGCCATCTCTCTCTCTCCTTCTCTTCCTGGTGATCTGAAGGGCAGGACTTTGTCCTCTCAGTGGCCCTTGACAAAATAGTTGCTTGGTTCAGTTAATGATAAACTCTTCAGGGCAGAATGAAGACTTGAGCGCCACCTGATATGAACATTTCTGGTTTATCTAATCACTTAGGAATTTAAAAATACTTTTTTTATTTTTCATAAGAAAACTCTCTTGTTTGGGGTTCAGGAAAGTTTATCTCAAAGGATCCCCAAAGCACTTTAAAGGCGGGGACCCCCTTCATCCCACCTGCAAACAATTGAGGAGAGGGACTTTAGAGAGCACAGACTGAACCCTGACTAAACAACACCCCTGACCAGCAGTCAGGACACTGGGGGTCCACACCCCTACTCTCACACATACAGATGCAGCCATTCAAAATGGGTGGGGTATTTCGCGGCATACCCCGGTGGGCGTGTTGCGGTATCACGCGATATCACGTGGTTAATCGCGTCATTTGACGTCATGCCGGAAATTATCCGGCGTCACCTTGTAAAACCGCCAGGGGGAGCTTAACCTCTCATGTACAGCATTTGAGCTTTTAATTTTGAACTGTGTATTACAGCATGTTAATCATCAGTCATTAAAATGTTGGTATATTTTATGAAAGCAAGATTGCTCAGTTGGACAAAAGTACACAACCTACCTTTATCAGAAATATTTATGCATCAAAGCCTTTACCGAAGATATTACTAATAGTATTAATAATGAATGACTTTGGACAAGCTGTATACTCAAAGTATAATTTCTTTAGCACATTTGTACAAGCACTTGGAATCTGTCCAAGCCATACTTTGTCAGGCATTTTGTTTTACTTCAACGGGCATAAAAACTCCCTTGCTTTTAACAGGGCGTTCCATAATTTCTAACTACGAAAATGATTTAAAATGCGACACTTATCATTCAACTAGAGCTCAAAATATCACAAGGATCCTCAAGAGCACAGCAAAGACTGTATTAAAAGATACTTGTATGAGATACATGAGAATCCAGGCTTTTTTATCAACGCTTTCTTTTCCGTATACCAGATTTTATGGAACCACTTCAGAAGGGTGTCAGCCAGTCAGATTCCAGGAATCGGTACTTTAAAGGAAAAATACACACCGGTATTCCATTTCTCCCTAACGATTTTAAGCATCGAAGTATTTAACTAGCATGTGAAATAGCGTGTGAAAAAGTGGTAGTTTTAAGCTTTTCTGCTAATATAATATGGAATTGCGTATCTAAAGAATTTAATAACGATGATTATATTTGTGTACTGCGATAGGGCTGTGTAGGGCTGTTTCGCCTCTCTCTTCATGCAACTTCCCTTGTAGCCTACTGGTCTACGTGCCCGATTACCAACTCACGGGTTGTGTGTTTAAATCCAGATGGTGCTGGACTTTTCTTTTAACAAACATTTCTTCGAAAAAATGAAACGTTTCCCTTGGTCAGAGATTAAATAAAACCTCACTCGCACCAAACAAATTTATATTTCTAAATATCACAACATGATCGGATTTAAGTCTTTTTAATAACAATGAAAAGTCACCTATGCGTTACAAAATAAACATTTATATTGATTTGAATCGCGTTTTGATTTAAATCGTAAACGCGTGTTTAAATACTGTATATGTGTTTAAAGGCGATATATAAAAGCGCTGATTCTTATGGAATGTGTTCCGCTGGGGATTCAAAAAATTTATTTTTTTTAATCGCGTATCTAAGGAAAATAGCAGTATAACTTTGTTCATGCACATCATTATACAGTATCTCATTTTGTATTTCTATTAAAAAAAATCGTTTGCCCGGCCACTATTGTTGTTATTGTTTTTATCCTGTAAAGCGCTTTGAGGAGCACAGCTTTCTCACCACTTAGATTACTTTTTGACACCATCCTTACACAAAGCAGAAACTGATTGTATTTTCCGATGACATACTGTACAAGTGCAAAGATTACAGATTTTAATCGTCTTTTTTCTGAACCAGGGAAAATCTGATCATGTTTCTCTATAACAATAATAAAAAACTTTATTTTACTTATCACCTTTAAAAGTGGCATCTCAAAACAATACAGTAGATGTAAACCACAGATTACAAGGTAAATACCCAGACAAACGCAAACGCGTTTTTAATAAAATGCTTTCATTCATTCAACAGAGAGAGAGCGTAAAACCTGGGTGTAACAGCTGTTCCTTTTTCTGATCACTCGCTCTCTGAGATACATGGGAATCCAGGCTTTTTTATCAATGCTTTCTTTTCCGTATACCAGATCTTATGGAACCACTTCAGAAGGGTGTCAGCCAGTCAGATTCCAGGAATCGGTACTTTAAAGGAAAAATACACACCGGTATTCCATTTCTCCCTAAACATTTCAAGCATCGAAGTATTTAACTAACGTGAAATAGTATGTGAAAAAGTGGTAGTTTTAAGCTTTTCTGCTAATATAATATGGAATCGCGTATCTAAAGAATTTAATAACGATATGATAATATTCGTGTACTGCGACAGGGCTGTGTAGGGCTGTTTCGCCTCTCCCTTCATGCGACTTCCCTTGTAGCCTACTGGTCTACGTGCCTGATTACCAACTCATGGGTTGTGTGTTCAAATCCAGCTGGTGCTGGACTCTCCTTTTAACAAACATTTCTTCGAAAAAATAGAATAGCGATATTATGGACAATCAATTGACTTTTATATTTCAAAATATCACAACATGATCGATTCTAAGTCATTTTTGATAACAATGAATAGTCACCTTCTTCCCTTCTGACAACGGTCCCTGCTTCTGCTTCCTGCTTCTATTGTGTGTGTGTGTGTAATAGAGTAAATTTTTATAGAGAAATGGAGGCTGGACAGTATGCGATACATACAACAAGAACAGCAACAACAACAATATTGTATTTCATTGCACTTTGAAAACCAAGTAATAACTTAACTATATGTGCAAACGTTTCATATGTTGCTGTTGTGAATGCCTGTGGAGTGTATCTTATTTGCCTTGCGTCCTGGTTATCTCTCTCGCCTTCCCCCCCCCTCTCCCTCAATTCAATTCAATTCAAGGTGTTTTATTAGCATGACAGATGGGTTCAATCAGTGTTGGGTATTTACTTTGCTTTGAGATTCCACTTTTAAAGGTGATATATAAATTTTTGACTAAAATAAATTGATATCTTTGTCTTCTAAGCTCTCTGTGTACAGTAGAGCCTCCTGTCCAGCCAGCACATGTCCACAGACATTCATAACAGCGACATATCATAAAACGTTTGCACATATAGTTAAATTATTAGTTGTTTTTCAGGAAGTTAAAAAAAACACTTGAACTACTTATCCAGTCTCTCGAAATAAAGTTAATTTTCAAGCAATGCAACAAACGTCGGGCAATGTTTTTTTTTTAATCCAACATTGACAGCCACATCTTAAATCTTGTCAGTCAGCTCTTTTTTCTCTATTTGAATTGTGGCTTACACATCGCACGACTTTAAAAGCTAGAAAGACAGGTTTCGATTCACATTAGCTGGCGAGCCTTGTTAACAAAAAAACAGACAATACCCAGGGAGGGGGAGGTCAAGTCAGAGAGTTTTTTACCCTCTGTCTAAAAACCCAAATAACCCGGGGCAGAGACTCCGGGGGGATCATTGCGTGATACAGAGCGGAGCTCAATCAATTCTTATGGAATGTGTTTTGTTTCTTCTTTTTTTCAGCATGTAATAAACCTGTTACTTGAATCATATGGATGCCCGGTTCCGCCGGGGATTCAAAACATTTTTTATTTTTTTTTAATCGGGTATCAAAGGGAATAGGCAGTATAACCCTGTTCATGCACAAACTGTGGCATGTTACATTGATTTGGGTGTCTCCTCTTGCCAAAGAGCTCTAAATTGCATTTTGAGCGCAGTTTTTGACTTTTTTTAAATTACATTTTGAGCGTGGACAGCACATACAAGGGTTAATTGCACAATGAACCCCGCCAAGAAATTTAAAATAGTCTTCTTTAGGTGTGAGGGTAGGAGTGGACCGCAGCAGGCATAATCAGCAAACCAGGAAAACAAAGAACAGGACAGGTGAGACGTGTATACAGAAAGCGAGTGATCAGAAAAAGGAAATGGTGTTACGCCCAGGTTTTCGACCCAATTGTCTTAACTTGCTAATGCATCAGACACATTTCCTAGCGTACTGTGTTTTAAATAAAATAGGAGTGTCTTTCCCTGGTATTAGCTCATCGGTATGGTGTAAGTTTTATCTGTACCATACCATACAGTATATAGGTACAGAATTCAAGCTGCACCACTGTATCGCTTTGGTAAGGAGACGGACAATGGCCAAAATCACGAAGACTCTCTCACACCAAATAATGAAGATGAAAAGAAACGGGAAGTCAACACGGGACATTGTATAGCATTTGGCTTCGATGGACATCTTCGTTTCTGAAAGCACAGTGAGACGACATAATAAAGGGGAGAGGAGGCAAAGAGAATCTAAACCGAGGACAATTCAAAGGTAAATACATTTCTAAAAATACTTTCTTGCATGTAAATACAACTACGCACATTATTTTTAAAACTAACTGTTGATCTCTTTTTTTTCAAGTCCTATTGTGCGAGCTATCGACAAACTGACTGATGAAAATGATGAGCTACCGGCGATGCAAGTCCAAAGACGGCTATGGGCTGACCTCGGTGCGACCGTTAGTCCGACATCGATAAGAAGAGTACGCAGGAGGCTTGGATGGAGATACAGAAAAACCAACACATGCCCCATGATAAGGCTAAAAAACAAAGAGGAAAGACTCAAGCAAGCGCTCCAATGGATTGAACAGGGGGAGGCATTTCAGGATGTACTTTTCACCGACGAAACAGCAGTGGCTCTGGAACAGTTTTCAACAATGTCATTTTGCAAAAAGGGGAGATATGTGGACAAGCCAAAGCCCAGACATCCACTGAAGGTTCACGTCTGGGGGGGTATATCTAGAAGAGGCCCGGGACCACTTCTTATTTTCGAAGGAATTATGGACCGTGATTTCTTCGAGGAAGTCGTGGTCACACAACATGCCGCCCCATATATGAGGGAGCACTTTGGATCAAGGCACCGTCTCTTTCAAGACAATGATCCGAAACACACAGCAGCAAGGGCAAGGCTTGTAGCAGAAGGAGTGAACTGGGTGAAAACTCCAGCTGAATCCCCAGATCTAAATCAGATAGAGATGGTTTGGCATTCGCTGAAAGACTACGTTCGGAAAACTGCTAAGCCCGTCACAAAGCAGGAACTGATCGATGGGATCTATAAATTCTGGGAGGAAGAACTGACTGAACAAAATTGTAACAATTTTATTAACAGACTGTTTCGTGTTCTTCCTAGGATTGTTGACCGGGGCGGGGGACATTCGGGAATGTGAGTTTGAGAAAGACAGTCTCACGTTTGTGGACAGTCTGTCCCCAAACAAAACATTCCTGTTAGACAAGAGGAATGTAAAAAAAACAATTACTTTTTGTCAATGAAAACCTGTGTGTGTGTCTCTCTCTGCTGGATGTCTCTCTCTCTCTGCTGAATGAATAAAAGCATTTTATTAAAAATACGTTTGTGTTTGTCTGGGTATTTACTTTGTAATCTGTGGTTTACATCTACTGTATTGCTTTGAGATACCACTTTTAAAGGTAATATGTAAAATAATGTTTTTTATTATTGTTTATAGAGAAACATGATCAGATTTTCCCTGGTTCAGAAAAAAAGATCTAAAGTGCTACACCTAACTTTCTTAATTCGATGTATTTAAAGCAGTGAACTACTGTAGGTGTAACATAACATTCAGAAATACAATCAAGAATAGTTTTGTGGTGTTTGTATAGATGAAACGTTCCTAAAACGTATAACATAACAAAATTAAAGACGATTAAAATCTGTAATCTTTCCACTTGTACTGTATATCATCGGAAAATACAAGAAGTTTCTGCTTTGTGTAAGGATGGTATCAAAAAGTAATCTAAGTGGTGAGAAAGCTGTGCTCAATGTATTTAAGGGACTTAAAAGTAAAAGGAGATGCTTCGTATTGCTTGACTAAGTTATAAATGCAGACGCTCCCTCGGTGCCGCGCTGGGTGTAAATATCTAAATATACATTCATCTCGGGCAGAGGCCGAAGAGCGCCCGGCTGGGGTGCGCGGAGAAGAGCAGGACAGGAGTGAAAGTGGTGAGGGTGGGGTTTAGGAAGGCCGCCGACCAGTGCGGCTGTCCCACAGTGAAGCGGGCGTACAGTCTGGACAGGTATAGATTACACTTTTCTAAAACGTATTTGAAAAATAAAAACGATTACAATCTAATCCTTCCACGTTTGATCCCAAAATCCCAAGAAAAATAAATCTAAACGGGGAGAAAGCTATGCTGAAAGTTTATTAAGATACTTAGAAGACAAAGATACTGTATCAATTTATGTTGCATTTGTCTGATTATGATTTAAAAAAACACATATAATTAAACACGCGTTTGCGATTTAAATCAAAACGCGATTTAAATCAATATAAATGTTTATATTGTAATGCATACTGTCCAGCCTCCATTTCTCTATAAAAATGTACTCATTACAAATTTACAATTAGTTGATAATAGAAATGTTAGGTTCTCTAAAGCTCTGTGATAGTTGACCCTCCCAGGCAGCAAAAGATCAGCTGCACTGGTAAGATGCGACCCTGAAGATATGATTAATAACCTTTTAAATCTGAAGGGAGATCTGAAGGGATCCCCCGACACACACACACACACACAATAGAAGCAGGAAGCAGAAGCAGGGACCGTTGTCAGAAGGGAAGAAGGTGACTATTCATTGTTATCAAAAATGACTTAGATTCGATCATGTTGTGATATTTTGAAATATAAAAGTCAATTGATTGTCCATAATATTGCTATTCTATTTTTTCACAGTACACGAATATAATTATATCTTATTAATTTATTTAGATACGCGATTCTTTTAATACAGTCTTTGCTGTGCTCTTGGGGATCCTTGTGATATTTCGAGCTCTGGTTGAATGATAAGTGTCGCACTTTAAATAATTTTCGTAGTTGGAAATTATGGAACGCTCTGTTAAAAGCAAGGGAGTTTTTATGTCCGTTGCAGTTTTTTTGCAACATGAATATAATTATATCGTTATTAATTTCTTTAGATACGCGATTCCATATTATATTCCCTTTTAATCAAATTCTAAAAGTATGCTTGTTGACTCCGGTATCACGTTAGATAAAGACTTCAATGCTTAAAATGTTTAGGGAGAAATGGAATACTGGTGTGTATGTTTTCTTTAATGTACCGAGACCAGCCATATACTTTATGTTTAAGTTCCAAAATTAATATCGTTTATGGCCTTCACACGCGTTGCAGTATGCTCCTATTTTTTTTATGCTCAGGCACTAAGATTTCCCTTCAGTGGTAAAATTCCATATAAATATTCAATACTTAAACGGGCACAGTTAAGACATTAAATATACATATACATACTGTATACAGTACAGTTTGCATACGGTAATATGTTTATGTTCCTAAATCAATCTCCTTTATGAGCATGTGAAAGGCATGGTGAATCGATTCTCAAAAATTACTGTACTTTGCATGATTGGAAACAAATGCGTGATTGCGAAATGCTGTGGTGTTACTTTTACAAAGACGGTCAATGAAAAAAAGAATGTGGACCAGGGCAATACTTTGAGTTTACACTTACAGCTTGTCCAAGGTCATTCACTATTAATACTATTAGTAATATCTTCGTTAAAGACTTTGATGGCGACAGCTCAAACATGAGAGGTTGAGCTTTATTAGCTCCACCTTGCGGAAATTCAGGATACTATTATTTTGCTTGCGGTATTATAGGAGAATTTACGGTAACTTGCGGTATTTACCGGTAACTCGCGGTATTTACCGGTAACTCGCGGTAGACCGCGTACAGCGTACCGGAAAATAATGCGGTATCGCCCGCGCATTTTGAATGGCTGCATCTGTACTTGGAAAGTTTTAGGCACAGACATAATCTTTCTTAATCCCCTTTTTGCCAACAATCTGAAAAATAGGGAACACATCTGAATGAAGTGGAAACTTAATTGAAATTCAACTCCCAATGGATGTTAATAGTGTCGGAGTGTAACAGATGTACAAGTCCATTAAATGTTTTTATTTCTGTGTTTAATTTTTGAGGGACCCTATATTTTGATATAGCATCAATCACAAAACAGCATTCTGTCAATGTCACGACCACCAGCCAGGGGAGATCAACTCACAAAAGAACTAACCAGTACCAGCAGCGGGTTAATAGTAACATGTGTTAATCCACCAGCACATGCTCTACTGTGCGGCAAGCAGCACTGTTTTAACCATCCAAACCCGCTTCCCGCTACTCGGTATTGAGTCTTCTCTTTGAGAGCTCTACCTCGTGTTTACTCTGAATCTCGCTTACTGGTTACTGAACTTCCTTTTGCCTCTCGACCTTGGACCTCACCTTCTGTTTTGGATTGTTTGCTTCTCTCTGTACTTCCAGTATTTCGATCTACCTTTCACCTAACAATCTCGCCTGACATTCTGGATTTTTCGCCTGTCTCAATAACTACTTGCTCCTGCATCTGCACAGGATCTGCATACCTTTTCACTGAGGATTTCTGACAGTCACAGCCACATAAAAAACTGTAAAAGAAGTATGTGTTTCTTAAAAAAAATACCCCCCAATTGTTTTTTTTTAAAAGTCAACATATCTGGATTGTGTTTGCAAGATTTTTAAAAATTGCAAAGTTTGTGTGGGTATGATTGTAAAAAATCAAATCGTAACTGAAGAAGGCTCCATGGTCAAAACATTGTGTTTTCTTCTTCTCTTTTCAGCATGGAATAAACCTATTACTTGTTCCTTGGAAATTACCATGTGCCAATAAGATATGATCACTGTATCACTGTATTGACCATATACAATTTCTTGCATTAGGAATTGCAATTTTGCATACCCCAGCTTGCTCTCCTTGAGACACACATACAGGGAGAGAAACTGGGGGTCAGAGCGCAGGGTCAGCCATTTTTACGGCACCCCTGGAGCAGTTGAGGTTAAGGGCCTTGTTCAGGAGCCCAATAGAGTAGGATTCCTCTGCCGACCGTGGGATGTAAACCAGCAACCTTCCAGCCACAGGTACAGATCCTTAGCCACAGAGCCACTGCTCTGCCAAATGTGCCAATTCTTTAAAAGAAGTCCAAAAAAATGAAGCGGTCTCCAAGTCTCCTTCCTGTTTCTCCAATATAGAGAGAAACTGGGCATTTACTGCAAGAGATACAGTAAATAAGGTTGCTGGAGGTACAAGATGCCATCTGGGTGATCCAGAATTGTCCTGAGGGGCCTTGAATGAGTGTGGTCTTGGATGTGTACTTGCAGGCGATACAGCGAGCTCTGTTGCAAGGGAAAGTACCTGGTGTGGATGGTTGCTGAGGGCGGTCAAGGGAGCTATGAACAAGAAGGTTGCGCAGATTAGGTGATTGGCTATATGAGATGATGGGGCGGTCAGAAAAGAGGGCCCCAATGGAGGGATCATCGTGTAGGATGGAAAAGTTGTCGTTAACAGTCCTGGGGATAGGAAGTGTGTTAGGGAAGCACCAAAGGAATGCGGTTGTTACGGTGGGAGTTCCTGATTGGGTTGATGGTCCAAGGGGTGTTTTTGGCTCGGGCAAGGGTCTGTCAATAACACTACTGGGGTATCCTCTGGTAACGAAAAAGGAGTACATTTTGAGGGTTTGGTTCTGGAAGTCGATGTCGTCGCTGCATATTTGTTGTAGCCGAAGGAACTGTGAAAAAGGGAGAGAATTTTTATTATGTTTGGGGTGAAATGAGCTATACAAGAGATAGCTATGTGAATCCGTGGGTTTGTAATAAACAGATGTGGAGAGTCTGGGGTAGTTGATGGAGAAGTTGATGTCCAGAAATGGAAGAGTAGTGGAAGATATGTTAACTATATATTTGAGGGACAGGTGGAAGTTGGTGAAATGGTGCAGGAAGCACTTAAGCTGATCATTGGAGCATGTGGCGGCACTGACACAGTCATCAATATATCGCTTGAAGAGGTCAGGGACATAGCCAGTGTAGGAAGAGAAGAAACGTTCTTCTACCCAGCCAACAAAGATATTGGCATAGCTGGGTCCCATTCTGGTGCCCATGGCAACTCCACTCACCTGTTGGTAAAAAAGATTATTGAAGAAGAATGCGTTCAGTGTGAGAACCAGTGTTTCTGGTTGTTGTCCTTTAATTGATCTGCCACCAAAACATTAATCCTAAACAGTCAAACAAGTCCATGTGATGAAAACCCTTATGCTCTTTAATGTTTTTTTATGGATTGTACATCTGCACTAATTTCCCCCCCTCCCACTCATCAGCTTTTGGATGAGAGATTCTGATCACTGTATAAGATCAGAAGCAGTAGAAGAAACGGGCTTCTTTTCTGCTTATTTAACACACTCCTAATGCAAACAACACATTACGAGTACAACGGAAAGGTTGCACCAAATGGGATCAAGCAATTTAAAACATATGTTCAGGGGACAGGAAAGTTGTTATAGAGATGAATGGTATTCATGAAACAAATAATGTTGCAAAAAACTTTGCCAAAAGTCACAACCCATTTAACATTCATCAGACAGGTTGAATCAGTTTGATATCTCTTAGGTTCAAAATGCACTCAACGGCTGTATAATGCAAGCTCAAGAGTCAAAAGAACAGTAGTGAACTACAATCTTACAATAATAAACAGCCATGTGATCTTGTGAATGATCTATCATACACCCTTGAAATGATGTGACAGATTTGGAAGTTTGCACAGCTTGTAGTCTTTCTAACTCCATGAGACACACAGACAGGGAGAGAAGCTGGGGGTCAGAGCGCAGGGTCAGCCACTGTGCTCTTGTGCCAAACAGGTCATACAAAGACTGCCATTCCTTATATCTTCCCCTGAACCTACATGTCTCTTCCTCACCTTCCAGAAGTGAAATATCGAGCTTCCACACACCCTTCCCCACAGTAACAGCCATTGGAATAGAAGGTGTACATGACAGTAAACAATGGTCAGAGAAAAAAAAACAGGGGTTAAGCCTGCGGTCGTGCAAGTATAATCAAGTATCAAAACAAAATCTATACGTGAGGCTTGGGTCCCATTAGACTAGTGCCATGTGAAACCTGCCCTCCCCTGACTATGAAGTTGGAAGCCATCTTTCAGTTTAAAATCTTTCCATAATGTTTGCAATAATATTGATGAATTATGAAATTGGACCCATCTCTCGCCCTTCATTCTGCCTTCTCTTTCTAAAAGGCAATTAAAATCCCCAGCTAAAACCACTGGTTACCATCCCAATAAATATACTCAGTTCCTGAATTAGGACATATCCGTCATGTGAGCAACTCAGACAATATATATTTAAGAGTTTAAATTTGACATTCATGAAACCCAGATACAGCACCAGTGCTCTCGCTGGTTTCACTACAAGGTGCTGACGTACCTCTACCTACTATACAGGCCTTTTCCTCCCCCCCCGCCCATTTGCTTTCCTTCTCTCCTCCTCCACCACCCCCACCATCCACAGGACAGTTCTCCATCTGCCCTCCTTGAGTCACCGGTTCTAAACCTTGGTCAGTAGGATTACATATGTAGCGGCGAGGCTTATTAATAAGACAGAATTAAGTGTTGCTGTGCTTTCCCAAATGAGGCCCCATCTCCCTCTTCAGCTCTGTGGTGCAGCCACAGAGAAACTATTCATGCAGGCTGATTTAAAGATGTTTTCTTTTGATAAGGGACAGCTCCCAAATGGGGATGCACTTAGCTAAGCCTGGCTATCATGATCAATGGTCATCCATTGGCGCCTATCTGTTTAGGGAGTGCCAGATGGACATCTGGGCTACATTCCTAGGTGTCAGGAGTAAGTTACTCATATCTCACCTTGATCAACCAATCAGGGACTGGTAGGGCCGAGTAACCGTCATGAAATTCTGATGCCCATTAAACTTTCAGCCAATGAACAAGCTGAAGTTCCTCCAGGTAAAAACAGGCAACAGAGAGCCTGGAGAAGGAGAACTATTCGGAAATTCTAAGGAGAATTCCAGGGGTGCGAGACAATTCCAGGCCAGGACGGCCCAGGAGCAGAAAGGCTCCCAAGGGCAGGACATTCTTGCAGCGTGCCTCCTGACCATCCTGAGACTCAGCCCGGACCACCACGGAATGGCCAGTGTGTCCGAGTGCCAGAACTTTCCTTTATTCTAAGTCTAGAGCGGAGGTTGCCATGAGTAACCTGAGGATCCACCCGAGGATAGCACCAGCAGCAAGCCTCATGAACAGGTCGGAACTGTGGACAGCCGAATCACTATTCAGAACTAGTGCTTCATCAGGAATGAACCGGTCTTCTTCCTGACTTGCTGGGACCCACAGTTATCTTTTCTCCTTTGCACAAACCGTGCTAGTTAAAGCCAACACTAACTAGCCAGTCAGTGAGCATCAGCAGCGCACCATCGCAAGCCGCACAGCACAGCCTGGCACCTAGCCAGACAGCGTGGATTGGACAGCAACAAGCCTGCAACTGTTTCTTTGTGCCCGCAGGAGATCTGAATCCCCAGAGATTGGATGAGTATTCAACTTCTATGCATTACAGCTCGAGAATTCAATTGTTATTCCAACCAGTTGATATCAATTTAATTTCTAAGAGTTATGTACTTGTTTTGAGTATCCAATGTAGAAGTTATAACCAAGTGCATTTACTAAACGGTCTAACTGAATGATATACTGAACGTATGTCCTCTTGATATATGTAACTCTTTGTGACTGATTGAATATATTCTTTTTGTATTCTGATAACCCTCACAATAAGATGTGTTAGGTTTACATACATATTCTATGTATTAATAAATGTATCCTCGTGTATTAGTACCTGTGTGTGTGCATTGTTTGAGTTATATCGCATGGTTGGATTCTAAAGCCATTAAAAGAATCATTTTGTGATTTACTGCTACAATTAACAATTGTCCCAGTAAATGCCCAAACCCTACAGAACTGGTGCCTCGTGAGAGCACACTACACATATATTGGAGAGATCTAAATCTTTCTGCATCATTATCATTCTCTTCTACCCCATCCTCACTCCCTTCACTCTATTCTGAACCCTCGCTCTCCTTTTCACCACTTTCTTCAACCTCAACCACATCCAGTTCCTGATCTATAACCACTGCTCCAGCCCTAAAATGCCTCTTCAAACTGTTTTTGTATTTTTGTTCCCAGCTTTGTTCTATTTGCAAAGGAAATTGGACAGTCTTTAAACACCTGACCTTCACACTTACATAGATTGCATTTCCTCACGCTTGTACATTCAGTATATGCATGTCCAATTTCCTTGCACTTCCCACACACCACCTTTGTACAGGCATCCACAAAGTGACCCAGCTCCCCACACCTCCTGCACAGTTTTGGCTGCCCTTGGTAGAACACAAGGCCTCTATTTTCACCTAATCCAATCAAAGAAGGAATGTGTTTAAATCCACCATAACCATTTTTATCTTCATGCAACAAAACAGGTACTCTCCATGCACAGTTCTAGATGCCATCATCATCCAAGACTTTCTGAGGCTCACCTTTCACTAAACAATACTTAGGCAACCATGTCACAATATCTTCCTTCATCACCATCTCATTAAACATGTGAACAATCACAGTCCTATTAGAAAGATCTGTCAGCGTCTGCCATTCAAACATTCTAATCAGGCCCACATCTTTTTTCTCTTTTATTTTTCTCCAAAATTCTTCCAATAACTTTGCCGATTTGAAACTAATGTCAAAACCAATTCCCTTCAGCAAAGTAATTAAGCAATTGACATCTAATGCCTTAACCTTTAACTCTTTCTGTAACACCTTCCTTGAAAAGTCCAACCGTGAAATATCACCCGAGTGAGCTGAGCCCTCACCACCCTTGTACACCAAACGTGCGCAAAAGTAACGGCGCATGCCGACCCTACAGGCCACCATGGCCGTTACAAATGAGTCAAAAGCAAAGCAAAGCAAACCAAACCAAACCTAAACCTCTTCTATGCACCAAACCCTTAATCTTATACTCGTACAAAAACTCTACTCTCAACTTCTAGGCTTTAACCCTGTAAATCTCCAACACTGGCTGGAGACTCTGTGTATCCGGGCTCAGCGGTTATATAGGACAGGACTCGGCGAGCTGCAGGTGAAACTCATTGCTCTGCGCTCCCCGTGCGGAATGCGCGTCTCCTCCCTCCAGACTCGTCACACGGCCTTCATACTCTACAGCGGGGAAAAAAAAACTCCCCTTTACTGTCTTCATACATCCCTCTTAAATCCCAGAAACACCGAAACTCCGGAGCGTTTCTGTGAGTCAGTACTGGGTTTCTCTGTTCGAGGTTACAAGCAGAAACAATAAAAGCGCTGAAAGCAGGAAGTTATTTCTGCTATTAGGCATAAACTTTTAAAAATAAATTTTCTGATTCCTAAAACCTAATAAAATCCATGTAAGTTTCCCTTTTGTTCCCAATGCACATAACTGAATATAAACCAGTCAAGTTCAGGTACTTTTCTGATGTATATGAATACACTAGTTCTGGCGCAGTTCTTACAACAAAGATACATTACGAACTTATTTTCATACGAGCTCTTGCCGTTTTTAAATTGAATAATTTTGTTTCAATTCGCTAAATCACACGAAACACAAGCAACACTCATCGTTAGCATCTGACCAATCACATTCCTGAATTTTAAAAGTATTTAGTATTTAGTTTTAACTTTTTTTTTTAATTTTATACACCTGTTTTACATATTCTTGCCATTTTTGGCATATTGTAAGTGGATTGTAACTTCAAATTGATCATTCCTGAGCTTTATAACTGTGTATCATTTCTTTTAACCTTATTTTAATATTTTTTAATTATTTTTGCATTTTACAGAACTTTTTAAATATATTGTGAGCATTTTAGCATAATTTTAAAATAGGACTATCAATGCTCCTGACTTTTAAACCTGTATTTCTTCTGACATTAATCTTTCCACCTGCAGATGAGGAGGGAGGTATTTGATTTTAAATTGGTTGATTTGGGGGGGAAATGTACATTAATTTCCTTGTGTGTATCACCAGTGGGAAACTTGGCATTTTTGGATGAATTGCAATCTATACTGCAAGGCCTTTAGACTGATATAGTAATGACTGGAGATTTAAATAACACATTTGATACATCACACAGGAACAGCATAACATCTAAAATGGCAGAACCCTCTAAATCACTGAAAAAATTCAGGCACATTCATAATCTAAAAGATGTTTGGTGGTTACTGTGTCCTGCTACCCTTTCATATTTTTTAGTGTGCACGAATCTGTCCCTCTTCTTTTACTAGTTTTTAAGGAATATTCTGAAATCTCTGATTACAAGATCAAGCCAGAAAAAAATGATGACAATTAGTAGGAAGAAAGATACAGTACAATGTATTGAAAATGTAATATGTTTTAAAGGATTAAAGGGAAAAGAAATACTTTATCTACGCAAACTAATTCAGCTGAGCTCCTCTAAACAATATAGCCTGAAGAATTGCCAAAGCACAATGTATCAATTTGGGTGACACTGGGGGGAAAGGATCACAACACTGAGAACCACAAGGCTTATTTTCAACAGCAAACTCTGTGCTTGAAAATATTTGACAAAAAAAGGAATATTACACGCACGGACACCAATATTTACCACTAGGGTAGAATGCAGCATAGAACAGTTGATTGAAGGTTAGTGTAACTCTATAGTGCATCACAGAGGTCAGTCTCTTCCCCCTCATTATGCAGGCTGACTTGTTCACAGTGAAGTGTCCTCCAGCGATAGTCAGCTGTAATCACCGAAGCAGACATGATGTTAATACTCTGACAGCACCTTGGCTGATTTGGTTAAAGTGTTTTCCCCCTGGTTATAAAAACGTCTCAAAATTCTGACACTGAGGTGTGAGACACAATGTAACAGCCTCTCATAATCCCGAAGTACAAGAAATTTTACTGTATTTTTTTTTAAATTTGATCCTGTGAACATTGCATGTCCCTCCTTCCTCATTACCAAAACATCTCAATGTCACCAACAGTATGTACATTTGTAATTACAACACTTCACTGTTGCATTTCTGAGTTGTGACATTGTGAACATGGCATGTTAAAGTATATAGAATATCTAGATCAGAACAGGCTAAATGCAATTCATAGTGATTTATCATTTTCTTATTTTCTAAATAAAAAAAAATATTTTTTCAGTGATTATGACACTTCGGTATGACATAAAATATGCTTCAATGACAGAATAAATAATCATGGAAAAAATACCCACAGTGGTATTCATATTTGTGATTATAGGAATGTTAAATATCAGGTGAGTAGCTGCGTCAGCATGCGTAGGCTGCAAAGGAACAACTAAACGGTTATTCCATGCTGAAAAGAGAAGAAAAGAATCACAACGTTTCGGCTGTGGAGCCTTCTTCAGGTGTGAGAAAGACAGGGCAGTAAGCAAAGATAATTTTCTTTTTATCTTTGCTGACTGCAGTTTATCTTTGATGACAACATCAAAGACATTAAGTAATTTTTACTGCTAACAGCTCCACATCAACTTCCTTTTATATCTAACCTCATCAGATCTCTCAACTCCCAACTCTTCCAGTTTCTCACTTCAGAGAAGGATAAAACATTCAATCATCCTTTACATAGAAAAACCATCAACACCCCTACCACCTCCACCAATCCTAACCTTGTTGTTACTATACCCTCTGACCTTTCCCTTTCACCCCTTTGCATCCTCAGCTAACATATTTTAAAATTACAATAGACTGTATAGTATTTATGTTTAAAATTAAGGTAAATATGTCAAAATATCAAAATCCACCTGCACAGTGCTATCGTAACAATGCTTGTCAAGTTCTCAAACAAACCTGCATTGTATTTTTAAAATATTTCAGCAGAGGATTCAACTGGAGTATAAATGACGATTCGACGATCATTTTTCTTGGGTGAATATGGTTTTCTGGGGAGTTACGATGTTGGGCATTGTTGGACATTTCCTGGTGATCCTGACACGTGTTAAACACTCGCATTTGTTGCAAATATTAAAATGGCTATGGTTTCGCTGAGAAATCCAATCAACCAAAGAAAGTGTTTACATCGCAAACGAAATCCGTCCCTGGGTGGATTTGAACCACCAACCTTTCGGTTAACAGCCGAACGCGCTAACCAATTGCGCCACAGAGACTAACTTGTAGGTTCGTCTCTCGAATCACAAATTTCTGGTTAAAAAAAAAATCTTCTATTTTGCCAGCCGGTAATATTTCTTCTGCACTGATAACCAAGAATTTTCCGCAAGCTGTGTGAATTTCATCAAAAATAAGTTTTCCAGAAAGGAAATGAACACATGCATTTAACGAAATCAAGCCCTTTCTGAGTGCCCAAAATGGCACGTTCTGTACTACAAGAAAGGAAGAAATACACGGCTGGGATTTGAACCTAGGTTTTTTTGTTTAATAAAAAGGCGCTTTAACCAACTAAGCTACGGTGACAGGACAGCTATCACGTTTTACAGCCACTTGGACACACCGCTTTGAGACATCTGCGTTCAGTAAGCGCTGAACCTGCTCTCAGAGCAAATTGCCTCTTTTACATAGCAGCCCCGACACTGAGAAACGAAGAGAACTGGCTTTAATCTGGCATTTTTCATGTCCAATGCGTTTGACATCTCCCAAGGGCGACAGAGTTCTTTTGCAACACGATTTCTTCTTCTTTTTTCTTTCTGTACGCTTTGATAAAAAACGAAAAATCGTGCAAGGGAAAAATGTATTTTTTTCATAGAGAAAACGTGCACCAGGAAATGTTGTGTTGAGAAGAAATGATTTAACATGATACGTGACCTAATTTATCGGAGCAATTGCTCACCCAGCAAGGTCTGGAGAGTCTGGTGGATGTGATAATTATACGGTGTTGCGGAAGAAAACAGTATTTCTTTGAATTCTCAATCAATCGGAATTTCAGTGCGAAACATAAACCCCTTGTTATATTTAAAGAGGTTATATTTTAAAACTCATAAAAAATCAGAAAACACATGTTTCTCACTTTGAAATTTTAGACGGAGCGGTGCATTACTAGTAGCGGCGCTGAGCACAGTATGGGAGAATTCAGGTTATGTGAAATGCCAGCGGTTTAATAAATAACACGTCTGATTTCGGATCATAAGATTGTAGGTTCGACTTCTACCTGGCTCGTGTAAATTATATTCAAGCTCTTCAGTAATAGATGTCTATTACGTAATGAACCGCACCTGAAAGCGAACGTTGGGTCTATTTCCTTTGTTTTCCAGCATGAAATAGCAAATCGTTACAAAAAGTACCTGCTAATGTCCAATAGCTTTTTTTTTTCAAATAACATTTTCAGGCTTCAGACACTTTTTAATAAAACAAAAGTGTCCGGAAACTCCCTAACTTTCAGGTTTGCTTGAACCTGTATTAAAAGAAGTTATTCGAAACTTCCGGGATTCCATTATCTGATGTAGCTGTCTCTAAAGACGGATGTGATGTTTCGCAGATGTGAACTGTGCCTTCTCTCTTGTGTTCAAGAGGTATTCGCTGTGTGAGATCCTAACTGCATATCCAGTAGGGCTCTGTTTTGTTTAGATTATCTATGTGGTGTACAGATAGAACTCAACTACATGGTGTGAATTCCGTGTTCAGGACGAGCAGAACCTGAAAAACTAAAAGCAGACCTCGACATAATTTGAACACACAGCCTTCTGATGTAGAATCAGACATGCTACCTTTGCGCCACGAGGTCACAGCTATCAGCTAATTTGAATTCCCCAAAGGAGACAAATCAGCTTCACAAAAAATTCTCATGTGAAGAGCGCCGCTCTTCCGAAGAGAGTCTCTTCATCCCAGACCACATTTTATTCTTCCTGCGCAGCTCTTGTGCAGGTGTTGTTCTCGATAACAGATCCAGGAACACTGACTGTTTTTCTATTTTTTTTAATTAAGTACCCCATGGTGCAACGGTAGCACGTCTGACTCTAAAAACCGAAGTTAATTTTCAAAGTATATCGGAGTCAACTGATACTGATCAGGTTCTGCTGCTGCTGAACCCGCAGTCTTCACCTTAAAGTTCAATTTCCCAAGCCTTCTGACCTTATATGTCCATCCCTTCTCGTCAAAACTCGTATTTTCACAGGGTACCCTACAGAAATCGCAGTAGAATGAAAAACTCCAGTAGATCTCGGCTGCTGTTGGTGATTTTCCTTTAAAAACAAATTAATCTCCGGAAATTTTGCGGAGTGTATCACTTTCACTGAGACCGAGGAGTGTTAAGATGTACATGAGTCTTTGTGGCTCGGTTGTTAACCAAAAGGGTGGTGGTTTGAGCCCTCCCAGGGACACTATGAGCCTTTTAATGTACACACCCGTCTCACTTCATCTCCACGGCCGGTCTTGTACCACAATCAAATACGGAGCCCGCAGGGGGTAGTAGGCTCGCAAATATAGCTCACTGTGTATATAATGAAGAAGCAGAAGTTACTTTCTTATCTGCATGTTGCAGAGCCTTACGCAACTCGTACCATTAGCTGAGGTTTGATCCCTGCACGGGCTATTAGTTGAAAGGCCATTGTAAATGACGTGTAAGAGATTTATCCAGCTGGCTTTTATGTTTCACACAAAATTGAGATCTTGAAACCAAAATAGTTAGAAATATGGAACACAACCGTTGTTCCCCAAGAAGGAAAGCTGTTTTGTACTGACGTCACTCCTTTTTATTTAACCCAGATTGTGAAGACAACTCTGCCCTATCAAAGGAAAATGTTACACAAAAGTTGGAAAGCACACTCTGAACCCATCTGTATATTTGATTCCCACGATCCATTCAAAGCTGCTTAGTGTTTCACAAGCAAATCATTTCAGGGAAGAAACTCAGTTTAGTGAACTACTTTTGTATTTTCACTTATTGAATTTGATCTTTGTACTCTCTTTGCATTCTCAGCAATAATATTTCAAAACTACAGTTCGGATATATTGGAAAACTTCACAAGCATTATTAGGTTAGGACTGTAAAATTGTATTTTAATATCTTGGTATATTTACCTTCATTTTAATAAAGATATAACCATAAATGTTGTTAAGCATATTGTACTTTTGTCGTACTTTTTAAAACATTTTTGCTGAGGACGCATGGCGACTATCAAACCTTGTGATACATGCAAGACATCTGTAAACGAAAATGTAATTACAATAAAATTGGCAATTAACAGAAAACCACAATTTGTATAATATTATTCCTTGATACCGATGATCAGTTGAAGGATTTGGAGAAACTATCAAAGAAACAGCACCAATAGCAGATGATTTTGGTTTTGAACCCATCTTTACACCTCAATAATCCATTTGTCCTCGAAAAAAGAAAAGACAGGCATGTTTTGAGTCTCATAATTATCCTCTTCTCGATCCAAAAGAAACGTAAACATTTGAGTGCTTCTGTAGTATTTTGGATTTTCTTATGAAGATCTCACGAAGTATTGCTAGGATCTATATCTAGCGTTCGGTACCGATAAAACTGCTGATATTGATTGAGTAAAAATCTATGATGTATTGACAGCTTTATCTGAAGCGAGAAGTCCTCGGACGCCGCTTATAAAGTGTTGGGATTCATACCAAGAAATACTTTTTGTTTTCCCACCCAAAATGCTGCTATTGAATTACACAGTATATGAACATTACCAGTTTTGGTAGCTTCTGGGTGCGATTTTCCAAAACTGGAACTAATTACAAAATGATTTAAGATGAACCATGTCCAAAAATTGTAAATCATGACTAATATTAATATCAACTGAAATTACTACAGTAAAAAAGATTTAACCGAAATATTCATAAGGCTATGCAAGCCTAAAAAGTAGAACAATTAATTTCATATAACTTTTATTTTTTATTTTTTTAGAAATGGGCTCACACACCTGAAGACACTAACGTTTCTCTCCGTTAGAGTATGTGAATAACAGTTTAACCCAAAATGTTTGTAATTGTGATTTTGTTAAAATGCTATCAGCAGTAAGAAATTATTAAGAAAGTAAGAAATTGTTTTATTTCATAAACTGTAAGATGTGAAGAGAGTTTACAGTTCGAAGCGTTCAGGATCCAAGCCCATGTGCGGATGGTTGTGTTTCTTGAATCTCTTGTAATCATCAAAAGTCACTGTTTAGTCCTTCAGTTTTTTCTTGAGTTGTACCATGGATATTTCATACGATCCATACTTTTCATGCTCTTTTGAATTTTCCTTCACTTATGGAAAAAGTTCAAGGTGTTCTTGTCGCTGTGCTCCACATCTAGACGAGAGCACATGTAACAGTACAGGACACGCAGTGAGGAATTCACACAGCTTTTAGCTCAGTGCGGAGTGCAGAAGGAGGACTCGCTCGCTGAATGATCTCTCAAGAAATCCAGGGTGAGATTCAACAGGTGGCTTCTTCAACAGCCACGACAAGTCTGAAGATGTTCTCTGAATTTCCTGAATATAACGTTAAATTAGTTCAAATAATTTGGTAGTTAACACAACTAAATGCTTTGGAGGTATATTTAAAACAGCAGAGCAAGACTTCAGGCACTTCAAGTATGCATTAAATTAATTGTGTAAACCTGGATCTATATGAAAAAGAGTTCTCTTGTTCATAATATCTTTTTATATTTGTTAATTGAATATATCAATTGAGTATATCTGTTATATTTTTGAATGGGATGGGACTGTACATAATCCTATTTTAACGTGTCCTGCATTTTAACTTAGTGAACAGATAAATTGAAATGTTCTGATTCCGAGCCCCTGCAGTTCGTGCTAATTAGAACCACAACAATGCTCCTGAGTCCTGAGCACCACACTGAGCACACGATCAGCTGGGCTCTGACTTGTTCAGCACGACTTCTTGTTGCGGTTGAGCTCAGAGCTGGAGATGATCTCCATATTCTAACTAGTCCTAAACGTAGTACACAGTACACACTTTTTTAAAACAATTTAAAATATTACACAAAGGCTGTAAAGCACACTTTGAATCGATCCGAATATTTGATTTCAGCGATCCATTTAGGCAACAACAGGCAACGTGGCGCTTCTCCAGCAAAGCATTTCTCACTTTTGTGAACTACTGGTGCTTTTAACACACCAATCTATGAAGCTCGTCAGGATGGCCGAGTGGTGTAAGGTGCTAGAATCAAGGATTCATGTCTTTTCATTGCTTGGGTGTTTTGGTCTCTGAATAGAGGCGTGGGTTCAAATCCCACTCCTGACAGCTAATACCGTTTCCCTGTCTTGCATTTTTCCCATCGTTTTGTGCTCGCTGACAACGACAGGAAGAGGAAAACGGAGAAACCGCTTAGCAGGCACATGATGGGCAGGGAAATGCTTCATGAACACTTCAATGTGATTAGCAGAAAGAAAAGAGGGACCTGTTTACACCGAGAGTGGTCAGAGTATGGAACAATGAACGTGATCGTATAGTGGTCAGTACTTTGCGTTGTGGCCGCAACAACCCCGGTCCGACTCCGGGTCCCGGCAGAATAGGGGCATCTGCTTTTACTACATGCACGAATGAAGGCAAAAAAAAGTCAATCGATGTGAACGAACGGCGCTTTACAGAGGAGTACTGCCTGACTGGATCATTGATGAACGACAGAGGCCACTCCGACCTCTTCTCTGTTTTCTTCAATGACTTACTAAGGATCTTCTTCACATTCACCCATGCAGGGGAAGCCAGTTACACCAAAGCAAACGCATGAAAGTGCATTTCAAGCAGAGACCAGGAGGGACCTGTTTGCTGGAGCCGATTCTTGATGAGATCTTGGGCTCACTAAGAGGCCCCCGCTGGATGCTAATCTTTCTGTTGTTCTCGCAGGTGCTGCGCTGCTTTTGAGCCGACAGAGCTCGTCTTGGTCTGTTGGCACAGCCCAATTGCAAATGATCGGCTCCGCGTACAGAAGGAACGTGCGTTTGGTACAAGAGTGCATGAAGGCACCGGAAATACATTGGGAACAAATGACCGGTGGCTCAAGACCTCTGTGAAGTACAGGAGCATGCAAAAAGAGGCTGTTTTCTCCCAGTCTTGAACCAGGGATCTTTCGCGTATTAGGCAAATGTGATAACCGCTACACTACAGAAACCTGCAGGGGCCCCTGCTGGTGTCTCGCTTGCGTTTCAGGCTGAGAAAGGGAAGCCTCACTTTAGGCAGGGGGTGCTGGAGAGAGGAAAAAAGGCCGCGATGAAACAAAATGTCGCAACCCAGGAGCGAACCAGGGACCTTTAGATCTTCAGTCTAACACTCTCCTAACTCAGCTATTTCAGCTGTGTGCACAGTCCACAGCCACCTGCTCTAGTCTTCCTATGTTGCAGCATGAGCGCACCAAGAGGAGCGGGAGAGTGTTGCGGGAACATCACTCAGAAGGAAAGCCACCCAGCTGCGCCCTCTGAGCTCTGTCCAGCGTATCTTCCTCGCGTGGACTCCTGCCTGCGACGGGCAGGAAGCAATTAGCAAGAACAGAACAACACCCCACGGGTGTCTCATGACCACACCTTAGCTTCGCCAATGCTATTCTGCTGATTCCAGTGTCTTTGTTGGGGTGCGCTGATTGACCGTGCTCTCTCACCAGAGCTCAGCACGCCTGTCATGGACGGAGCACGATTCCCACTGGAGCCTGGAGACGACACAGGCAGCACAAGGGAAGCTGCAGAGTGCGAGACCACGGAGGTACTGCACAGAGACTTCTAATACCTGGAGGCAAGGATCTACTGGTTCAGTAACTGACGACCACGGGAGACATTGGCATTGGAACAGAGGTACTGTACAGAGACTTTTAACACCTGAAGGCAAGGAACAAGGAAACTGGCACAGTTAGCCGATTCAAACTGAGAGGAATGTAATACAGCCCGTAGAGGATTTCTATTGTTACCTGAACAGAGACTGGGGAAATAGGACTGGGTGATACCCCTCTCCTCCATGTGGGCCATCAGAGACTACAGGGACTAAGTAGAAATGTTTGTGTGGCCCTCTTCAGTATTTTACAGGGAAGACTGCTGCCCCTCTGTATTCAATATGACCCTGGGAAGGACCTTTTGCTGCTGTGAATGCTGTTTTTCGATGTGTTTTTGGGTGACAGTGAATGTGAATGTAGTTAGAAAATAAAAGGGCACTGATACAATACAAATGCTTGTCGCTGGTCTGTGTGTGCATTTGGTGATTCTGGGAGATAAACAGAACCTGTGGTAATGTAGAGGGGCCCCAGCACCCCGTTTGTATTGCTAGGTGGCGTAGTCGGACACGAGGCATGAACATTCCTCGCCCATAGGGTTCACCTTACTGTGACATAAACATTAAAATAAGCCCCTGTAGGACCAGCAGTAGTGAGATACAACATCAAAAGAATACATCAATTAAATAAACTAAGGGGATCTCTTTAATTCCAGACTCCAGCCCAGCCTGCACTCAGGGAGCAGTCCTAGGGGTGTCAACTTCACACCTGCCTTCCCTGGGGAATGATGAAGGACCGGTTCCTCACGGACAGGAGCTGGGCGCCTGTGTGTGCGGTTCTGCAGGCTGGACGGCTGTCAGGAGACGTGGAGAGACAAAACAGCCCCCTGCCAGTTTCCTTTCCCCTGGACTCTGCCTTCTTCTGAAGCGCGAGTCTGCTCAGTGCCGCTGTGCCCAGTCCGCCAAGCTCCGAGCAGCAGGACTGGGAGTCTGGACAAGAGAACCATGCCCGCTCTCTTCACGGAGGTCAAGACCACCGAGATCTCAGGGTGAGCGTGTCTGGCCCCTGTGGGCCGGGGTTCGAACAGTGAGCGGGCTCCGAGGCCCAGGTATCCCAGGGGAACTAATCTTCTCAACTCGGGACCGAGGAACAGCGGCTGTCCGGATCTGAAGGGACAGATTCTGAACTGCTGACTAGAACTGCCAGAGAACTGTTCTTTTTCTTCCCAATCACATTTTTCCTGAGAGTAACACGTTGATGAGTAAAGAGACTTCTGAGTGCAAGCTGGTTTTCAGTTTAATCCTTAGTGACAGTCGCACATTGATGAGTAAAGAGATTGGGCTGGACTTTGTGGCTCTGTTGAGTAGGGGCTGGACTCTGAGCTGTAATGGTCTCGGCAGGGCTGTGCGGTTTAGTAGGGATAATACAAGTAATAATAATAATTGCTTACACTTATATAGCACTTTTCTGGACACTCCACTTAAAGCACTTTACAGGTAATGGGGAATCCCACTACCACCCCCAATGTGCAGCCCCACCTGGATGATAGATGACACCAGCTGTCAGTGGGGAGGAAAGCAGAGGGATGAAGCCAGTTCAGAGATGGGGATTATTAGGAGGTCATGATTGATAAGGGCCAATGGGAAATTTGGCCAGGACACTGGGTTAACACCCCTACTCTTTTCCAGAAACACCCTGGGATTTTTAATGACCACCAAGAGTCAGGACGTTGGTTTTTTGTCTCATCCAAAGGATGGCACCTGTTTACAGTATAGTGTCCCCCATCACTATAATGGGGCATTAGGACCCACATGGACTGCAGGGTGAGCACCCCCTGCTGGCCCCACTAGCACCTCTTCCAGCAGCAACCTTAGTTTTTCCCCAGAAGGTCTCCCATCCAGGTACTGACCAGGCTCACACCCACTGAGCTTCAGTGGGGGCTGCCAGCTAAAAGTTGCAGAGTGATATGGCTGCTGGACATAATAGGGAAAACTAATAGGGCACCTGATACTAGTATTTCATGCGATGAAAAGCCAACTCATGGGATGTCTTCACAATTCCTTCTCAATACTAGAAGGAACTCGTGATGTATTCACAATGTCGGAGGATTTCATCAGAGCAGCCGGTTCCATCTGACCTTCCCATGGGAGCTGAAATGTCCTCTGTGAAAGATTACGGCATGCCATTTCTTTTAGATGTGTAATCTACTGAATTATTAATGTGATGGCTGCTTATTCCTGTAAACAGAATGGACCCCGATCCCCATCTCCAAATCCAGTCAAACCCCCCATGAATCATTCCAGACGAAAGAGAACCAGCCTCTTTCCTCCTCCTGTGTTTTACACGCAGCTGGGGGGGGGGGAGTCATGGTCATGCCCTGAGCATTGGGATGGTGTGGTGTCATTAGGTAGATAGATACATAATACTTTATTAATCCCATAGGGAAATTGGCAGACAGAGGTCTGAATTAAAGCCGATCGGAAGAATTAACTTCATGGTTTCTACCACTACTGTGCAGGCAGGAAAACTCTGTGAGATTTAGAAATGTAGAAAAAGACTAAGGTGACACACCTGGGCCAATTTTCCTAGACGTCAGTGAACCCACCAGCATGTCTCTGGACTGTGGGAGGAAACCCACATGGACACTGGGAGAACGTACAAATTCTACACAGATAGAGCACTCCAGGAGTCAAAACCGGGGCCACAGCGCTGTAAGGCACTGTGCTGTGCTATATAACTGAAGTACAGCCAGTGGGAAGAAAGCTGACCTAGAGTCCTCAGCTTCCTGGCTTGAAGCAGTCACCTGACCAATGCCTCCAAATCAGTCAGGTGACAGAGGATGGCGCAGGTTATCCCCCCCCCCCCCCAATGCCTTCTGGGAAATGTAGTTTCAGACACAAGCCGCCATCTTTGTCAGAGCCTCGCACCCTCTTGCGCCACATGATCGAGACAGCAGAGGACCCGCTGATGGGCAGGGGATTGAAAGAAGAGGTCCTCAAGGCCCATCTGCCTTCACCAAACAGTTCGACGAAAGGTGCGTCATTCCCCCCCAAAAAATAAGGGGTCTCACCGGCCTCTTTTACGGATAATCACTGCGAAAAAAAGCCACTACGCAAGAGGTGCTGACCGACTTTTTATTGAGTGTGAACAGCATCACCGGAGCTTCACGAACTGGGGGCGGAGGAAGGAGTCGACCCCTTCAGAGCGGTCGATATCCCAGCAGCCCCCTGACTCGAAGCGCCGCCCTACTTCGGCCCCTCAACCGCCTTTCCAGCAGCTTTTTCTGGCAGCTCCCAGATGGTGGGGGGGTTCAGCTTGTCCAGCTGCGCCACCACGCTGTCGTACTCCTGCTGCCACTGCTCCTTGCTCAGGGCCGAGGGGCTGACCTCCAGGAACCTGTAGGCCTCCTTGGACTGCAGGATGAACATTCCGCGGATGTGCATGCAGACATTGCAGAAGCTCTTCCAGATCTGCAGGGGGGGGGGGGAAGGGGGAGGAGGAGAAGCACAGACGTGAGGTCGACCTGAGCGGCGCGGGAAACGCGAGATCTCGCTGTACTAGACATTAGGACCCATGTGGACTGCAGGGTGAGTGCCCCCTGCTGGCCCCACTAACACCTCTTCCAGCAGCAACCAGTGGGGATGGCAGTTGCCATCTTGGGTGCGAGAGGGGGTTTGAGACCGTTCAGTGAAGGGCAGTTCAGAGCAACAGGATTTATCCCTGTCACACAGAGGCCTGGAGAATAACGCGGACCATTTGGAATCAAAACGCACCCATCAGCCCGCCAGGAATCATCTGCTCACTCGGGGGGGCGCACCTCTATCCCAGAAGGCATTGGGGTGCGGTCCACATGTCTCGCAAACCCTTGCAGTGATAATCCACCCGCAGGATTATCCCTGACCAGTGAAAGGATCTGACCGAATTCTAGCCCAGAAGGGGGCCGTCTGGATGTTTAGCACATGACTACTCTCTGATCCACAGCTACAGCTCATGATCCCCTGCGTCCCCTGTGAAACCTCCCACCTTGCTCTTCAATCTCGTAGCCTTTGGTCTCCATCGCCTTAGGCTACACTTTTGACTCTCGTTTTTCTTATTCCACCTGACAGGGTGATGACAGAACAGCCTCCCCACGACACCACCCGCGCCTATACAGGACAAGCACTGCACCCATCAGAAGCCACAGTAACCACTGCATCGGCAGCTCAGGGGCTGCCTGTAGGATTGTTGGTGCTGCAGCTCAATCAGAGTGTCTGGGGTGTGCAGGCAAAGATCTGGGCCAACAGGTACCAGATCAGAGAAGCTCAACCCGCCAGGCAGGACAGCTCTGTCCACCCCCGCTCTGAGATTGATCTACCAGAATCGCTCTGGGAAAAAAAAACAACACTGACCGGCTCGGCCTTATCCAGGCTGGACAGGAAGTCCATCTCACAGTCCTCCAGGAAGTCCAGCATGTCATCTCCGGCGAAGGTCCTCTGCTTGAGGTTGTCCAGCGCCACGCCGGTCGTCTCCCAGAACTTCTTCATCTGCAGCAGGATCTCCTGGATCTTGGTCAGGCACTTCTGGACCTCCGCCAGCATCTTGGGATCTCCAATGGATCCTGGGAGGCAGAGGAGGAAAACAGGAATTGCTGGAGGGGCTGGATCAAGAGGCAGATGTCATTTTTAGATGGAAACATACCCTGGCTTCTCTCAAGACACAGCTGGATGAGCTCCTCCAGTCAGGACAGGAGGGTCTCCTTTACACAAAGGGTGGGGGAGTGGGGAACAAGCTGCCCAGCCATGTTGCTGGAGCCGACACCCAGAATTGGGTAAAGATGCAGCTGGACAGGAGGCGCTTCTTTTACACAAAGGGTGGGGGGAGTGGGGAACACCCTGCCCAGCCATGTTGCTGAAGCCAACACCCAGAATTCGGTTAAGACGCAGCTGGCTGAGATCTGCTTCTCAGTCAGTTACCGATCTGCCAGCCGAGCCTGGAGGTTACAAACAGGACGTTTTCGTGCACCGAGCTGCCGGACCGGGACAGGCCTGTCCTGAGCTGCCGGTGGGAATCGGGGTCGCCGAGGCCGTGACCTCACCCCGGCAGACAAGCCTCATCCCAGCGGCCCCCCACGGTTCGGCAACCCACCCGCCTACTGGTTTCAACTCTGGCGACAGCTCAGGTCTGTTACAAGCAAACAATCACATAAAAAAACAAAACACATTTCCCTAAATCCTGACTTTGCTATGGGCTTGAAGCCGAGAGCGGGACTTCAGTCAGGACAGGAGCGGCTCCTTCACACAAAGGGTGGTAGGGGTGTGGAGCAAGCCGTCCAGCCACGTTGTTGAGGCCAATACCCCGCACAAAACACGTTCCAGCGGCCCCCACGATCCGGCAACCCGCCCGTCTACCCATGTCGATCTGGACCTTGGCGTAGTCCAGCTGCAGCCGGATCAGCTCCTTCTCCTTCTGCCACAGCTCTGACACCTTGGCGTCCTTGCGGCTGCGCAGCTCCTCCAGCTGGACCTTGAGGGACTCCACGGCCGCCTTGTCCTTGGGGTCGTTGGTGGCCTTCTGGATGGTGTTGATCATGGCGCCCAGGATGGGCACCACGGCCGCCACGATGCCGAACTTGCGGTCCCGCTCCCCGATGCTGTTGATGAGGCCCTGCAGCTCCTTGTTCTTGTCCTGGATGTCCGTCTCCAGCTGGTTCCTCTCCCCCTGTAGCTGTTTGACCGAGGTGTCTAGCTTGCTGCACTGTCCCTCCAGGGCCTTGGCCTCCGCCGTCTTCTCCTTCTTCTGCTGCTCCTTGTCCGCCTTGGTCTTGACCACGTCGCTGCAGGTGTCACCCACACCTTTGCTCAGATTCTCATACCTGGGGGGAGACAGGGGGGGAGATGTCCACCTGCTGAAAAACTAAGGTTGCTGCTGGGAGAGGTGTTAGTGGGGCCAGCAGGGGGCGCTCACCCTGTGGTCTGTATGGGTCCTGATGCTCCAGTATAGTGACAGGGACCCTATACTGTAAACAGGCGCCGTCCTTCGTGTGAGACGTAAAACTGAGGTCTTGACTCTCTGTGGTCATTAAAAATCCCAGGGTGTTTCTCGAAAAGAGTAGGAGTGTAACCCCGGTGTCCTGGCCAAATTTCCTCCTAAAAGTCCCCCTCTCTGAACTGGCTTCATCCCTCTGCTCTCCTCCTCACTGAAAGCTGATGTGTGGTGAGCGTTCTGGTGCACTATGGCTGCTGTCGCATAATCCAGGTGGGGCTGCACATTGGTGGTGGTGGAGGGGAGTCCCCATTACCTGTAAAGCACTTTGAGTCGACTTTCCAGAAAAGCACTATATAAGCATAAGCAATTATTATTATTATTATTATTATTATTGCTGCTTGAAAGCAGCCTGGGACCCAGTGGAAGGAGCCTCCCCCTGTTCGCCATCAGAGGGCAGCAGTGTGAATGATTCACCGCTACATCTGCTGAACTCCACTCGCCTCCGCGCGCTGCTCTTCTTGCTGGTGTTACTGAAGTTATTGCGCATTTACTGTCCAGCACTGCCCGTTGTTGGTGTTGGGTTGTGCATGATGGTGGGCTGTCATGACTGTTGTTATTTACTGTTTTGTAACGTGCCATGCACACTGTGCCGTCTTTTTTGTACTGTGCGCCTCCCGAGAGAACGGGGCCAATACGAACTCCTATGGACTGTATGTGTGCATACTGTAGGGCAATCCTACTCTGTTGGCGAGAAGCGAGGCCCTGCACCCCAGCTGCTCCAGGTGGCACCATATAAATGGCCGACCCTGCGCTTTGACCCCCAGCTTCTCTCTCCCTATCTGTGTGTCTCATGGAGAGCAAGCTGGAGTGTGAAAAGACAAATTCCCAATGCAAGAAACTGTATAGGGTTAATAAAGTGATCTTATAAATTACTCTGCCTCTCATCCCCTGCGCTACTTCTGGTTTGTGATCTTTGAGGTTACTGGGTGACCGATGAAGAGTTTTGACTGGGTTGATGCATTCTCATGCATTTGATGCCAACAGCAGAGGAGGATCCCGCAGTACTTTCTCCTAGTTGGTAAAATAAGGTATTCAGTGGTGTCAGAACAACGATAACGGGCACCCTGGGCTGACAGTCTATCTAATATGAAGCAAACGTCAGCTCCCGAGACAGTATGGGAGCGGATAATTCAAGCCTAACAGGAAGTGCTTTTCACAAAGGGTGGTGGGAGGGTGGAGTAAGCCGCTCGGTTGGAATGAATCCTGATATCCCAGGATCTCTGGCTGCTTGCAATGACGGGTTCCCCCATGGCAGAGCTGGAGCTCTGGGGGGGTCTTACTTCTCCACCGATCGGTCCACTTGGTGGCAGATGTCCTCAATCCAGCCCTTCGACTTGTCCAGGAACTTCTTGGCCAGCGCCACGTTCCTCTTCTTCACGGCCGTCCGGATCATCGGCAGCATGGTGCCAACGATGTTGGTCCCCGTACTGGCGCACTGCGAGCGAGATCAAGCGCCAGCACCGTTATCTCTGTTTCGCAATCCTGACCCCTCTGCTGTCTCAAGAGTCTCCAGCGCTTTTATTTCAACAGGGAAGACACCCTGGATCTAGATTTTAGGATTGGGATGTATTTTACAGCAGACTATCCATCCATTTTCTCAGAGCTCTCTCCAGTACAGGGTCACAGGGGGAAGCTGGGGTCTATCCCAGCAAGCAACAGGCACAAGGCAGGTTCACCCTGGACAGGACACCAGTCCATCACAGGACACACAGACACACACACATGGACAGGACAGGACAGGACAGGACACACACAGGACACACACACACACACACACACACACACACACACACACACACACACACACACACACACACTAGGGAAAATGCACCTGCCAGTATGATTTTGTACTATGGTAGGAAACTGGAGCACCCAGAGGAAACCTGCATGAACACAGGGAGAATATGCAAAGTTCATGTAGGAGTCTATGGAAGCCTCCCAGGGTTCTCCCAAGACCCAACTAAATGTATGGAATACAAGTTCATTTGTAGAACCCTTTGAAAATGAGATTTTTTCCAGATTTTAAATTTCATTAAATTTTCTGCACACACAACTGAGACACATACACAACTGAGACACACACACCTGTCAAAGCATGTGTGCACACACATACACAACTGAGACACACACCGGTAGCAGCAGGTGCCCACACACACACACACAACTGAGACACACACACCTGTAGCAACAGGTACACACACTCACGCAAACCTGGAGCTGTAAGTACGAGGACTCACCTGGAGCAGCAGGTACTCTCTCTCACACACACACACACACACACACTCACTCACACACACACACACACACACACACACACACACAGAGAGACACAGACCCACCTGGAGCAGCAGGACCTCGGAGGAGGCGAACAGCTGCTGGCTCTCGGTGGCCTTGAGCCTCAGTTTCCTCTCCAGCTCAGGGTGGGTGGCCAGACACAGGTAGGACAGGTGGAAGAGCAAAGCTGTCTTCTCGGCGGCCGGGACCATATCCCTGAACATCTCCATGTCATTCATCAGCTGCTGATCCGCAGGCACTAGGTCTGAGAGAGACATTCAGGAAAGAAAAGGCTTTTTAAATATTTTCTTCACCCCCACGTCCCCCATGTCAAAACCCTCCCAACCCAGAGTGTCCAACATGAACACCTTGAGCCCTTGAGTCTGTGTAAAACTTTCTGCACATCTGCCTTGTGCAAACACCTTCAGTAACTGAAATCAAGACAGTTCACTGTGGTTCAGCTCGTGAATCCTAAAGCCTCATTATACCTCCATAAGACACCAAGGGGTCAAAAACCACAGCTGAAGTCGGAGAATCACAATATCCGAATCGGGTTAACGGATCAGAACACGCTTACCGCGACACTGAGACATCTTGAAGCAGGTTTGTGGGCGACCTTAGGCACTGAAACGTCTGTCCTGCAAAGAGAAAGAGGGTGTTTTTTTAAGGCAAATATCAAGAAAATAATAAAGTTATTTCCCTCTCACCCCCTGCCGCTCCTATGCCAGAACACCAGCTGAACACCGCCGATGGAGAGCAGCTGGGTTTGAGATGAACTACAATACAAGCTGAGAGACCAACAAATTGCTTGAGATACCCTACTGGGGAGGTATCAAGTAGAGAAAGCACACACCGATTTCAAGTCTACACAAGTTTCAGCCGCATTTTCTAGCGGCCTCACAGCTCACTGGAATGGTGTGCAAATTTTCATAAAACGAGCATCTGGTCTCCTCTTAACAACTAATCATTTTCTTTGACCAGCGGACAAAACACACACACCCCTCCCCCCACATTAAGACCAGGAGAGACAGGAGGACTGCAAGCCTGACTGGTTCAAATCGAAAGCACATGGCAAAGGCAGCAGATGGGACAACGGAGCCTAAACGGATATAGTAAGGCATCCTAGAGCATATTAATAAAAAAAGCCTTTAGACTCACGGCTGTACGAAGCTCTCTCAGCTCTTCCCGGAGGACTTTGAAAGTGTGCCCTTCTCTGAGCCTGTTTTATAGTGCTCCGAACAGGTAAGAAACACCATATAAGGCTTGCAGGGCTGCAGAACCCCGCCCCTACTCAGACTGCTCCAGGGGAAAAATCTGTAGGGGGGCCGTCTGAAATTCGGAGGGGGGGAGTGAAACAGAGCCGCTGTGACTGCCCCAGCAGAATTTCGCAACCAGGCCCCTGACGGTAGTGATCAAGATACCGATGAGCCATCTGGCATTGAGCGACGAAGCCCGGTTTCACGTTCACCAGTGCCCGCGCGATTATTTTTATTATTGCCCGGAGTAGCAAAATGCACCAACGTTCTGAATCGTTAATAATAATAATAATAATAATAATAGCAAGTGGAGCTGTATGTCCTGAAGTATAATAATAATAATTAATAATTGCTTACACTTATATAGCGCCTTGCTGGACCCTCCACTCAGAGCTCTTCCCAGGTCATGGGGATCCCCTCCAGCCCCACCAGTGTGCAGCCCCACTAACACCTCTCCCAGCAGCAGCCTCAGCTTTCCCAGGAGTCCCCCCTCCAGATTAAGAAAACAGCAGGCACAGACTCCGATAACTACGGTCCTCGTTATAGAATAACTCTAAAGTATTAGGATAAACTCTTGCAAGGCATCGGTCCACCCGAGCCCTCGAGATCGTAATAATGCTGCAAAGGGACGGGTAATGGGTTTATTCCCTGCCACAAAGGAAAGAAAGGCAACGTTTCGGGCCGTGGAGCCTTCTTCAGGCTGAAACGTTGCGCTGCCTTGCTGCTCTTTTCGTTACCTGTCCTTACCTGTTACCTAGAGGAAACCTTCTCGAGCTGCTTTATAATAATGTTGACACCCAGGAATGCAGACACCATGGAATAGGTGCTGTTCATGGACGGATAGCCCTTCTGGCACATCAGACAGCCCGATGCAGGACCTGCGAATTCGGGGGTTCGTGTTCATTATCTGACCATTGACAAAGCACATCTGTTTTTTTAGGGCCCGAGTTAAGTAGGTGAAAGTCCTTTTGTCCAAAACTGAGGGGGCAGGACAGTTGAGTCGAGGGGGCGATGCACCGGGTCTTGACTGCTCTGCCCCCACACCCTTCGGCAGACACCTCTACCAGGAGGCATTCCTGCAGACGCTATTACAGTGTTCTGACACAAGCAGCCCCCAGTGTTTCTCTCACTAATGTACGCAGCTGTGTGGACAGGGGCTCACATGAGCCTTTTCTGTGAAGTATCAGTGAAATCACCAGAGTCATGTGTGTTAACAGCAATGTACGGCGATTTCAGCAACCAGAGTACATGTCAGGGTCTGAGGGAGTGTCCCACACTGCCAGCTGGAGGGACTGAGTCTCTTTTGTTTGAAGGGAGTGTCCCACACTGCCAGGCTGGAGGAACTGAGTCTCTTTAGTCTGAAGGGAGTGTCCCACACTGACAGGCTGGAAACTGAGTCTCTTTAGTCTGAAGGGGGGGGTCCCACACTGCCAGGCCAGAGGGACTGAGTCTCTTTAGTCTGAAGGGAGGGTCCCACACTGACAGGTTGAAGAAACTGAGTCTCTTTAGTCTAAAGGGAGGGTCCCCCACTGACAGGCTGGAGGAACTGAGTCTCTTTAGTCCGACTTTTAATGTCAGGATTTCCAGCCATAGTGTCAACATCGGAATGATATCACCTATTTGATTCATGATGTCTGAAGCTTTCGACTGTAAGCTACAGAAAATAAACGCTTTGCTCAGGAGTGGGTGCAATAGTAAAAAAATAAAACACAAAACTCGCTCATGAGAATTGGGACCAATAAATAATCCAGTTACTTTTTTGTACAACATGAAAACATATTTCAAATTCATAGAAACATGCCAAAATGGAGGACAATTAAATACAAAACCTGTTCTAAAATCATGTTAAAAAAAAGACCCAATATTTGAATACAGGTCCTGACCAGTTGAAATTAATGACAGAAGCGACTAGGTTCACTCACTTACAGAGTGCCAGAGACTTGTGCAGACTTGAGCTTCGATTGTGGCAGGAAATGATTTACAGTTGTCGAAGAGGTCTGACAGAGCATGTTCCCAGTCTCTTACACTCCCATCCCCTCCAGCACTGTCCTCTGTTATACTTTCAAAATGTCTTTACTTCCGGCCCGGGGATGAAGTCAACCCAGCGGACGTCTGAAAAAGAGCAGAGAGACAGGAGCTCCTTGAAAGGGCATTTGGAACTCAGAGACTGAGACGCCACTTTACACAGAGGGTAGTGGGGGTGGGGAACAAGCTGCTCAGCCCTGTTGTTGAAGCCGATACCCCGGCTACTCTTCAGACACAGCTAGGTGAGCTCCTCCAGCCAGGACAGGAGGCTCTTCATTACACAGAGGGTGGTGGGGGTGGGGAACAAGCTGCTCAACCCTATCATTGAAGCCGATGTCCAGCTGTGTCCTGAGAAAAGACCGGGTGAGGTCCTCCAGTTGTTTAACACTGCTTGATTGTTTAACATCAATAAAGTAAACAGACTGCCTAGCAGGACCAAGTGACTAACTATCCTGCAGAAACAGCAGAGGCGCTGTAGCTGTGAAAGAGCTTTTCCCGGTACTCAGGGTGCGACAGGGACCATTACAGAAGATCATTTGTGCCTTCTGCCATAAGACTTTACAACCCAACTACAGTATGTCTGGGCGGGGGTAGGGGCACTGACCTGTTGCAACACCATACCTGTACTCCTGAAACCTGATTCCTCTGTAACAACTGATGCTCTGTGTTACTGGCGCTCTGTCTACATCTGGTTTATAGTGCAATAGGTGGAAGTGGAATGGGCAATTCATTTATTATTCACAACTGTTCAATAGTTACCTACTCTTTGCAATGTGCTTGGGAGTTTGTAATATCTATACTGTCTATTACACCTTCCTTGTGTTCTGTACATTCATTTTTTTGCTTTGTGTGCCTTTTCTGTTTTGTTTGTAATTCTTTATTCCATTTAATTTAGTTATTGTATTGTATTACTGTATTACTGTATTACTACATCTGCACTGTGCTGTGTTGACTGTGCCTGGCTGCTGTAGCACCTGAATTTTACCGGATGAATAAAGTACCTATCCGTCTTCCTTCTGCCGGGAGAGTGGGGAAGGAGCCGGCTGCCTCACACTCCGATGGCCATGTCCTGGGAGAGGTTCAGCTGCTCCAGCTCTTGCAGGGCCCGGTCGTACTCCCTCTGCAGCTGCTCCGCAGACTGATTGGAGGGGCGCAGGGCCAGGAAGCTGTAGGCGTCTTTGCAGTGAGAGAACTTCTCCCCCACACTGGAGCAGCAGGCACACAGCACCTGGAAGGACTGCTCTGTGTGTGTGTGTGTGTGTGTGTGTGTGTGTGTGTGTGTGTGTGTGTGTGCAGAGGGGGTGTCCTACACTGACAAACTGAAGGAACTGAGTCTCTTTAGTCTGAAGGGGGTGTCACACTCTGACAGGCTGGAGGAACTGAGCCTCTTTAGTCTGAAGGGGGTGTCCCACACTGACAGGCTGGAGGAACTGAGTCTCTTTAGTCTGAAGGGGGTGTCCAACACTGACAGTAAAATGTTTTGTTTCATGTTTTGTCAGTGACAGAGTACTCAGTACTCGTAAGCAAGGTACCCATTTCCTGAGGGATGAGTGTACAGTATGTTTGAATATCAGGATTTCCACAGCTGGAGTCAACTTCAGACTGATATCATCTACTACATTCATGATGTCTGGAGATTTGGATTACAAGTCCTACAGAAGTCCTACAGAAGATAAGTCCTTTTACCTTTCAGGAGTGGGCTCAATAATAAAAATAAATAAATAAATCATAAAAACTCTGCTTTACAAGAATCTGGAACACAATAAAAATCAAGTTTTTTTGGCATAATTTTAAATTAATACTAACGTGGCAAAATACCAAACCGGAGGACAGTAAAAAAACAAAAACCTGTTCTCAATACGGAGACGGCTGGGCTCACACACTCACAGAACGCCAGAGGACATGAGCAGGAGGGGTGTATCCACCTCAGTAGCCACAGTAAGATGATCTGGAGTGATCTGAAGCTATTGAAGGGGCATGCCAGAACACGCCTTTGGCCTCCAACGCTCCCACCCCCTCCAGCAGTGGCCTGTTAGCAGGATGCTCTTAGCATGCCTTCCTTTGAGGCCCCGGGGACGTCGACGTCAACCCAGCGGAAAAAGATAAGAGAAACAGGAGCTCTGTGAAAGGGCAAATGGAACTGAGAAACAGAGACACTGCTTTACACTGAGGGGGGTGGGGGTGGGGAACAGCTATGCTGCTGGGAGCCGGTAACCCCGGCTTCTCTCAGGACACAGCTTGATGAGCTCCTCAGATCAATTAACTCCTAAATACTGAAAAGGCCAGATCTTCTAAGCTTTATTAGGATCATATTGTTGTGTTTAACAAAGTGCAGATATGAAAATACACACCATAAACGATCATCGAAGTCCTAGCCACTGTTATACTTGACGATATTCCAGCAGATCAGCTGGCATTGTAGAAACCAAGAGATTCGAGCCTGAAGTGTCCGTTCGTCCAGCCAAGCTTTATAGTAGGCATACAAGGAACCACAATAAGGACTATAGTAGTTGTAGTAGCTCAGAGGGGACATGCCTCTACACAGCTTATAAATACACGTTTCTCTACACCCTCCCCCTCCTGTCTTCGAGGTAGCTTTCTCAGGACACTCCCAGGACTCGGAAAGCACTTAAAACATTCCTTTCTTGTCAGGAGTTTAGTGTAAACATTCCCCATTTGGGAATTTGGGACAGGAAGTGAGAAGCATCTGTGCTCAAGCCAGCGTGAAGGTTAGAGCTTAGCATGTGAATGCAGCAGGAGTTCACAGCTCCTGCCACTATCTGGGTACAGGGTTACACACTGATTCTGCTCACAGACTCCATCAGCACGTATGGTGCTGAATCCTGGAAAAGAGTGAAAGTCTGATTGAATTTATATTATAGGCTCGGTTCAATTGAGGTCTGCGGATCATTGTTTCCTGCTCCATTAAATTCGTCTTTATCTCAACAAAATGTCATCCAAATAGCCTCAGGCCATCGGGGAACTTCTTAAAATCACATTTGGGTATGTTAACAGTCAGCATTTGCGAGTGCAGAAGTCAATCTAAAAAATAAGGATTCAGTTTGTCTGGCTGGCGTCCAGTTTCAGTTTTTCCCCAGTATCATACTGCTCATGGTGAAGCACAACCCGGGGCTGGGGTATAAACTGCACGAAAGTGGGTTTAAAACTGGACAGCAGGCGCTTCTTTACACAAAGGGTGGTGGGGGGTGTGGCCAGCGGCCATCTCACCCTGCAGTGCCCAGCTGGCAGTCCCCCCCCCCACTGGAGCTCAGGAGGTGTGAGCCTGGCCAGTACCTGGAGGGGAGACTCTTGGGAAAGCTGAGGCTGCTGCTGGGAGAGGTGTGAGGGGGGACAGTAGGGGGCGCTCACCCTGCGGTCTGTGTGGGTCCTGAAGCCCCAGTATAGTGATGGGGACACTGGACTGTCCTTCTGATGAGACGTAAAACCGAGGTCCTGACTCTCTGTGGTCATTAACAATCCCACGGTGTTTCTAGGAAAGAGTAGGGGTGTTACCCCAGTGTCCTGGCCCAATTCCCCCCCTGGCCTTTACCCATCATGGCCTCCTAATAACCCCCCTCTGAACTAGCTTCATCCCTCTGCTCTCCTCCCCACTGAGAGCTGCTGTGTGCTGAGCGGACTGGAGCATCATCCAGGTGGGGCTGCAGGGGATCCCCGTGACCTGGGAAGAGCTGGAGAGTGGAGAGTCCAGGAAAGCGCTATAGAAGTGTAAGGAGTTATTAATTATTATTAACAGGCTGCCCAACCTGTTGTTGAAGCCTCTCTCGGGACACAGCTGGATGAGCTCCTCGGAACAATTAATTCCTCACCATCAAACAGGGGGCGGAGGGGTCCCACGGGCTGAACGGGCCCCTGGTGGATGCAGGTGTGTTCACACGCAAGCGAAAGGCGGGACGTGCCCCGAGAGACACAGCCGGGTTGGACAGCGGACGGTTGAGGAAAGCCGGCGCCTGTTCTTATCTTGACTGGCCTGGAAAACTGCCACCTCTTCAAAAATCACCCGTTTCAGCAGGAAAGGCTGCGTGTCGCGCGGGGTGAGAGGTTCGAGGGGAGGGGGGAGGGGGTAGGCGGGGCCGCGCGCACACAGGTCTGTATCACCAACCTGCCCCACCTCCTCCTCCTCTCGCACGCTTTTATTCCTTTCACGCGCGTTTCCAGCAGCTCCTCGGTGCGTATTTGAGCTCGGTCCTCTTCTGCGTGGCCGCTGCATCGCGCGATCAGCTTGCCGGTCCTGCCGCGCTTGATCGGGCTGGCCTGCGGGTTTGCGGGTTTTGCTCTGCATTGTGTGTCGGGGTGGGTACGCCGATATTAATCCACGATCCAGGGTCACACGGACGCGCCGATCCTACGCGAGCACGGAGTGTGTGTGTGTGTCCTGTGATGGACTGGTGTCCTGTCCTGTGTGTGTGTGTGTTTTAAGCAGGCTTAAAAGTTAATTCCACGCCAAAACGTGGACAGAAAAAAAAACCCAGCGTGTGTGTCCGTTTCTGCTTTTCTGCGTGGAATGAATCCCCGCCGCAGTCTTTCACGGTGCAGGGCTGTGTGTGTCTCGGGTTCCTGTTCCAATCAGAAAGGTTCAGATCTGCGTCTGTTGGGGGTTTTAATGACCGATGCGTAACGCAATAAGGATTAAAAAGGGACACGCGCGTGGCTTTCTTTCGGGTTCCCCTGTCTCGCGTGAAGAGCACTAGAACTGTCATTCAGTAAGAATTTGCAACTTCACTCCGATCCCCAGCAAACGCGGTAGAGGCAGCAGCTATAAAATAAGATGAGATTACTTTAACTAGCCCTATACAGTGTATTTTCACAGACCCCAGCTTGCTCTCCGTGAGATACACAGACAGGGAGCTGGGGGTCAGAGCGCAGGGTCGGCCATTTATACAGCACCTCTGGAACAGTTGGGGTGAAGGGCTACCACTGCCGGCCGCGGGATTGGAACCGGCAGACCCTGAGGCACAGAGTCACCGCTCCGCGCTCCGCCCCTTTGTATATAAGGAATTAATTCATTAGATACAGCGAGGCACCGGCAGAAACACACCAGCGACCCTCTACTCGCCAGCGAAGAAGCAAACACGCACGCTGGAGCTGCCCCTATAATGAAGGACCCTGGAAAAAGTACCCAAAAGGGGGGTACAGGTCATATTATTCAACCCCCTCACACCTATATAGCGCCTTTCCGGACTCTCCAGCTCTCTCCGGGTCACGGGGATCCCCTCCACCCCCCACCAGTGTGGAGCCCCGCCTGGGTGACGCTTAGGGTGACAGAGATGCAGGGAAAGGAAGAGCAGATACTGACCACAGATTTTTTAAAAAGACGAGGGAGGGAGAAACCAAGCTATTTAAAAAAAACATTTTGATCTCCGTCTCTCTCTTTTCCAGAAGTAAAGAAGATCAGCAACAAAAATGGCGGAGAACAAAGGTAGGTGTGTTGGTACCTCCGAGGTCGAAAAAAGGATCACCGACTGCATGCCATGTGCGTGACAAGTCGGCTTAAAGATCAGACGCTGTTAAACAAAGGAACTTCTCATCCCGTTATCTTATAAGGACGGAAGACTGAGAAAATCAAAGATGACGTTCTTGAGCAGCGTCAAGTGAGATCTAATTTACAAAATCGAAAATGAATGCCCCCCAAAACAGCCACGGGTGGTTATATTATCCTCGGGAATCTCTTCCTTATGTCCAAATGGCTTCAACTGTGGGAACGCGTAGACCTGATGGAAGTCTGATAGGACTTGGGGCGCCCTCTGGCGGAAAAGGGCCGAATTATCAGCCTTCAACAATGAGGCGTCCTCAAACAACTAGTAAAAAAAGTTACTCGTTACTACTAAAAGACCCGCTTATTAGATCTCGGTTACCACCATTTCCTCATCGATGTTCTAGAAAATTAATTTTTATTTTTGGATTTAAGTGGAAACAGCGCTGTGGTTCCCCCTTCGGGAATGGCACAAACTCCCAGCTCTTTCCTCCCTGTTGCTGGGACGAGCTTTTCCTGCAGCGGCCGAGGCAGCTGCATTTGAATGCTCTCCTCCCCTCCCGTCTTATCCGTCTGCCGTCTGGCTGTTTTCGGCGGCCCGCAGCGGATTTTAACGTGGCCTCCTGTCCGGTTTCTCTCTCTCTCTCTCCGCCTGCGTGCGGCCGCAGTCCAGGCCGGTTTCCACGCGGTGCAGTCGGTGATCCAGCTCCAGGAGCTGGTCTCCGTGGTGCAGAAGGCGGCCGTGCTGTTCAAGGTGTCCTACTTCAGCCTCTGCCAGTACCCGGATCTGGAGACCAAAGTCCACCAGCGGGGGACGGAGTCGCGCAAGCTGTGCATCTCTACGGCGGCTACGTTTTTACAGGTAGGCAACGCGCCCTTTAAATATCATTATTGCTGGCCCATCAGCACTAATAGTGATGCTCGTGTAGTGGACCACTGCCTGGAAGTGTATTTCAAACTGATGGAGGGGGGGAGGCAGCACGTCTGTACACAAAGGATGGGGGTGTGGAACAAGCTGCCCAGTCCATGTGGTTGAAGCCGATGCCCTGGCTCCTCTCCAGACACAGCTGGGTGAGCTCCTCCAGTCAGGACAGGAGGCTCTTCTGTACACAGAGGGGTGCGGGGGTGGGGAACAAGCTGCCCAGCCCTGTGGTTGAAGCCGATACCCTGGCTTCTCTCCAGACACAGCTGGGTGAGCTCCTCCAGTCAGGACAGGAGGCTCTTCTGTACATAGAGGGTGGTGGGGGTGGGGAACAAGTAACTTTACCTTTCTCTCTCATTTCCGGTTCTTCCCCCCCCCGAAGTGCGCCAATGTGGGGACCGACATCATGAAACGGGTGTTCCCAGCAATTCGGCAGGCGGTGAGGGACCAGCAAATGCAGTCGGCCCGGGTCAGCCTGGAGCTGTCCAAGACCCTGATCCAGAAGATGTGCTCCGACGTGCAGAACGTCGTGGAAAAGTACGCATCTTTATTTTCTCTGGGGAATTCCAGCTGCGTCTGCTGGGTCTGTTGATGCTCTCTTGGGGAAGGGGGTTAAATATCATTCTCATCATTTTAATCGGAGTTCAGTCAGCCTCAAGATGGAAGGGTTGAACTGAACAGCTGAGCAAATGGATAAAGGCTATTGAACGATACGTCAAGTCTCACGTTCGTTCCCCCCCCCAAGGCACTCGTTTTTCTCTGTCGTGAGAACATAAGAAGGGCCAAGTCCTCTTTTTCATTTCGAACCGGTCTAGCCTGTTTTAATGGTTAATGGATCCGAGGCTGCAATGGTGTGAAAGTAGCCAGTTTTCAACCACAGAGCTGGGCAGGTTGTTCCACACCCCCACCACACTTTGTGCAAAGAGGTGTTTTCTGTTCTCCGCTTTCAAACGCTTTCAGATAGTTTTACACTCCCTTCAGACTAAAGAGACTCAGTTCCTCCAGTCTGACGGTGTGGGACACACCCTTCAGACTAAAGAGACTCAGTTCCTCCTGCCTGTTCTCTCTCTCTCGACCGCAGGTACGAGAGCCTGAACGGCAGCGTGGCCGGCACCTGCAGCGATGTGAAGGCGGTCCGCGAGAGCGAGCAGCAGGAGAGGGAGAAGAAGACGCAGGAGGCGGAGGCGCTGCGGGCGCAGGCCCACGCCCTGAAGGACCGGCTGGCCCGCCTGAACGAGGAAAAGGCCCAGGTGGGCCGGCAGATCCAGGACAAGCTGGCGGAGAAGAGGCAGCGCCAGGGCGGCTGCTGGGCCTACAGCGACAAGAGCAACAACGCCCGCCTGAGCGCCCTGGAGGGCGAGCTGCGCCACCTCTACGGGCAGGACAACTGCCTCACCCGGGAGATCTGGGACAATGCCGCCGAGCTCAACCGCATGCAGGCCGTCTACTCCCAGGTGCTGGTGGAAATAGGTAAGCGTGCCGATTGAGGGGGGTGTCCATGCCTGGTCCTGGACTGGTGTCCTGTCCAGGGTGTGTGTGTGTCTGTGTGTGTGTCCTGTGATGGACTGGTGTCCTGTCCAGCGTGTGTGTGTGTGTGTGTGTGTGTGTGTCCTGTGATGGACTGGCGTCCTGTCCAGGGTGTGTGTGTGTGTCCTGTGATGGACTGGTGTCCTGTCCAGTGTGTGTGAGTGTGTCCTGTGATGGACTGGCGTCCTGTCCAGGGTGTGTGAGTGTGTGTGTGTGTCCTGTGATGGACTGGCGTCCTGTCCAGGGTGGGTGTGTGTGTGTGTGTGTGTGTGTGTGTGTGTCCTGTGATGGACTGGTGTCCTGTCCAGGGTGCGTGAGTGTCTGTGTGTCCTGTGATAGACTGTCGTCCTGTCCAGGGTGGGTGTGTGTGTGTGTGTGTGTGTGTGTGTGTGTGTCCTGTGATGAACTGCTGTCCTGTCCAGGGTGTGTGTGTGTGTGTGTCCTGTGATGGACTGCTGTCCTGTCCAGGGTGAACCCTGCCTTGTGCCTGTTGCTTGCTGCCCACCCTTCTCCCTCTCTCCCTCTCCCTCAGGGAAGCTCGGGAAGCCCAAGCAGCTGCAGGAGGTGCAGCGCTGCCTGTCCCGCGTCCAGCAGATCCTGCTGAGGCTGCACAACTTCTGCGACACGGCTCGGGTGGCCATCGCCAGCCTGGGGCAGAAGACCGAGGCGGGAGAGAGCTTCCTGGATTACATCCAGGACTTCAAGGAGGAGTACCTGAAGAGCCTGGATGAGGCGGAGCAGGTGGGTGGAGGGGCAGATCGGTGGTGTGATTTTCTCTCCCGAATTTCAGTGGGAGCCTCCGTCAGTCAGACGGGTAGCTCTCTACAGTAGCTGGAAATAAGGAAACTACGATATTTTAGGACAGTCATTCATTTTAGAGTTAATAACTGCCATTTTTCTCCACACATCTACACACTGTGCACAAATGCACACTACACACATTCTGACTACAATGGCACCGTACACACCAACACAATGCATACACTCAACTGATCTGACACAATCGCACTCTACACCCTACTATACTGTATACATACTACACACGCACAAACATTCGTACTATATCCATCAACACAACGCATACACACTACACACGCACACACATTCATACTGTACACATCATCGCAATGCATACACACACTGTACACACAACTGATCTGTATTCACAATACACACAACGACACACTACACATGCATGCACATTCGTACTACATACATCAATGCATACACACTTTACACACCACTGATCTGTATACACAATACACACAACCACACTCTACACCCAACTATACTGTATACACACTACACATTTGTACTGTGTACATCAATGCAACACATACACACAATTGATCTGCGCACACGCACACGCACACTGCAGTCCTTCCAGGTGCTGTGTGCCTGCTGCTCCAGTGTGGGGGAGAAGTTCTCTCACTGCGAAGACGCCTACAGCTTCCTGGCCCTGCGCCCCTCCAGTCTGTCTGCGGAGCAGCTGCAGAGGGAGTACGACCGGGCCCTGCAAGAGCTGGAGCAGCTGAGCCTCTCCCAGGACATGGCCATCGGAGTCTGAGGCAGGAGGACGAGGACCGGGAAGAGCTCTCTCACTTCCTCTGCGCTTCCTGCATTATAATAGGGTCCCTGCTTGGCCATCTGTCTAGTTTCTTGATGATGTCATGTGGTGATTTATGATGTCATGGAGGATGGGAATCGCTTTTCCCTGCTCCTGGGGTTCTGGTGAGGGGTTATCATGCAGACTAGGATCAAGGCTAGGGTGTTGCTAATCTACAGCAGGGGGGTTTGGTTATGTCCATGTTTCTAGTGTGACTGCAGAAAATTTCAAATGCACCTTTTTGACTATGTTCATTAATGGAATTTGGACAGCTTAAGTGAGGGGGGTGACTGTCACATAGCTCCACAATGTCATACTTGGGATCCCCCACACACGGTGTAATTCATGTGCCTGATCCCCATCTGTATGGCATGAAATAATGGAACTGCACAATAAAATGGTCTCGATGGGAGCAGTCTGATTCCTTTGCCGTCTGTGATACAAGCTGCCCAGCCCTGTAGTTTAAGCCGATACCCTGGCTTCTCTCCAGACACAGCTGGGTGAGCTCCTCCACTCAGGACAGGAAGCTCTTCTGTACACAGAGGGTGGTGGGGGTGGGGTACAAGCTGCCCGGCCGTGTTGTTGAAGCTTATTCCTTCGCTTCTCTCCAGACACAGCTGGGTGAGCTTCTCCAGGACAGGAGGGTCTTCTGTACACAGAGTGGGGCAGGGGTGTGGAACAAGCCGCCCATCCCTGTGGTGGAAGCCGAGACCCTGGCTTCTCTCCAGACACACCTGGGTGAGCTCCTCCAGTCAGGACAGGAGGCTCCTCTGTACATAAAGGGTGGTGGGGGTGGGATACAAACGTACCCTTCCATTTGACTAAACAACCTTTTCTCCATATCCCTGCTTTACCCTGAGAGCCAAGAGGGTGGAGTCCCATCCAAATAACAAAAGACAACACATCTATTCAACTGACACTCAGAGGTGACCGAACACATTTCAGGTTTACACCCCAGTTAAACGTGCCTTTCCTTCATTTCAGATCGCTCTGCTCCCCATGATCTCTGAAAACCCACTCTCACACACCACGCCCTCACATCGCACATGGCTCTACATTCACCAGCTGTAATACAGCTACGAACAAAGACAGACATTGAAGTTCGCCATTACTAAATGACATTCGTATTAGTTCATGCATGTATTAATGTTCACTGGAAAGCAGTTTCAGTTAAATATTAAAATGTTCCCAGCGACAGCTGCATAACAGACTCATGACAGTAGTGACCGTATTATGTCCACCCTATCTGGGGATGTTCTAATGTGACTCCAGCTGCTTAAACCACATGAAGAGGTGATGTCAGTTCGTCCCCCTACTTCAGTAACCACTAGAGGGCAGCAGCTCTTGCTCTGAGTTCGCTGAAAGAGAGACTTACAGAAGACACAGGCACAAGAACGGAGCCTGGAGAGATGTTCAAATAAACGCCGCCCCCCAGGGAGACCCGACTGTGTAAGAGCCTGGGACCTGTGAAAAGAGTCTTTTATATTTCTATTTAAGTGATTTTTTTAATATTTATTTTGTATTGCTGTACGCATCTTAATTTTTCGTCTATTCTGGTGTCTGGTTTTCTGTTTTTTTTGGCTTGTCTTGGACTGCTGTAACACATCAATTTCCCTTCAGGATCAATAAAGTCCTATATATCTTCTGCTCTGTTTTGTACCTTACAGAATGATGAGTTAAAAGCTAAGTCAGCCATTTACAGAGCAACACCCACACTAACACAGATGATTTTTTTTAATTCCCACAACAGATAACAGTATATTCAAACAAAGCAACAGCAATATAATAAACCTGACAGGAGCTACTTTAACACCTCACGCTCTTTCACACTTCAATTCTCTCAACAGATGGGCAAAAAAAAATTCCAGCAAAGAGATAAGACTTTTATTGTCCCCTGAGGGAATTTTGTATGGACACCCAGCACTCCTGTACATTTAAATAGCATGCACAAAAAGAGAGAAGAAAATAAAATCATTGCACATTACACTATTACAAAAAATAAGAAAAACACTGCACATCATTCTATTGCACATGTACAGTAGAACACATAACATGGAACGTTTATAACACATCGCAAAAACATATTGCACTCAGGTGGGTTGTAAGAGTCAAAATTGTTTATCCTTGACATTTTTGTGTTGACAGCTGTAATGCATAGTGGAACAAAGGAATCTTTGTATCCGTTTCACTTACCTTTGGGAACCCTGAAACGTTTGCCCGAAGGAAGAAGTTGGTATTCAGGGTTGAGGATGTGGGAAGGATCTGATATCATTGTTCCTGTCTGTCTGATTAGGGATTTTTCAAAGATGGCCTGCGGGGAGGGCTGCTGTTTCACTCCCTTGACCTTGAAAGCTGTCTGGATGAGGCGGGTCATTTGCCATTTAAAATGAACTGATAGATGACCGAACCACACTGAAATACCATATCTGATAATGCTCTCGATTACAGCTCCAGAGACAGATAAAGTGGGTGACCGCAGCTACTGTCTGCAACACAGTGTGGTGTGAATGATACAGGGTGTAAAGACCTTTTTCAGACGAGCTGCGATCAAATGATCGGAACACATAGGAGACGAAACTGGAAATTAGACCATCTAACAACCCAGCAAACAGGGCTGAATGGATAAGAAAACCCATAATTAATGAAGAAATATAAGGTAACCATATGAGGAATCACAGGAGAAAATATATGAAATAATTTAAAAAACAGGAGTATAACAGTGGAGCTGATGTATGATATGCAAACAGACAAAAGGAAAAAAAAATCATTGTAAATGGAAAGAAAAAAACATTCTAAGCAAGAAATTATTCTGCAGACTTCATGCTGTCAACACTAAAAACAATTCAAGTTAAACAGGAGGCTAATTTCAGCGGCCACATTTGTTGCTTCTGGTCTTAAGGCTGAATTCCAGTTTGGGGTGCTGCTTTCAGTTCATTACAACTGACCCCAGCAGGAAGGGCAGCCCCTACATCACAATTCTCGCGAGCTCTCACCCGTGATGAGAGCAGCCTTGCCCTGATCTCCACAAACATGGCGACCATACAGGACTTGCACAACGTTCAAGAATTTGTGAAGGTCTCGGAATTTCTCACATTTTGCAGTACCCTCAATAATTTCTTCTGAGACGGAGATTTAATAACTGGTTGGAGACACTGGGGCAGCAATCCCCGTTTAACACTACAAAGTGTACATTGCCACAAACAAAATACGTGTTCCTAAAAAACGTTGCAAACGCAAAAGATTCCCAATAGCCTCTGAACACAACTATAAAGTTTACTTTTACAGCGGTAAATCTATTTGGTAATAAACAAACAAGCCAATAGCATAATACCTTAACGCCCTCGCCCAGTGGTGAGGAGGAAGCGCACCTAGGCGCTCATAGTACCGCAAAGCAGGCTGGGAGTTGTAGCCGGGGGGAGTCTGAGGGTCAGCAGGATGATATGTATCTGCATACGTAAATATTGTGATAGTAGTTTTAGTGTCCTGTATAGCTCTATAAGTGTATAGCCCGAAGTTAACGAGTTACCACCCTAACCACGTGTAAGTGTTCTGTCGGTCTCCTCATGTGTGTATAGCCTGTGTTTGGTTTTTGTGTGGTTTTGTTTGGAGAATAAAGCCGTCGCTTGGTTTACGATCATGTCTCCACTTGTCCTTTGTCCTGAGGGAACCTGAAAAATGTTACATTGGTGTCAGAAGCGGGCAGGATGGACAGACCATGGCAGACATTCACTGATTTTGTCAAGCGCCGGCTAACCCTAAAAGAGACTGAACCCACCGGCAGCGCACATACAGAGCCTGAGCAACTCCTGGGTGTGACAGGTGGCCACAGCCCTTACCAGGGCTACCCAGTAGTGGTCTCGCTGGTAGAATTGGGGCGACTGCCCACTACTCCTGCCCAGTGGATGCCCAAGAGAGAAGATGCCCTCCCTGCCGGAGTCGGCCAGCTATTCCCACACCCGCCAGCGCGGGTGCGACCCAGTCGCTACGACGGGGAAGCGCATGGGAAACCTACGAGGCGCAGTTCCAGCTCGCGGCCCGGACAAATGGCTGGAACCGGGCAGAGATGGCCGGCCACCTGGCAGCGGCGCTGGAAGGAGTGGCCTGCCAGGTTCTCCTGGATGTCCCAGAGGAGGACTAAGGTGAATACGCGGCGCTGGCAGCAGCTCTCCGGCTGGGCCCGGTCGCCACTGATGTCATGTTCCTCGCCCGCTGAGGATACCCGGTTTTCCCCCGGGAGGCGCAGCGGGAGATGGCTCTTCAGGCCTTTCTCAAGGCCCTCTTACCCGAGGAGCCGTGCCGAAACAGGGAAACAGGTGCTTGCCTTCCGTCTGGGTACAGCGACGGTGCGCCTGCTACCTTGCACCCATCCAGGAGGACTGCATCCTGGGGCTGGACCTGCTGCAGGGAGTGGGGACCGGTTTGGACTTGGGCCGGCAGGAGTTGGTGTGGCAGGAAGAGCGACTTCACCTGGTGGAGGGCAGGCCCGGCGAAGGCCGAGGGACGCGGGCTTGCCGGAGCCAGGGGAAAAAGAGGCCGTGGCGGTGGCAGTCGCCGGGGCGGACCGGGCCTGCGAGCCGGGGAGCGAGTGTGCCGGATCCTGTCCCTGAATCACCCGGGGGGTCTGACAAGGCGGCGGTGGCGGTGGCGGGGGCCGAGCATTGCGTGGAAGCGAAGCGCGCCATTGAGGACCTCTACCAGTGAAGCGACGAGGGCCTCGATTGGGACCAGCGGCAGCGGCTCCAGGAACTACTTGCCCAAAAAGAGGACCTCTTTGCGGCAAGGGATGAGGACTGCACCCGCGCCGCCCTGGTCCAACACGACATCAACACTGGCGACGCTAGGCCCATCTGCATCCCACCGGGACACATGGCTCATGCCAAGCATACTGCTCCGAAAAAAAGACGGCTCATGGAGGTTCTGCGTGAACTACCGCAAGCTGAATGAGGTCACCTGGAAAGATTCCTACCCCCTGCCGAGGATAGACGACGCCTTGGACTACATCACAGGGTCGACCTGCTTCAGCTCCTTTGACCTCCGCTGCAGCTACTGGCAGGTACCGCTCGCTCCCGATGCTCGACCAAAGACGGCCTTTTCCATCGGCCAGGGCCTCTGGCAGTTTACTGTCATGCCCTTTGGCCTGTGCAATGCCCTGGCGACTTTCGAGAGGCTGATGGAGAGGGTGCTGGCATTGGTCCCGCTGAACCAGTGTGTGCTGCATCTGGACGACCTGCTGGTTCCAGGCCTTGACGAACCTCCAGGCGGTGCTGGCCTGCATCTGCTGTGCTGTCCTGAGGCTCAACGCCCACAAGTGAGAGCTCCTGCTGCGGGAGGGGACCTTCCTGGGACATGTTGTTGGACCGCGAGGGGTGGCTACAGACCCAGGTAAGGTTGCTGCAGTGAGGGGATGGCCGACTCCCCGCTCCGTCGCAGAGCTGCATTCTGGGGTTGGCTTTGTATTATCGGAGGTTCGACCGGGACTTTGCCAGCATCTCTCCCCCACTGCACTGCCTCACCGACAAGGGCCGCCGTTTCAAATTGGACTCGGGCTGCGAGACGGCTTTCGGCCGGTTACGTGAAGCTCTGGTGGGGGCCCCCGTGCTAGACTACCCCGATCAGTGGTTACAGTATATCCTAGATACCGACGCGAGTGTCTCGGAGGTGGGCGTGGTGTTGGCGCAGGAGGGGCCAGATGGGGAGCGGGTAGTTGCCTACTACAGTCGGGCTTTGAATAAGGCTGAACGGAACTACTGCGTGACCTGTCGCGAGCTGCTGGCGGTGATGGTGGCGGTCCGCCACTTCAGGCCGTACCTGTTCAGGCCTCATCTGGCTGCTCTACTTTAAGGAGCCGGAGGGGCAGATGGTGTGATGGATAGAGGTCCTGCAGGAATACGACTTCACTGTCGTACACTGTGCGGGATCTCGCCATCTCAATGCTGACGCTCTCTCGTGGAGCCCCTATGAGGCCGCGGACTGCTGCTACTGCGCCCAGCGGGAGCAGTGTGAGGGGGCCGTCCGCACCGTGGCGGAGTCGAGTGCCGTGGCCACGGCCCTGGAGGGGCCGCTGGGGGTGGGTCTGTCAGACTTGGCGCAGCGACAGGCAGCTGATCCGGATGTGGGGCCGGTGCTCTGCTGGAGGGCAGCAGGAGCGCGGCCTATGCGAGAGGAGCCTGCCCCACACCCAAAGTCCGTCAAGGCCCTCTGCGCCCTGTGGGAGGCCTTGGAGGTAAAGGATGGGGTGCTGCGCCGGGGTTGGCGGGCAACCATCAGTGGCGAGTGGTGCCACAGTCGCTCCGCGGGGCTGTGCTCCAAGTGGTGCACGGCCAGAAGGAAACGTGGGGCATTTCGGCTGTAAAAAAAACTTCTTATTGGGGTCTTTGCCACCGGGACATGGAGCGGTATTGCCGAACGTGTGCGGTGCGCGTGGCCCAGAAGGGGCCCCCCTCCAACAACACCAGGTGGGGACTCCTATGGAGCAGGTGGGGGTTGACGTTTTGGGCCAGTTTCCGCGCACCGAGGCCAGAAACTGCTATGTCCTGGTGGCAGTGGACTATTTTACAAAGTGCCCGGAAGCCTATGCCCTCCCGGACCAGAGTGCCCCCACCGTGGCCGATGCACTACTGGAGGGGATGTTTGCCGGGCTAGGGGTGCCGGGGGAGTTACACAGTGACCAGGGGCGTAACTTCGAATCCCAGGTCTTCGCCAGTGTGTGCCAGCGCCTGGTGATCTCTAAGACGCGGACCACCCCGCTGCATCCCCAGAACGACAGGTTGGTGGAGCGGTTCAATCAGACTTCAATTGGTTTGAAGAGTTTTGCTGTGTTTTTGTGGGTAAGGTGAAGGACTTGAAGTCCATCGGGGTCTCCCCGCACAGGTTCAAGTCCTGCCAGCTACAACAATCTCCTTATGTCATCGTGTGCCTGCATAAAAATGGAAACGCACTACTCTACTTTTAAAACGCAAAATTGCTTGAAACCGCTGCCTTGGAAACAAATTCTTCAGCTTCCATGAATGACATTTCACAGCTGAAAGCAGATAAGGATGCTTTTAGTGTTCGTGTGTCTTGTGCCCTACTTCCAGCCTTTGAAAACCTAATTAGTAAAGCTGAAAGAACCGACTCCATGGGTGTTGGTCGTGCACAAGGAGGAGCTGTGACAATAGTAGACCAGGAGTGAGGATGGCGCAGATGGAAACTCGTTTTCATGTGCTCCTCTGGAAGGAATGAAAATAAAAGTTGAAACCCGAAACAGTAGTAGCCATAAGAGTAAATGCCTCCTAACAGCTAGCAAGCGCTCCTAGTTAGTGTCATGGTGTGTATCCCTGCCTGTCATATGGGAAACCGGGGTTTGATTACCGACGGGGAGACAGGTAGCATTTTTACAATCAGATTCCAATCTCTAATGCTGTGTGTGAGAGTTTACGTAACTTTCCTTTTCTCACATTTTCTGACGACTATTCCAAATGGGCGCCCTGTCAACTCCTAATACTTTTCAAAAACCTGCCTGCGTGTTTGATTATTTTTATTTTAAAAAAGTTCAATATTGATCATAACTAAAGAAATTAATGATCACGAACAAAAAAAAGGGCTGAAGATGCGAGTCACTCTTGAATTAGAGCTGGGTGACACGGGCTTCTGTTCTGATATGGTTGTACGAGAAGCAAGAGGAATCTCTTCTCTCCTATGGAGCATGAGCTGAATCAGGAGTGAGACATTTCGCGTGTTCGTGCATATGTCCACGCATTAACCTACATCGTAAAACTAAAACTAAATTAAAAACTAACATTAAGTTATCAGAGACATTAAATTATATACAAACAAGAGACAGGCAAAGTAATAATTCTACATTAAGTGTCCTAACTAATTGAAATGACCAAACTAATTGAAATGGTCTGATTCAGAGCCTCTGCAGTTCGTGCTAAGTAGAATGACACCAGTACTGAACCCTCAGCACCGTACTGAGCACAAGTTGAGCTGCTCTCCATCTTTGCTACCCACGGGATTTCATTCAAATGGAGCTCAGAGAAGGAGCTGATCTCCAGACAGTAGTGTTAAGCTGTCTGCAGTCTCATGCGAATTTCGACAATTTACCCAAAGTGTTTTCTATAGCTTTCAGGTGCGGTTAATTTATATAAAGGAAGGTAAATCGTTTTAACGCAACAAAAGCCAGGCAGGAGTCAAACATACAATTTCCTGATCTGAAGTCAGACGCGTTATCCATTATGCCATTGGTCTTACATCGCTCAATTGCACCATAGTGACCTCAGTGCCACTAATAGTAATACATACTGTATTTCTGATTGAGCGCTGAGTGCAAAGGTTGAATAAGCTTTGCTCCTGCCATCGATTCGGCGTGAAAAAACACAGCATTAAAGTTTCACAGACAAATGCAGCATGCCGACAAAACCAATTTTATAAACAACTACGGCACACTACGATTCGCACTGACTCTGAAAAATGATCACGGCAGATGTTGTTCCCTGCATAACGCTGAAGGGACCAAAGAGCATTGCTGTTGGGAAGACAAAATGAGGCTTTTTTCTGCCTTGATGTTAAGCTAACAAAGACTATCTTGAAACACCTAATTCAGTCTCTCAACAGACTGTCAAGCAAAGTTTTTACCCATTGAACTCGCAATAGAAGGATGGTCTTAACCCACAAACACTTAGCAGCAGCAAAATTCAAACCTACCCCTGCGAAGAAATTGGAGCACAAACCCAGCACCTTAGACCACCCAGCCACACTCCCAACACCTTACTTTTTTCAGAGGACGCCGGGTTCAGCTCTTGGTGTCCGACGCTTGAAAATGACAGCACCTTCGTTTTCCGAGATGTTTCCTATCACTTCTTTGTCAGCTCTGAATATAGTTCTTCTTTGGAGCAGGCTTCACACCTTTTATTTAATGTATAAAGGAGGGCGCATTCCTAAACGTGTAATTCCTGTTTTAGAAATGTTTTGGGCGGTGTGTTTTATATAGTATTCTGATTGTATTCAAAATAACAGTATTCTGATTGTATTCTGTAGACCTGTGTAGCAATCGTACTGGATGTGACATGGATTCTGAAATGTTTCTTGAAAAGGTATTTAGGGTTGCTTGAATCTATAACAAAAAAAGTGACCTGAAACTTCCTACAGATGCAGCCATTCAAAATGGGTGGGGTATTTTGCGGTATAAATTTTGAGCTTTTAGTTTTGAACTGTGTATTACAGCATGTTAATCATCAGTCATTAAAAATTTGGTATATTTTATGAAAGCAAGATTGCTCAGTTGGACAAAAGTACACAACCTACCTTTATCAGAAATATTTATGCATCAAAGCCTTTACCGAAGATATTACTAATAGTATTAATAATGAATGACTTTGGACAAGCTGTAAACTCAAAGTATAATTTCTTTAGCACATTTGTACAAGCACTTGGAATCTGTCCAAGCCCTACTTTGTCAGGCATTCTCTTTTACTGCAACGGACATAAAAACTCCCTTGCTTTTAACGGGGCGTTTCATAATTTCTAACTACGAAAATTATTTAAACTGCGGCACTTATCATTCAACCGGAGCTCAAAATATCACAAGGATCCTCAAGAGCACAGCAAAGACTGTATTAAAAGATACTTGTATCAGATACATGATAATCCAGGCTTTTTTATCAACGCTTTCTTTTCCGTATACCAGATATTATGGAACCACTTCAGAAGGATGTCAGCCAGCCAGATTCCAGGAATCGGTACTTTAAAGAAAAAATACACACCATTTCCATTTCTCCCTTAACATTTTAAGCATTGAAGTCTTTAACTAACATGTGAAATAGCATGTTAAAAAGTGGTAGTTTTAAGCTTTTCTGCTAATATAATATGGAATCGCGTATCTAAAGAAATTAATAACGATATGATTATATTCGTGTACTGCGACATTTCTTTGAAAAAATAGAATAGCAATATTATGGACAATTAATTGACTTTTATATTTCTAAATATCACAACATGATTGAATTTAAGTCATTTTAATAACAATGAACAGTCACCTATGCGTTACAATATAAACATTTATATTGATTTAAATCGCATTTTGATTTAAATCGCAAACACGTGTTTAAATATATGTGTTTTTTTGATTCACAATCAGACAAATGCAACATAAATTGATATATTTATCTTCTAAATATCTTAATAAACTTTCAGCATAGCTTTCTCCCCGTTTAGATTTATTTTTCTTGGGATCTTGGGATCAAACGTGGAAAGATTAGATTGTAATCGTTTTTATTTTTTAAATACATTTTAGAAAAGTGTAATCTATACTAAAAAGCTGTACACCACCTGCTATAAAGATACATATTGTAATACTTTCGGGCTCAGATAGGACGGACACAAGAACTCAGACTTGCGGAGTTAAATCTCAACAAAACCACAACAAATCTCAATATCTAGTATGAATTATTTGTAATACAAACCAAAAATAGCCCGCAAACTCACTCAAATTCCTCCAATTATCATAATCCCGCCCCTTATGCAAAACCAAACCCTCCTCCCATCCCAGTTTATCCTCTTTATCATAAACTAAATCCAGCTCAATTTTCAACATAAAGCATTACACAAAATCAATACCTCAACACTCTATACTCAACAACGATAATTCACAAACAACCAGAACATGTAACTCCACATTCCCAAATAGACCTAATTTCCATAGCCCCATCCCCTAATGCAAAACCAACATCCCTCCCCTGTTCTCTCTCTCCGCTGGCGTTTGTAATCGTTTTTATTTTTAAATAAATTTTAGCAAAGTCATGTATTTTTAAAATCTTAAGATTTCTATATTTATGTCTTTATTTAGTGGTTTCATTAGTGACAAAGGCTAAACTTTCTTGGAAAAATGTCTTTTATGTAAACCATGTTTGCTATTAATTCATTAAGGGCTAGAATATGTTCATTGTCTTCCAATGAAAGAAGGGTTCCTTTTGCCGTAGTCGGGTTGACATTAGAAGCTTGCCACGCCCGGACTGTTACACCAACGCATTAGCATGTTAAAGCGATTTCATTGAGGAGCCTAGCTTTCTTAACTAGTAAGTAATGTACTTTTGGAGGGGGGAGGTGTCTTTAGCTGGAAATCTTGCCCCCTTCTACTTTGAAAATACCTGTGAAACCAGTTTAATTCGTCACAGCCAACACTCCCGCAGAAAGGGGGGTTGTACTTGTTAATGTCTTAGCCGGAACACATCATTATATCTCATTTTGTATTTCTATAAAAAAATCGTTTGCCCAGCCTAACAGTATTGTTGTTATTGTTTTTATCCTGTAAAGCGCTTTGAGCAGCACAGCTTTCTCACCAGTTAGATTACTTTTTGATACCATCCTTACACAAAGCAGAAAATTCTTGTATTTTCCGATGACATACAAGTGGAAAGATTACAGATTTTAATCGTCTTTTTTCTGAACCAGGGAAAATCTGATCATGTTTCTCTATAACAATAATAAAAAACTTTATTTTACATATCACCTTTAAAAGTGGCATCTCAAAGCAATACAGTAGATGTAAACCACAGATTACAAAGTAAATACCCAGACAAGCGCAAACGCGTTTTTAATAAAATGCTTTTATTCATTCAGCAGAGAGAGCGTAAAACCTGGGCATAACAGCTGTTCCTTTTTCTGATCACCCGCTCTCTGGATACACGTCTCACCTGTCCTGTTCTTTGTTTTCCTAATTTGCTGATTATGCCTTCTGCGATCCACTCCTGCCCTCACACCTAAAGAAGACTATTTTAAATTTATTTGCGTGGTCCATTGTGCAATTAACACTTGTATGTGCTGTCCTTAAGGTGATATCACATAAAGGTGATATGTAAAATAATGTTTTTTTTATTGTTATAGAGAAACATGATCAGATTTTCCCCGTATCAGAAAAAAAGATCTAAAGTATACTAGTTTGTCACTAGTATACTTTTAATACAGTCTTTGCTGTGCTCTTGAGGATCCTTGTGATATTTCGAGCTCTGGTTGAATGATAAGTGTAGCAGTTTAAATAATTTTCTTAGTTAGAAATTATGAAACGCTCTGTTAAAAGCAAGGGAGTTTTTATGTCCGTTACAGTAAAAGAAAATGCCTGACAAAGCAGGGCTTGGACAGATTCCAAGTGCATTTTTGCAATTTACGTTGCATTGTGCTGCTGTAATACAGTTTAAAATAATTAAAAGTCTAAACAGTATCAGCTTTATTTATGGGTTGCAATTTTAAAAAAGTCAAAAACCGCACTCAAAATGCAATTTAGAGCTTTCTGGCAAGAGGAGACACCCAAATTAATAATGTAACATGCCACTGCATGAACAAGGTTATACTGCTATTTCCTTAGATACGCGATTAAAAAATATTTTTTATTACATTTTTAATAAAATGCTTTTGTTCACTCATAATCTGACAATTTCAGGAAGACTAAGGGAATTGTCATCTGTTGTGAAAGCTCTGTGAGCTCTGTGACTTTGAGACCACTTGTTATCCCAGGTTGTTTGAATTGCCACAATTCAAATAGAGAAAAAAGAGCTGACTGACAAGATTTAAGATGTGGCTGTCAATGTTGGATTAAAAAAAACACATTGCCCGACGTTAGTTGCATTGCTTGAAAAATAATTTTATTTCGAGAGACTGGATAAGTAATTCAAGTGTTTTTTTTTTAACTTCCTGAAAAACAAATGATAATTTAACTATATGTGCAAACGTTTTATGATATGTCGCTGTTGTGAATGTCTGTGGAGTGTATCTTATTTGCCTGTCTGTCCTGGCTGTGCTCTCTCGCTTGCTCGCCCTCCCCTTCTCTCTCTCTCTCAATTCAATTCAAGGTGCTTTATTAGCATGACAGATCGGTACAATCAGTGTTGGGTATTTACTTTGCTTTGAGATGCCACTTTTAAAGGTGATATATAAAATCAAGGCTTTAACTTGCTTTAACTCCGCAAGTCTGAGTTCTTGTGTCTGTCCTATCCGAACCCGAAAGTATTACAATATGTATCTTTATAGCAGGTGGTGTACAACTTTTTAGTATAGATTACACTTTTCTAAAATGTATTTAAAAAATAAAAACGATTACAATCTAATCTTTCCATGTTTGATCCCAAGATCCCAAGAAAAATACATCTAAACGGGGAGAAAGCTATGCTGAAAGTTTATTCAGATACTTAGAAGACAAAGATATCAATTTATGTTGCATTTGTCTGATTGTGAATCAAAAAACACATATATTTAAACCCGCGTTTGCGATTTAAATCAAAACGCGATTTAAATCAATATAAATGTTTATATTGTAACGCATAGGTGACTATGCATTGTTATAAAAATGACTTAAATTCGATCATGTTGTGATATTTAGAAATATACATTTGTTTGGTGCGAGTGAGGTTTTATTTAATCTCTGACCCAGGGAAATGTTTTATTTTTTCAAAGAAATGTTTGTTGAAAAAAAAGCCATGACTCCAGCAGGATTCAAACACACAGCATGTGTGGTAGGAGTCAGGAGCCTAACCCACAGTGCCACCAGCAAAGTCACATGCAAAGTGATGAAAAAGCACTACAGAAACATTATCAACAGACAATGTACAGCGTGTACTATTCTTGTGTTGCGGTACATGAATATAATTATATCGTTATTAATTTCTTTAGATACGCGATTCCATATTATATTCCCTTTTAATCAAATTCTAAAAGTATGCTTGTTGACTCCAGTATCACATTAGTTAAAGACTTTGAAGCTTAAAATGTTAAGGGAGAAATGGAATACTGGTGTGTATTTTTTATTTAAACTACAGAGACCAGCCATATATTGTATGTTTATGTTCCAAAATTAATATCGTTTATGGCCTTCACACGCGTTACAGTATGCTCCTATTCTTTTTATGCTCAGGTATTAAGATTTCCCTTCAGTGGTAAAATTCCATATGAATATTCAACGCTAAAACGGGCACAGTAAAGACATTTACTGTAAATCTTTCTACGACCGACCAACGGACCACGAGTGCCCCTGTCGGTCAACCAATCACGTACCGCGGTATTTTGCGTCATCGCGCGTCACAATGTGCGACGCCGTAGCCAATTACCTCCGGTACGTGTCTGTACCGCGCACTTTGAATGGCTGCATCTGTACCTTCCAATCACTGATGTCGCTCTCCCTAAACCTTAACGTGATGTTTTGCAGATGTGCAGTGTGCCTTTACTCCTGTATTAAAAACGACCTCTGTTGTCGGGCGGAGTTGAAGAAGAACTAACTGCACAGAAAAAGTATGTAACGATAAAATGTTTCTACACTTCAGTCCCTTTAAATCCCTGCTCACACACATTGGTGTGGGGAGCGGGCAGGTAGAGAGCTTTTCCAGAAACTCATGATGTTTCTCATGGGGTGTTACCTGCAGTAGTATCTCTCTCCACGCCTTTGGAAAGAAAAGAGTGGCTCCAGTGCAGGGTAAGGTCAGAACAGCTGGTCTGATTGTCTTAGAAAACAAGAAATTAAAATCAACAGGGAAATTGAACAATACAGAAATCAGCTCAGTATACAATAGGAAGCAAGCAAACAAAATGCACAGCAAAAATCGTAGTTGAGTAAATTGGTGTAAAAAAATATTTGTAAGCAAAGGAGAGCCCGTGCTGCGTGTGAAACACATCAATAGTTCAGCATTTCTGAAACATTTAATTGAATTGACAAAGAAATCCTCTCCTTAAACTTCAAAAAAGGATTATCTGTGGAGCCAGCAGGCGAAACACTGCAGTTGCCCGTTTCTCACAGGTGTTTGAAGTTGTGGATAACATTTAGTTAAACCTAATAACTGGTTGGGCCACCCTTAGAAGCAAAAACTGCAATCAATCGTTTGCGATAACTGGCAATGAGTCTTTTACAATGCTGTGGAGGAATTTTGGCCCACTCATCTTTGCAGAATTGTTGTAATTCAGCCACATTGGAGGGTTTTCGAGCCTTAACCGCTTTTTTAAGGTCATGCCACAACATCTCAATCGGATTCAGGTCAGGACTTTGACTAGGCCACTCCAAAGTCTTCATTTTGTTTTTCTTAAGCCATTCAGAGGTGGACTTGCTGGTGTGTTTTGAACTTAAACTTGAACTTTATTGCCATATGTAACCGGTACTGGTACAATGGAATTCTTACTTACAGAAAGTCTCTCGATTGTAAAACAAGTGTAAAAAACAAGACAAAGTGCAAACAGTGCATCAAGACAATGTACAAACAAACAATAGACAATGTGCAAGTAAACATGTAGATAGTTTGAATGTAAACAATACAGACGTGTAAACAATGACTGGAGATGTGCAATAGATAAGAAATCATAAAGAGGTAGATGGTGATGGTGTAGGTGTGGTCCGAGGGGGATGGCTAAATGTGTTCGCCAGTCTCACTGCTTGTGGATAGAAGGTATTGAAGAATCTAGTGGTAAGTGTCCGTATGCTCTTATATCTCTTGCCTGAGGGCAGTGGGGTGAAGAGCTCATGCCCGGGGTGGTGACTGTCCTCTGTGATGGCCAGAATTCTACCATGGCAGCGGTCCTCATAGAGCTGTTTAATCTCGGTGAGACCGCAGCCGATGATCTTCTGGGCCATATTGACCATTCTCTGTAGTGCCTTTCTTTCTCGCGAAGAGGTGTTACCATACCACACAGTGATCCCGTTGGTGAGGACGCTCTCGATGGTGCAGCGGTAGAAGTTCACGAAATAAAAGCGCTGCTGAGCCTTCTTCATGATAGAGTCAGTGTTCACAGTCCAGGTTAGATCTTTAATATGAATTCCCAAAAACCTAAAGCAGGTGACTGTTTCCACTTCCGTTCCATCAATACTGAGTGGGCTGTGAGTGTATGGCCTGTGTCTCCGAAAATCCACTATTAGCTCTTTCGTTTTCTTTATGTTCAAGTCCAGGTTATTGCTATGACACCACCTAAGCAGCTGTACAACTTCATCCCTGTAAGTGGACTTGTCATCATCACTGATCAGTCCTATTATAGTGGTGTCATCGGCAAACTTAATGATGCGGTTGTTGCTGTGTCTTGCTGTGCAGTCGTGAGTAAATAGGGAGTACAACCTTGGACTCAGACAGCAGCCTTTTGGGGTTCCAGTGCTCAGGGTGAGTGGTGTTGATGTTTTATTGCCTATCCGCACCACCTGTGGTCTCTCGATAAGAAAGTCCAGCAGCCAGTTGCAGACAGAGTTGTACAGACCTAATCCCCTGAGCTTTGTCACCAGTTGACTGGGTATGATGGAATTGAATGCTAAACTGTAGTCCACAAACAGCATTCTCACATACGAGTTCTTAGTGTCCAGGTGTTCCAAGGTTGTATGCAGAGCCAGGGAGACAGCATCATCCACTGATCTGTTGTTATGGTAGGTGAACTGCAAGGGGTCCAGGGACTCTGTGATGGAGGAGTTGATGTGTGACAACACCAGCTTCTCCAGGCATTTCATCACCACAGATGTTAATGCTACTGGGCGGTAATCATTCAGGCATGTCACTTTTGTCTTTTTGGGGGTTGGAACAATAGTGGTTTTTTTGAAGCAGGTGGGGACCATGGACTGTGACAGGGAGGAGTTAAAGATGTCCGTAAGCACTGTGGTCAGCTGGGCTGCACATGTCCTCAGGACGTGAGGTGGTATCCCATCAGGCCCTGCAGCCTTACGGATTTTCACCCTGCTCAGAGTCTTCTGCACGTCCTGCTCTGAGAGTTTCAGAACAAACTCGCCCTGCACACTTGCTGTCTTCTCAGCATTGCCCGTGTTCAGAGCATCAAAGCGGGCATAGAATTTGCCCACTTTGGATCATTGTCCTGCTGCAGAACCCAAGTGCACTTCAGCTTGAGGTCACGAACAGATGGCCGGACATTCTCCTTCAGGATTTTTTGGTAGACAGCAGAATTCATGGTTCCATTTACCACAGCAAGTCTTCCAGGTCCTGAAGCAGCAAAACAGCCCCAGACCATCACACTACCACCACCATATTTTACTGTTGGTATGATGTTCCTTTTCTGAAATGCTGTGTTACTTTTACGCCAGATGTAATGGGACACACCTTCCAAAGAGTTCAACTTTTGTCTCGTCAGTCCACAGAGTATTTTCCCAAAAGTCTTGGGGGTCATCAAGATGTTTTCTGGCTCATCAGTGGTTTTCGTCTTGGAATTCTGCCATGCAGGCCATTTTTGCCCAGTCTCTTTCTTATGGTGGAGTCATGAACACTGATCTTAACTGAGGCAAGTGAAGCCTGCAGTTCTTTGGATGTTGTTGTGGGGTTTTTTGTGACCTCTTGGATGAGTCGTCGCTGTGCTCTTGGGGTAATTTTGGTCTTTAGAAATGGCTTTATAAACTTTTCCAGACTGATAAATCTCAATCACTTTTTCACACAGGGCCATGTAGGTTTGGATTTTTTTTTCCCTTAATAATAAAAACCTTCATTTAAAAACTGCATTTTGTGTTTACTTGTGTTATCTTTGTCTAATATTTCAATTTGTTTGATGATCTGAAACTTTCAGTGTGACAAACATGCAAAAAAATAAGAAATCAGGAAGGGGGCAAACACTTTTTCACACAGCTGGCTTTGTGGCGCAATGGAGAGCGCGTTGGACTTCTAGGCCTTGATAGAATGAAATCATTCAAAGGTTGTGGGTTCGAGTCCCACCAGAGTCAGGTGTCATTTTTATTGAACCTTTCGAAATCCTCTAGGGATTGGTGTTGATCAAGTCAAATACAGGACTTCTTAAGAGTCCACAGTTGAAAATGAACCAGCAGCCACAAGAAAGAAATTAGCACTGGACTGTGATCACATCACTCCTGTCCTGGAGTCCTTGCACTGGCTTCCTGTCAACTTCAAAATCCTCAAGCTCACCTATAAGGCTCTCCATGGCTTAGCACCTCAGTACCTGTCTGGGTTATCGCCCTACTCCCCACCTGACAACCTCCGCTCTTCTAATTGTGTTTTCCTATCTGTCCCCCAGTCCATCTACACTCTATGGGTGACAGGGCCTTCTCGTGTTTTGCCCCAAAGCTCTGGATCTTTATCCCCAAGGATATCAGAGAGTCACCTTCTCTAAACTCCTTCAAATCCAGACTCAAAACCCTCTTCTTTAGAAGAGCCTTTAATGAACTATTCTTTACCCCTCTGTTCCTACTGTATTTAATACCACCATCTATTGTCTCCTCTAACTGTGTATTCTCATCCTGCTTATCTTGTGTATTTTTTTAACTTTATTGTTGTCATTCTGTAAAGTGCTTTGAAAAGCCACCTTTAAAGGCGCTATGTAATGTAAACATTATTATTATTAATAATGAACAGTGCATTTAACACTGAGCACATGCGGTCCTTCTTTGCAAAGGATTGCAAAGGTTGGGAATTAGCTTTTCACTCGTGTTGTTGAAGACCGTATCCTGGCTGTGTTGCAGGAAATGTCTAGATGCCATCACTGGATCAAGGAGAGGATCAGGGTTTTGGGAAGTCTTTTTGATGCCTGACACTGTGTGTTTCCTGGTTGTAACGGGTGTCATTCTGGACCTAAACAACAGAGAACACCATTGAAATCGCTGAACTGCCTAGCGGACACTTTGTCGCCTTCTTCTGACCTGTAATTCATGCGATTCTCTGAAAACATGGCACGTTGTATCTGTGCTACCTTTATGGAGGGTGACCACACTCATAAGGATCATAGATTCGATCACAAGCATCTAAAAACGAGAATGAGAAAACGACATCACGCTATAAGGCTGAATGGCACGAATTCTCCTGTTCCTTCTGCAGCAAATGTGAGTTTTTTTGCTTCTTAACACTGAGATAGTTGGAGATATTTGGCAGCTGTGGGATTCCAACTCAACCCTCAAAGAGACTGGAGCTTTAATCCAGCTCTAAATTAAAAACTGGGTGACTAGTAAGGGCTGGTAGGAGAGGAAAGGAATAAATGCTTCTTTTTTGGACAAATTTAATTTTTTAAATCTTAAATTAAATTAAATCTTTTTTTATTTTTTGGATAAAGTAGACTTTATCTACTAAAAGAAGGAAAGAAATATTTGATTATTATTTTTTCACCAGTTGTTTTGATCAAATTATTGTAACACGGTGCCATATTAAGGTATAATATGTACATGAACGTCGTGTCTGAGTCGATGATGGCAGCTGAGTATCGCTGGAGGACAGTTCATCTTGAGTGGGTAAGCCTGCATAATGAGGGAGAAGAGATCGGCCTCTCTGACACAGTGTCCAGTGACACTAACCTTCTGTCCTACTGTTCTCTGCTAATGTAGAGGGTGAATGTTTATTTAGGTGAATGTAAGGTTTCGTTCTTGTTTCCGAGCACTTTTTTTGTTGCTGAAAATTAATCTTTTAATTTTCATTTGAATGAATTCCGATATTGTCACCTAATTCTATACATTGTTTCATCAGACTAGAACATTTAGAGGAGCTCAATTGCCTTTATGAATTGCATAGTGATAGTATTTCTTTCCGTTTAAATACTTCAGTCAAAAATGTAGAGAAGGTGCTCCTGTTTTCACCATTATAAGAACTGTGATGCACCAGTAATATTTACTCGTACAAAAGGGCGGAGCAGTGTCTCTGTGGCTCAGGATCTGTGCCTGTGACTGGAAGGTTGCCAGTTTAAATCCTGCGGCCGGCAGAGAAATCCTACTCCGTTGGGCCCCTGAGCAACGCCCTTAACCCCAACTGCTCCAGGGGCGCCGTACAATGGCAGACCCTGCGCTCTGACCCCCAGCTTCGCTCCCTGTCTGTGTGTCTGTGTCTCCTTGGAGAAAAGCTGGGGTATGCGAAAAGACGAATTCCTAATGCAAGAAATTATATAGGGCTAATAAAGAAACATTAACATTACACGTACATTAAAAGCATTGTAATCATATTGTTCTGTTCTGTAACAATCTTGAGTGACACAAACCTTCTGTTTTACTGCACTACACTTCTCCAGAGGCCAGTTCAGCACACAAGGATCCTCAGTCAAACAAACACCGCAATCGCTTGATAAACGCCATTTCTCATCCTTTCTCTTAGTGTCGGTGCTACTATTGTATGCAAAGGAGGCAACTTGACAATGAAATCTTAAAGAGAGTCTTCATGAAGGTGTGCGTTGGCAAGCTCTCCACTGGCAATTGACTGGGCTTGTGAAGAAACCAATCTCATTCAACAACCATGCAAATTGCACAGCTTAAGGCACATGAAGCGAAATCTGTGAGCTGATTGACACAAAACAATGTCACTTCACATTATCTGCAAAGTTGTTTTGCTTGTCTGACCACCTCTTCCTACTTTACAGTGAGCACATATATTTCAGTTGCTTTCCCCCATGTGGAGATGTATCCATTGCCAAAACTGCTGTCTGATTATTTAAATTATCTGTAAAACTGTTACATGACTTAATCTAATTGTAAATTTATAAGACGGTCTATGAGACATTTGTGAGAGTAGCTGAATCCCAGGGCTGGTATGGAATCACACACAGAAGGGTCTTCTGTGTGATCTGAGTCCCACTGCTCAGAGCTACAGACTGGTCAAATGGTCACTATTGTAGACATGACCATCGGAACATCGGCTACAAATAATCAATATACTGATCATAGTGTCACTACTGGTGTTTATTACATAAATACTATATATAAATAATAAGATAATTCCACACTCATATGTGTTATAAAACATTTATAAACATTTTGGGAGGCTGACATACAGTAAAGAAAGTAATACTGAAGGGCTGGAAGTCCTGGAAAGCGTTAATAGAACCTCCTTGCTTTCGACCTGGAACAGAGCCCACAACTGACAGATCAGTGACCCCTGAGCCCAGTTCACAGAGTGGAGAATCAGGAGCTCTTTTATGTCTCTAAGAGGGCTGGGAGGAAGGATAAAAGGGGGAAATGTGACATGAGTCCAGGCTGTTCTGTCTGATATTGTTCATGTAGCAGCACTGATTGTCTGAATATCTTCTGGTTCTGGATTGTGAGGATAGAGAGCAGTACGGAGTTGAGATCCTGTCTGAGTGTGAGTCTGAGCTGGGAATCTGACTGAGAAGAGAATAATGATTTTTTATTCTGCCTGAGAATTTTCCTGAGAATTTTTCCTGAGAATTTTTCTTCTTTTCCAAGTGGTGTTACATCCCCTTCAGATACTCTACACAGACTGCCAGAGAGAAGAGGAGAGAGAGATGGACAGATAAGAGCACACACAGCAAGAGACACATACGTCTTGATTTACTTTGAAGCAAGTGTTCATTTCTTTTCTGGAACAAGTTGTTTCTGAACTTCAAGAAATTCATACAACTTCTGAAAGATAAAATACAAATCTTGCTTCTCAGGACAGAAGAAATGCTGCAAAAAAATGCCAGTGATTTGTGAAAAGCAACGGGAATGTGTTCCTGTGCAGCTGTTAAACAAAGGGCTGGTGGGTCAAACGCACTCAGGGATGTGCTTCAGACTGTGATGATGTAAACATAATCTCCGCTAAAAATTGAAGTGATTTCTTCGCAAACCCTCTTGAATGTCGCAGGAAATCTTCGTATTTTACTCGTGTGCAACTAAAACAAGTAAACAATTCAGTACCTAAGTCAATGTCCAAGAAAACCATCTTCACGTGTGGAATTTTTCTTTAACTGGCTGTTGGGAGAATTCATTTACACACCCGTTGTATCCTTAGCAAAAATATTTTAAAATTAGAACACAGATTTGTTGGAGAACTTGACAATCCCTGACAATCATTATTAAATGAGCATTATACAAATGTGCGTTGATATTTTTAATATGTACCTTAATTGGAATATATATACATACATAATTGCTTTGATATGGATGTTCATTTGAAGGAATTGAGGAAACTATGAAGGATCGCAGAACAACCAAAGATACATTTGGGCATCTGCTATTGGTAAAGATGAAAGAGTACCTTAAGTGTGAAGCTTTCATACACACGAGATAGAAAAACAGTTTTAATGCACTTCATTAAATTGATGGTGTGCTTATCAATCGTGCATAAAGTGTACATAGCAGAGGATGGTTTCGATCCATCGACCTCTGGGTTATGGGCCCAGCACGCGTCCGCTGGGCCACTCTGCTGACGGCTGTTATAGTGATTCAACACAACTGCTCTATCTTTGCTTTCTAAAAGTGCGCCCGAGATGAAAAGTCTAAACGGTAAACGCAGACGTCACTTTGAGTGCTTGGTCTTTCATAGCACAAATCATCACCCGCTGCTCTACATGGGTGTGTCTTCAATATCGTTGAGAACCAAACCTTCTGCTTTCCGAGGCAACTGATTCTTTCGTCGTTAATTCCCAAATCTTCAATGAGAATCAGTGAAACGAAAATCAAACACATGTACACACTCGTGTCCTAACCTGAAAGAAAAATCTACACCCACTTTATAATACTGAAAATTATTCAGGAAGTACAGCAATGTTCTAAAACCAGCGAATGCATCTGCATACATAAAATGTCAATTTTTCAAAAGTAAAATCTTCAGCTTTGAAAGATTACCATCCATATATTTTCGTTTTTCTCTTTTTTTACATAACACGCTTTCGAGAAACAAACTGTCTTTTAATTAAGGCTTCATTAGAAAATGTGTATCGTGGTTTGCCAAGTTAAAATCGGCACATCCCAGTGGGCAAAAGATGTAGAATATACGACTATTAAACGCATACCTTAGACGTGTAAATGTGCTCCGTAACTGGTCTAGAATGAAATTCTAATATACGTATATCATTATACGTCAATTAGACATCTATGATTATATGTTTATTATACATAAATGGTTGGAGTTCTATTATACGGATAAATTTAGAAGACTATTATACATATATAGTTAAAGGTCTATTATACATCAAAGAAAGATTTTTATAGGTGTAGAAACTAGTAAATAAAGCCAATGATTTATTTTAGAAATTTATTCTTAAAATATACAATTATTCACACCTGAAAAATATGTAGTTCAAATTATACATTATATACAATATTGTAATCAACAAATGTCTAACCATCATAAAAAAACACAACTAGTAAACTTCAGTTACAAATTCTAGTAACATGGCAATATATATATATAGTAATGACAAACACAAACTAATTACATGAACATGTATTTAACTCAAAACCACATTTCGATTCAAATATAAATTTTAAAATTTACAACTTCTTTATTTCCACGAAAATATTATTAATGTAGCACAAATGCTACTTTCTAATAAAGACAGAAAGAAACTGTTTGTTTTGTGTCTCATGGTGATCCTCCTCTCGATACTAATGAAATGTTTAATATGATCCCTCGAGAAAAAAAAAGGAGTCAATTTCCGCCTGGAATGATTGATGCCCCATCAAACATTTTGTAATATCCCTGGAAGTTTATACAGTAGAATCCTGGTTCGTGGCTTAAATTCAAGGTAAACAAGACTAAGGAAACGAGTTGGAAACTTAATGTCGAAGTGGCATTTAAATCACCCGGAACATTTCACTACATTGGGCAGTATGTGCCAGAAAGCCTACCGCCATCCCTTTGATAGCTCAGTTGGTCGAGTGGAGGAGTGTTGTAGAATCAGCAGGGTGTCCTTAGGTTTCTGGTTCGAAGGAAGGTGCTTTTTGTGTACTTTAATCAAAGAGTTAAAAAAGCGAATCTGTTTCATTCAGACATTGATCAAAAGCTCAATAAACGACGAAGTAGAGGTTCCTGTTCTGAATTCAGCCCACGTCTGATTGTCTTATTTTGGCCAAGATCTGAACTTTGAATTAAGGGACTACTCTGTCTGCTTTGTAATTCAAAAATACATACAAATGTCAAGTTTTTTGTAGATATAAAGGTGTTCTCTGTTTTCAAAGGATAGGTACTTAATTGGCATAATGATTTGGTATTGATTTTGTATCGTTGTATTATAAAGTTTGTGCTTTCTGTGTTTTTATCGTATTGTGAACTTATTTTTTAAACAAATGCTTACAAAGGCAAACACGGCACACATCTGTTTATACCAGTGATGCATTGTACATTTGTATTAAGTACAAGCTACTGTGCACTTCTGGGAGTATAACAGGTTCGATATAAAGTGGCAAAAATTTAAAAGGGGAAAATACCCCAGACTGCGTGTAAAGCCCTCGTTGTGACTGTTTTAGATTGAAATGGCGTACTGTGCACGAAATGTTGCAGAAACACAATCTGATATTTTGATAATTATTATTTTAATAATTTGATCAAATAGAGGCCCAGGATCCAAATCTTCAGTTCTGATTTTTTTAAGTGATACCTTTCCTTCCTGTCGTGGAAGTCACACGATGTGAGCAATTGTTTTTTTTACGTTACGATCCAAAGAGCCTCAGACGCACTGTAACCAAACCAGGATGGATTCTGCTGGGAGCCGGACTGAGCTCATTCTCACTCCCTGTGCTAAAAGCAGAATTAGCTCTTCCCCGAACATCGTCTACAGCTGCTGGACGGTGCTCTGAGTCTTACTGCTCCGGCAATTACTTTGACGAAAGACAGATCACTTGTGCGCTTTTAACCTTCTCGCAGCTACAGGCGAGACTGAAGCTGGAGATGTGAAGGCACCCGCTGGTACACATTCTCTAACTTTCACAATCGCGACAGACTTTGCTTTTTTAAAAAAAAGTAGATATAGCCCTGAAAAAAGCATTAGCTTTATCAGTTTTTACATTAATCTATTTTGAATCAAAGTTTGATATTTTTTTTATTTTTATTGCATTTTACATTACAATGATAATAATAATAATTATTATTATTACGTACACTTATATAGCGCTGTTCTGGATACTCCACTCAATGCGCTTTACAGGTAATGGGGACTCCCCTCCACCACCACCATTCTCCTGAATGATCACAGAGAGTCAGGACCTCGGTTTTACATCTCAGTCGAAGGACGGCACCTGTTTACAGTTTAGTGTCCCCGTCATTGTACTGGGGTATTAGGACCCGCATAGACCGCAGGGTGTGCGCCCAGCGACAGAAACCAGACGTGTGTCGGGCTCGGCTGCGAGCAGGACAATGACGTCACGGGGACAAAGTAGAGGAAATCAAAATGGTTCTATAAAAGACCTGTGTCAGCTGTTGGTTTGCAGTCTGGACTCTAAATCCTCCGATCCGATTTTAAATACCTGAGCTGCGGCTTCTTCCGAGTATTTATTCGTATACTTATTATGTGTAAGTGTATAGATGAAACCTTTCATATATTGTTCAGTTTAAATCAAAATGCTTTACTAATACAAGAGAGAAGTATAGTATGAAGGATGTGACAAATTTGTGATTTCTTGGAACAAAACGGTTTTTATTTGCATTCGAAATGAAGCGGAATTTTAGCGCGACACACAAACCCTTTGTCTTTTTTAGTTTTTAGAGTGAACAGACATAAATGTAGAAAACGTGTTTTTTTTTTAGTACTACAATAGCAGGGTCAGTGGCGTAATGAATAACGTGTCAGGCCTTGCGTCAGAAAATTATAAGTTGGACTGCCGCCTGGCTTGTTGCGTTTATACCACTTACGTTCTTTTATATAAATGAACTCCACCTGAAAGCTATAGAAAACACTTTGGGTAAGTTGTCTGCAGCCTCATGCGAATTTCGACAACTTACCCAAAACACTGGACTGTCTGGAGATCAGCTCCAGCTCTGAACTCAATTGCAATGAAAAACCATGCGTAACAAAACTGGAGAACAGCTGAACTTGTGCTCAGTTCGGTGATGAGGGTTCAGAACTGTCGTTGTTGTAATTAGCACGAACTGCACAGGCTCTAAATCAGACCATGTCAATTAGTCTGATCAGTGTAGGACACGTTAATGTAGAATTATTAATAGGTTTATTACCTTTATTACCTTTACCCACCTGAACTAATGTAGAATTATTACTTGGTCTGTCTCTTGTTTGTATATAAATGAATGTCTCTGACAACTTAATGTTAGTTTTATGATGTAGGTCAGGCGTTGACATATGCACGAGTATACGAAATGTCCCACTCCTGATTCAACTCATGTTCTATAGGAGATTGGTGATTCCTCCCGTTTCTCGTACAACCATATCAGAACAGAAGCCCTTGTCACCCAGCTGTGATTCAAGATCAACTCGCATCTTTATCCCTTTTTTGTTCGTGATCATTATTTTCTTTAGTTATGATCAATATTGAACTTTTTCTAAATGAAATGACAATAATCAAACATGCAGGCAGATTTTTGAAAAGTATTCGGAATTGACAGGGTACCCCTTTGGAGCAGTCGTCAGAAAATGTGAGAAAATGAAAGTTATGTAAGCTCTCACACAAAGCATTGAAGATTGGAATCTGAGTGTAAAAAAGCTACCCGTCTCCCAATGATAGGCAGGGATACACACCATGACTCGAATAGACTCAGCGAACTTTAACACCTATGATATTACGAGTGCTTTGCACGTGTTGAATTTCAAGAAGGAACTACTACAACAGTTGTGGACATAATTCAATACCACCGGCAAAGTCCAATGCCGGCAACTTCTGAGAAAATAATGTTCACTCATGGAATTTGGTCTTTGAATGGCTGGCGGGAAAATTCATTTATACTCCTGTTGCACCCTCAGCTGAAACATGTTAACATAACAACGCAGATTTGTTGGAGAACCTGACAAGAATTATTGGGTTAGCACTGTATGTATTCTTGTATATTTACTTTAATTTTAATATAAATGTAAACATGCATGCTGTATAATCTATTGTAATTTTAAAATATGTTAGCTGAGGATGCGAGGGGGGCTATTATACCTTGTGAAACACGCAAGGAACTGTAAAAAAGGCTGGTATTTGAATAAAATTATCAATCACAAGAAAACCACAATTTATGTGGTACTATCATCAATATCCTTCAAAATCTACGTTCAAATGAAGGATTTGAAGAAACTATGAAAAAAGCAATGGTAGTAGCAGAGGATTTTGATTTTTGCTCTTCAAGTCAGTAGATCACCATAGAGTTGCACCCCTACAAACAGCACAAAGGATGAAACCCACCTCCTTCATTATTGCTATGTTTGTGCCGGTAAAAGTAGCGTTTGTGCTATTGAAAGCATCTCGGAAGATGAAGATGCAGTCACTTCCACATGTCATGATATCATTAGATCCGACAACAAGAGCTGAAGCCCCCGGCATTTTCCAAGCCAGCAATGTGAGGAAGATGGGCATGGAGGAAAGTAGCGTGGCCGAGCAGTCTAAGGTGCTGGATTTAGGCTCCAGTCTCTCTGGGGGCATGGGTTCAAATCCCACCGCTGCCAAATGTTAGTGTTTTAAGACCTGCAATACGATCAGTAAAAACGCTTTTTGTTAGGCTGCGGGAGGTGTTTAGAGATAGACTTTCTAAAAGACAGGCTTAACATCAAGGCAGAAAAAATATTTTGTTTTCTCAACAGAAATTCTCTTTGGCACGTTCAGCTTTATGTAGGGAACAACATCTGCCGAGATCACTTTTGAGGCAGTGCACATGATAGTGTACCAGCAAGTACATTTAATATTGGCTGTGGTGGTGAGCTGCTTTTGTCTGTGAAACTTTTAATTCTTCATGCCAAATCGTTGGCAGGGGTAAAGCTTATTAAATCTTTGAACATAGCGCTCCATCAGAAATACTTTGTTCCTGATCAAAAGAGATCATGATCATCATGAATTCACAAACAGATGCAGCCATTCAAAATGCGCGGGCGATACCGCATTATTTTGCGGTACGCTGTACGCAGTCTACCGGTAAATAGCACGAGTTACCGTAAATTCTCCTATAATACGACAAGCAAAATAATAGTATCCGGAATTTCCGCAAGGTGGAGCTAATAACGCTCAACCTCTCATGTTTGAGCTGTGGCCATCAGTCTTTAACGAAGATATTACTAATAGTATTAATAATGAATGACCTTGGACAAGCTGTAAGTGTAAACTCAAAGTATTGCCCTGGTCAACATTCTTTTTTTCATTGACCGTCTTTGTAAAAGTAACACCACAGCATTTCGCAATCACGCATTTGTTTCCAATCATGCAAAGTACAGTAATTTTTGAGAATCGATTCACCATGCCTTTCACATGCTCATAAAAGAGATTGATTTAGGAACATAAACATATTACCGTATGAAAACTGTACTGTATACAATATGTATATGTATATTTAATGTCTTAACTGTGCCCGTTTAAGTATTGAATATTCATTTCTAATTTTACCACTGAAGGGAAATCTTAGTAGCTGAGCATAAAAAGAATAGGAGCATACTGCAACGCGTGTGAAGGCCATAAACGATATTAATTTTGGAACATAAACATACAGTATATGGCTGGTCTCGGTACTTTAAAGAAAATATACACGAAACATGGTTTCATTATGACCAGAATCGGTCTTGAGATATTTTTAACTTGATTTACAGTATTTGAGAGGTATGTCTTAACACCGATACTACAGTGCTTAAGTACTGCTCACGTTAATGTTTCTAGGTTTATATTATGCATTTCATACGGTCAAATTACTTTTGAGCAAGTAATAAGAAGCGCGAAACGGTATGCGTTTTAGTTTCGTTTTGTGCTGGGACCCGTGGATTGATTAGAGATATCAAGTACATACAAGTCATTTTTTAAATGTTGTAGTTTGTCTTGAAAAAATGTTACGAGTACATCATCTATCAACAATTACACAGGTTATGTTTCCATATTGCGGATTTTGGTTACGTAATATTATTTTCTAGATTTCATGTTGTGAATATATGATTTGGGCAAACAGAGCCGCAAAGAAGTACATTATGGGTTGTTGTTTTTTTTTTTTGCAGTTTTATCTAGAACAAGTGATGCTTAAACCTTTGTCTGATTCTTGTGAAACTATCCACACAACAGTTACAGTACCTAGGAGTTGACTTCAGTGATGTCACTGATGGGATGTTTCTAAAAATCCATCCTCTGTAAAACGTCTTCTCTAGTTGTCCTGCATATGTATTCGCTAATGAAGCTGTGTGTTCTGAGCCTGGATCTCTACATTTCTGTATGAACCAGCTTAGAGGGCTAAAGACAGCTTGCGTTTAAATTGAGTGTAAGGCAATTTATGCTTCTAAAGTCATGGTCAGCATTTATTATTGTACTGTGCTGCAAACTTGTTCTGTGCCTAGTCACATTATTTTATAGCGTTTTTATAGCGTTATCAAATCCGGTGGCACTGTGTGTCAGTTTCCTGACTCCCATGTCACATGGTCTGTGATTGAAACCTGTGAAACCAGTTTAATTCGTCACAGCCAGCACTCCAGCAGAGAGGGGGTTGTACTTGTAAAGTAGAAGCAGGCGAGATTTCCAGCAAAAGACACCTCCCCCTTCTTCAGGTGTGAGGGTCTTCTGCTCAGAATGAAACGCTAAAATGTAATGTAGGCTCTGAATGGGTTCAATTATGATTTGGGCTTGATTAAGGTCGCTGCCTTTCATCTAAAACCCTACTTGAATCCTTCTAAACTAAAAATCAGTGTTAGTGAGTTCTAAATAAAGAGGTATCCAGGTAACAGTGAAACGGGAGGATAGTCTGGGGAGATCGCCCGTTTTCCATGTAAATAGTTCCCTGGTTCCACACCCCTTGGTGTTTCTCTCGCTCTCTCTCGGGTCACCTGATCATTAGCTCGAAAGATTTCAGTGCTTTGTGTATATTCTAATGGTAGTGGGGGCAGGGTGTGTGGGAACAGGTTTGGTTGAAATTGCATTGGAGATCTATGATCTTCACACCTGAAACATTTTCTCTGAAAGCATTTTCTTCGCAGTTTAACCGATCTTGTTACAGCATGTTACAGTTTACTATTATTAACCATATTAATTTTAAGTGCTTAATGTAAAATCTTGTAAAAATATATTTTCATTGTTCAAATATACATTAAGTCTGACTATCATATAATAAGTTAAATACAAAACTAAAGAAAAAATAGGGTTAAATATAATTCAAAATATTTTGCTAACAATGTTAACTGTTTATGAATAATAAAATGTATTAACTAAGGAGTAGGATGGCACAGTTGTTAGTATGTTTTTTGTTTTGTTTCTTTTTCATAAATACAACAGTAGTACCTGATGTCTCAGTGGCTTTCAAAATTAAATTATGCATGCAAACCTGTGAACTAGAAAGATAACTAAGATATCCATCCTTTTATAATGGTGGCGAAGTGGTTAGCATTGCTATCTTGCAGCACTGGGGTCCTAGGTTCAATTCCTGCCATCCTGTGTGTGTGGGGTTTACATGTTCTCTTTGGGTTACATGGTTTTTCTCCATATGTGTGATATGACTCCCTCTCGCACTCCAAAACATACTGGTAAGTTAATTGGTTTATGGGAAAACTGGCCCTGGTGTGTGTGTGTTTGTCTGTCCTGTGATGGACTGGCGCTATGTCCAGGGTGTATTCTGCCTTGTGTCCGTTGCTTACTGGGATAGGCTCCAAATCCTCTGTACTGGATAAAGAGATTAGAAATGGATGGAAGTAAAGGCACTGTGTGGATGGAACTATACACAGTGTTAGAAACCCACTATGAAATGGCAGCATCTCACTGAGAATAAAATATCTTATAGTGCTGGCTTAAGGAAACAGCCTTTCCACCTCTCTTGCACATCAGTATCCATACCTAGTTATTTAAACAAATTGCCTCTAATTATAAACATCTTAATATGCTGGCTCTGTGGATCTGCATCAGCTATGTTTGCCCATTCCTTCAATTCATGTGCATCCAACACACAGTTCAATGCCAGCAACTACACATAATCTAAAATACAATCCTTATTTCAGTATCTATGTAAACATATAGTCTGTTAACTTCATCATCTTCATCAAAAGTATGCCTAACCCCATTAGGAAGTGTTCTTGTTATAAGTGTATTCCTCAGCTTTCCCCAAATTATCTTCTTCTTGCCAACATCTCTAGTCTTTTATCCTGCAATAACTCAGCCAACACTTAAATCTCCAAAAGCTGCTTGTGTTAATTTCTTTAAATCACAAATATCATGTGTAAATACTGGCCATGTAATACTCTGCATTGTGGAATAATAGTTTATTTTAAAGGGAACTAGAGAAACTAAGAACTAGAGAAATCAAGAAAGGCTTTTTTTCTAGAATTAATAAATGCACATCCTGTTCACTGGGGAAATTAAATCCACACTGAGCAATCTTCAGTATGTTCAGAATATGACAGCAAGAATCCTATCAGGGATGCATTACACCTGTTTTCAAGTCCTTGCACTGGTTACCTATCAGATTTCGAGTCAACTTCAAAATCCTTATCCTCCTTATATACTGTCCTACAACTGTTATTATTGATCACCGAATTATTGTACTTGACATGACTTCATTCAGCCTTTCCTGAACGTCTATGACAGGCAGAGAGAGTGCTGTTTCTGGTGCGATCTTTTGGAGCTGACATTTCACTGTTTTAAACGAACAAGAAATTAGATTGCTCATAAATCACTTATTCTATATAAACACAGCGTAATTGCCCTCCGAAAATCCTCTTTTTCTTGTTCGTTTTAGAGACCTTGATCGAAACTGATTTTAGATGTCAGAAAGGATTTATTTTCTCTGTATTTCCTACATTGCTTTGTCGAGATTTTAACTTTATATCTAACTTTATATCGAGGCTCAGATTTCAACTATAAATCGTACAGTAATTAATAGCAGTAAATACTGATGTTTTGCACCCTCTTACCACAAAAATATATGTTTTGTAGTTGGGATTAACTTTATTTCGTACGCGTAGCTACTCCGATTCGGACACCGAACAGTTAAAGATGGTGGCAAATCAGACACCCAGAGAGGGGGGGGGGGGCGTCTTCTCGCCTCCATAACTAAAATGCCAAATAGGAGTGGCTGAAGCGACATACACAGTCGTGTAACTGACAGTTTGAGGTAGCCTATCGTGTAAATTTCGCTTTGTTGCTGATAGGTTAAGCTTTCGAAACTCTGCCCCAAAGTCATGTGACTGATTTTTCGCCCTGTTTCGTTGGTTAAACGCAATGATCACAAGCACCACCATGGTAACTGGGATTTGTAGTTTTTAATTCCATTTGAATTATAACTGTACGTACTGTCTTCATATTTGGCCAGGGCCTTAAAGAGAAGGCGCGCCAAAAAATGTCGGTGCCGTCGTCTCCGCTTTAAAGGTACCCCCGTGCTGGAAGAATTTGACCTCAGAACGTTTGCCCAGCGTAGTTATAGTGGACATAAAAACAAGAGTTCGCTGGCATTATATCCTAGAAGACACAGACCGGCGCCAGACCGGTAAATGCTTGATGAACTAGGGATTGGACAGTTTCCAAGTGCTTGTACAATCGATGGAAATGTTCAAATAAATGTGCAAAAGAAATAAACAAAATAATCATTTATTTCTTTATCATATTGGCTAGCTAATGTCCTCTCTTTGCTAGTTAGTGGCTGTGTTTCTGTGTTGGGTAGCAACGGGTGACTGTTCTCAGGCGGAAGATGTAAACAGCTTAATTTTCGTGTTAAATAATTTTAAAAAATTAAAATGCATTCTATACAGCAATCACATATTTGGGTACCGTTTCATAAAACTTTCATGCTTAAAATGTTTAGGGAGAAATGGAAGACTGGTGTGTATTTTTTCCTTAAACTATCAAGACCAGCCATACACAGTACAGTTTATGTACATACAGTAATGTTTATGTTCCTAAATTAATATCGTTCATGACCTTCAGATGCGTTATGCTCCTCTTCTTTTTATGCTCAGCTACTAAAATTTCCCTTTAGTGGTAAAATTCCATATAAATATTCAAAACTAAGCGGATTGAAACGTGCACAGTAAAGACATTAAATGATTAAATCTTTTCACTACCAACCAATGCACCACGAGTGCCCCTGTCGGTCATTTTGGCCAGCCAATCACTTACCGCGGTGCCCTACGGTGCCCTGCGGGTTGGTTACTGTACCGCGGGTTTTTAACGCTCATTTTGAATGGCTGCATCTGTATTTCACTTCAGCCTTTCACTCTTGCTTCCTTCCAATGAGGACGGAGCTGCGGGAGAAAGGGCGCTATAGAGGATCGCTGTGGAGAGCTGCTGCTGTGCTTTGACATCTGAGCTCTGTGGAAAACGATCTCAATACAACTCTGAAAAATGCGACTCCCCGAACGCCAGCCGAACAAGTCTCCACAGCCGAAGCGCTGTGTCTCTTTTCAGCTGGCGATAAACCTTTCCTCGATCCTTTGCGGACTTGTAAAACTGTTCATGATCAGAATAAAAAACGCTCACGCTAATACACAAGCACCCGTGTCTCGCCAAAGCTGACAAATAAACAGACGGACAAGCCGCACTGCACGTGTGAACAGGGGAATGAGCGAGCGAGCGGGGATAGGGCGCCTCCTGCGCTTAGAAGGTTACAGCACCTGGTATTCCCAGGAGGTCTCCCATAAAAGTACTAACCAGGCCCATCCCTGTTTAGCTTCCGAGATCAGGCGTGCTCAAGGAGGTGTGGCTGTAAGCGAGAGCGAGGCTCGCTGGCACCCTTCTTATAGAGAGGACAGCTCCGTCACCTCTTTTACGACACTGCTTTTTTCCCTTGCGTTTTTCTCTACTTCCCACGTTCTCTCTCTTCACTGCCTTCGTCCCCGCTCTATTTCACTTCAGCCTTTCACTCTTGCTTCCTTCCAATGAGGACGGAGCTGCGGGAGAAAGGGCGCTATAGAGGATCGCTGTGGAGAGCTGCTGCTGTGCTTTGACATCTGAGCTCTGTGGAAAACGATCTCAATACAATTCTGAAAAACGCGACTCCCCGAACGCCAGCCAAACAAGTCTTGAAGTGGAAATCTAATAAGTAAATTGATTCTTAAAATGTAGAGAGCTTTGCAAAAAAATATACTGGGGCTTTTAGATAATATATTTCAAGGATGTAATTGCTGTGCTACAGTACGTGCAGAATTTTAGAAGACAGTGCGTCAACAAAGTACACTGTTTAGGTTACTTTAGAAGACAATGTACCAAAACAATATATGCTGTCTGGGTCGTTAGAATTAGCTGAAAGTAACTGATAAGCTTTGAGTAACATATCTAGTGCTTCTTCTTTCGCTTTTTGATGTAATCTGTTTTCTCTTAGGGAAAGGGGAAGTTTTAGAAGGGACAAAGCGCTGAGCTTTTTTACAGCGCAACGTCTTATAAAAACCCTGTACTGCTTGTAACAAATTGAGTCTCTGGTTGCACTTTGCGAAGTGGCAGCAGGGCTCCCAATATTGCAATATTGAAATAAAGACCTTACTCAGGTGAGAACTCTCTCTTGTGGCTTCCTTGATAGTTATATTTCCATGACACCGGTTTTAATGTCTGTAGATTGTATCTTATTTTTATTTTTTGTTTTGTTTCATGTTCATATTATGTGTTTTCACCCAGTTGACTCCAGTTAATAACAGTTCACCCAGTTAATAGCCACTTTTTATGCGCGAAAAACGGGTGATCTTTCTATCTCGTGATCAGCTTAGTATCTTTCTGTAAGTTTTTTTCTTCTTAACTAAACGTTTAAAATACATGAATTTCATAAAGACAACACACGTTTCGAACAGAAAAAAAATCATATTCTGTTCTCTTCCTGGTATGTATAACAGATCAGCAGGTCTTATTTTCCCAATTGCTTTTTTCCACTGTATTTATCATATTGGCTAGCCAATGTCCTCTCTTAGCTAGGTAATGTTACTTGTGGATGTGCTTCTGCGTTGCGTAGAAGCACATGTATCCATAGAAAGTGTATTATACTACTATTTGAGCTACAGTACATAAAAATAATTATATCGTTATTAATTTCTTTAGGTACGTGATTCCATATTATATTCCCTATTAATCAAATTCTAAAAGTATGCTTTTGTTTACTCCGATAACGAGCACATTCACAGAAAATGTTAATGTCTTATGACTTTTCACAAAGTATATAAACTAAATATGGTCAGAAGGAGCATGTAAAAACGTTTCCGAAACGTGGTAAAATCTTACTACATGTAAGACTTTGATGCTTAAAATGTTTAGGAAGAAAGTGGAATACTGGTGTGTATTTTTTCTTTAAACTACCAATATCAGCCATATACAGTTTACACTATATGTTTATGTTCCTAAATTAATATAGTTTATGGTGGTGTATCGTGGTTGTAGAGGTTTGATGGGTTTACTGAGACAATTATTAATTGTAGCAGTAATCACGAGGTTGTTCGTTGTGGCTTTTAGAAAATCAATCGTCAGAACAACTAACAACGCACACACACGGGTTCAACACACGAGATACATTTATTCATATAAATTGTGCACCAAACATATACTAGTCTGCCTGGATACGAGCGGCAGACCTTACTGTGAGGGTTATCAATATACAAGGTATATAATCTCGAAGAGATGCCAACACAAAGAGATACACAACAGAGAATATATGTCAATATATATCGTTCGGTTACCAAATCGCTAATCAGTGTTATTACCCACTGTTACTCTAAACTCGGAAGTAAATACATTACTCATGAATTAAATTGATAACAACTTGTGTTGAGGTACAATTGAATTCTCGAGACACAATGTAGAACATGGGGTTTACTTATCCACTGTGTATGGATTTGGAATTTCCCGGCACGAACACCAAACCAGCTGACAGGCTCTGTTGCAGCCTCTGTTCCAGAGGTTGTCCAATGGGCGTTGTCCCGGCGTCCTCTGGCTACCGGCCGAGCAGTTGAGGTACAGCTCGGATTAGGACGGGCGGAGGAATCTGACTGCGGCGCGCAGGGCAGTCGTTGCTCCGAGGAGATCTACCAGCAGTCCAGCTGGCTAGTAGAAAGTCTCTATGCACAGAGTGTGACCGCGAGTCCTCACAAGTCACTCTTTTGCCCGGGAAGAAGCTGATTTGTTCCCGGGCCAGCGCTGCTTCTGAATAAGCTATTCAGGTTGTCGACGAGGGTCCAACTGTAGGCTGCCGTTGATCAAGCGTAGCATTCACGTTGGTAGAATTCTGAGTACGTACGGGATCCTCGGCCTTGCGCTTAGAACAAAGTCCAAGTCCCTTTGCAGACAACAGCAGTTCTCACATGATTGTCTCTGAGGATGCGCGAAAATGGCCAAGGAGAGCCCCGATCTGAGCTTGCGCTCCCTTTTTGACCAAGACACAGATGTGTGCTGATTGGTTGAGAGTTTGGCGGGTATTGGAGACCCACATGGTATTACCACGCCTTGCCAGTCCCTGATTGGTTGATCAAGGTGAGATATGAGTCACTTACTCTTGACACTTAGGAATGCAGTCCAGATGTCCATTTGGCACTCCCTAGACAGATAGGCGCCAATGGATGACCATTGATCATGATAGCCAGGCTTAGCTAAGTGCATCCCCATCTGGGAGCTGTCCCTTATCAAAAGAAAACATCTTAAATCAGCCTGCATGAATACTTTCTCTGTGGCTGCACCACAGAGATGGAGGGTGAGATGGGGCCTCATTTAGGACAGCATACCACCGCTTAATTCTGTCTTATTAACAAGCATTGCCGCTACAACGGCATCTCTCCTGTCAAACTTCCTCCTGACGTGTTTGACAGGATCTGGGCCGTGGTGAACAGTGGGAGCGAGCCTTCCCTGCGGCGGAGCGTGTAAACTTTCTCCCCGCGCTGCAGGAGTTGTGTGCGCTGCAGCGGTGCCGAGAGAACAGCACAGAAGGTAGCAGGCTCTGGAGAGCGGGTAAGAGACGGAGCCTTGTGGGCAGGCGAGCAGGCCCGTTTTTTGGAAATTGCTGAAAAGGCTCCGGTGTTTGTTCGGTGTGTGGCAGGCGCACGGCGCGAGCTTGCGTAGCGATCTGCCGGTCTGGTGTTATGCAAATGAGGCCGAATTGCGTCCCGGGACATGCTGCGAATGGGCATTGGCGACTGCAGATGTGTAGGAAACGGCGCGCTCGTTTTCTCGTTTTGCCCACCCTTTTGAGTGTTAGTGTGGCGTGTGAGTGTGCGAAAGAGTGGGCCCAGCAGGAGGCGGTGTTGTGCGGGGCGAGGAGCTGGCCTAGGCTGCGCGCTTTGTGCTGTGGGTGCGGGCCGCTTGCAGGGGTTTGTACAGCTCATACTTACCTGGCAGGGGAGATACCTTGATCAGCCTGTAGGTGGAGTAGTTGGATTGTTTTCTTGTTTTGTGAAAGTAGTGTTTGTTTTGTAGTTCATGAAATTGCAACTTTTGGATCCTGTAAGAATGCTGTGCGTTTTGAGCTTTTGGATGATCTCTTCATGGATCGTATGCAGTTCAGCAGAAAAGTGTTGCAGAAGGAACTTGGCTTTGAACCTCGGCACTTGGATTTCATCTTTGCTCTCCCAGGTCAGAAAGCATTTGAGGTTGTTTTTGCTACCTATTCTCTGTTTGAACAATGTGTGGATGTGTTTGAGGCAAAAAGAGGGAAAGTTCCTGCCCTTGAGAAGATCAACTTGCAGTCTCTGACACAGAGAGAGAGGAAAACGGTGCATGTTGTTATGTTCTCGGAACTGGCAAAGACGGAGGACATTCACACCTGGCTTAACCAGTACTGCACCGTCCACCATGGAACTGAGGTTAGAGATGTTGACTGTATAAAAACGGGAGCAAGGAAATTCAAGGTTCGCTTGCTACCGGACAATGTAAATGGAGGCTTAAGGCACCTGCCCTCTACAATCCGGCTGGGCGCCTGCAATGGCTATGTTTTTTATGTGGGACAACCAAAGGTGTGTCGGCGCTGTGGTGCTGTGGGACACCTGGCATTGTCCTGCACTGTGAAATGCTGCAAGACCTGTGGCAAACAGGGACATTTAGCCTCTGACTGTTCAATGCTGCCAAAGTGCAATTTATGTGGCTCGGAAGGACACGTTTTTAAGAACTGCCCTCACGCCTACGCCAATAAACTCAAAATGAGAAAGGATGAGGCAGTGCTTGTTTCAGCCAAACCGGCCCGAAAATCCAAAGCAAACAACAAGTCAAACAAAGAACCCTTGTTGGACAAAGACTCTCAGCCTCCAGCCAGGATCAGTCCTGCTGTGGCTCCGGGGCCGGTGGAAGAGAGATCCACTACGCCCCCACAACCGCAGACTGCACCAGACAAGCACGAGGGTTTGAAAACCCCCGAGAACAGCGAGGACCCCTCCCCCACTCCTGCTCCTCAGAACGAGGGCCAGTGTGGGGTCCCCCAGTGGAGCGGGTCCAGCGAGGATACCCAGGATTCAGCGGAGCTGCTTTTCTCAGACTCTGCAAGTCCTACAGATGTCCTCCTCTCCTCCATCCAGTCCATCACGGAGGATCTGCAGCAGCTGGTGGGTGAGAGGGAAGAGGAGACTGGTGCATCGGCTGCACCCCTTTCCCCTCAGTGCTCCCAGGAGCTGGACTTGAGGAAAAGGAAAAATGACTCTGTTTTCTCCCCGAGCGAGGAGGAAGGAGAGCATGGCGATGGGAACAGCTGGAACCCCTCCACCCCTCCCTCTACCCCCTTCCTTGAAATAGACTCCGTGAACGCTTTTACTGCTGCCACCCTGATGAAGGCTCATTCAGAGGATGGCTGGCAGGAAATTGGTAAGAAGAAAAAGAAAAAGAAGAAGGTAACAGGTGAGACAGAAGAGAAATGTGTTTTGTAAAGACTGGTTCCACTTTCTTATGTAATATGGCTCTAAACATAATTTCTCTTAACACCAGAGGTATCAATGAGAGAGTTAAATGCCAGTCTGTCTTTGATTACCTCCAGCAGAGAGAGGGAGATGTGTTGATGTTGCAGGAGTGTGCTTTAGCCTATCAAGAGAGGTATAAAAGCTTTGAAGATAGGTGGGATAAAGGGCCTTCTGTTTGGTCAGGGGACAATAACAACAGAGCCTCTGGCGTTGCCATTCTTTTCAAAGGATGGGCATTCAAATTGAAAAGTATTCAGAGGGTCATAGATGGCAGGTTGCTGTGTGTGGATGTGGAATGGGGGACCGTTAACCTGCAGCTAATCAATGTGTATTGTCCTGCTGACGTGGGAGGAAGGGTGGAGCTACTCAAGGCACTCTCCCCCCTATTGTTATGTAGCACAGACGTGATAGTGGGAGGGGATTTTAATTGTATCTTAGAGCACACAGACAGGCAGTCTAGCTCTCCGATAAAATTGGATTCCAGCTCACTGGCCCTGCAAAACTTAGTTCAAGACTTTAAACTCTCAGACACATATAGATGTATATATCCCACAACAGCAGGATATACATGGTCAGGGAGGAATAGCAGCTCCAGAATTGACTATTGCTTTGTCTCAGAGAGAGTGAAAGTTGTTGGGGTCACTCTTCAGCCTGTCTTCTTCTCAGATCATCAGGCTTTAGGGTGTAGAGTGGAACTCCAGGGCGGGACTGTCTTTGGCCCAGGCCTCTGGAAACTCAACACAAAGCTGCTAGAGAACGAGGGGGTAGTATCCCGCTACAAGGAGAAACTATCACAGTGGCTGTCCTTGCAGTGTCTGTACGGGTCAGTAGGAGAGTGGTGGGAGGAGGTGAAGGTGAGGACAAAGGCCTTTTTCATGGCTGAGGGAAGGAAGGCTGCTGCCAGACGGAGAGGAGTGCTAGCCAGGAAACAGAGGCAGCTGCAGCGTCTCTACACGATGCTGCACAGTGGCTTCGATGTGCTCGAGGATATCACCCTTTTAAAAAAGGACATCCGGAGCATAGCCGAAGAAAGTAGTCGAGGAGTGCTGTTAAGAAGCAGAGTGCAGTTCTTGGAAGAAAATGAGAAGTGTACTCGCTTCTTTTTCAGGAAAGTGGTAGGCTCCAAGTTTGTCATGGAAAGTGTAGTTGATGAGGAGGGACGAGAGAGAACAGAGCCGAGTGCTATCCTCTCCTGCACCGAGGCCTTCTACTCAAGACTGTACAGCTCTACAGAGGTAAAGGATGAAGAAATTCATTTTTTTACCTCAAAGCTAGAAAACGTTTTGAGTGAAGAAGATAGGGAAGTACTTGAGAGGGATTTGACAGTAGAAGAGCTGAGACAGGCTATGGAGAGCTTACAGAAGGGGAAAACTCCGGGTGCTGACGGGCTCCCTAAAGAATTTTATTGCACCTTTTGGGATCTGCTTCAGGATCCGCTACTGCTCCTATTCGAGGAAAGCTATAAGACAGAATTGCTGCCTGACTCCTTAAGAGAAGGCACTATCTCTCTCTTGTTTAAGAAAGGAGCAAAGAATGACATAAAGAACTGGAGACCCCTCAGCCTGTTAGGCGTGGACACTAAGATCCTGTTCAAAGCCCTTTTCCTGCGCCTACAAAATGTAGTGGCCTCACTGGTAGGGAAAGAACAGACTTGTGGGATAGCAGGACGCCTGATGAGCGACAACCTGGCCTTGTTGAGGGATGTCTGTCTGTACTCAGAGGATCGCTCCCTCCCTCTGTGCATTTTAGGTGTAGACCTAGAAAAGGCCTTTGACCGCCTAAACCGGCAGTACTTAACATCGGTACTTGAGCACATGAAGTTTGGCCCCATCATGAGAAAGTGGATTAACCTGCTGTACACAGGTAGCAACAGCAGAGTAATGGTTAATGGCAATAGATCACGCCCTTTTGAAGTCTGTTCAGGGGTGAGGCAGGGCTGCCCATTATCCCCCTTGTTATTCGTTTTGGCTATGGAGCCCTTAGCCTGTGCCTTGCGCAAGGATCAGGTCATTAATGGGATACCAGTGCCTGGAATTGGGGGAGGAGAGGTAAAGACATCTCTATACATGGATGACGTCACCCTCCTCCTCTCTGACAATGCCTCAATTAGCAGAGCTCTGCAGTGCTGTGATCGTTTCTCTTTGGCTTCCTCTGCAAAAATTAACAAATCTAAGAGAGAGATTTTTTATCAGAGCTGGAGGGAGCCAAAAGAAGGACATGATCTCAGGCTGCAAGAGAAGAGAATTAAGGTCCTGGGGGTGTATTTTGGAGAAGAGATGGGAACAGTAAATTGGCAGAACAAATTGCCAATCTTAAACAAAAAACTGATGCAATGGAAGGACCGAGACCTCACCATGACAGGGAAGGTGCTGGTCATCAAAACCGAGCTCTTGCCTGTCTTGAATTTTCTGGCTTCTACCTAAGGCTCCCAATCCCACACCGTGTTGCGGCGGTGCTGAGGAGATTGATGTTTCAATTTCTATGGGGTGGGAAGCAGGAAAGACTCAGAAGGGAAATAATGTACAGGCCGCTACCCTCAGGGGGGAAGTCTGTCCCAGATATTGCTACGAAGCTGCTGTGCATTTTCCTGGCCTCTGTGCTGAGAGGCTTTGCAAAAGCACCTGCAGCGCGTACCTGGACTTATTTTTCCAGGCTCTGGGTAGGTAGGGAGGTGTTCAGAGTGTGGGGTGTCAGACCCAAGCTGGATGTCCCACTCTCTGACACATGCCCTGCAATTTATGGGACAGTTAAAAGTTTTCTAAGATCTCACCCAATTGGCCATATTCCCCTCCGAGATGTCAGCGTCCAAAAACTGGAAGATTTCGTTGCACCCCAGAACAATAGGCAGACCCCTGTGGGCATTTTAACATCAGCCCAAACAAGGAAGGTGTGGAAACACACATCCTCTAAGTTTCTGTGCAACATTCACAGAGATTTAGCCTGGAGTGTCGTCCACCAGTGCTTACCGGTACGAACTTTCTTGTACCGCAGGGGCCTCACCCCCAGCCCTCGCTGCGTTAGGGTGGGCTGCGGCGAGGAGGAGACTGTGACCCATCTCCTGTGGTCCTGCTTTTTTGCTAAGGCCTTCTGGGCACAGTTTGAAGATTGGTTGCAAGCTCTCTCGCCCCAATTTACCCTGACCGCTGCTTTCGTCATATACGGCATCTCTCCTGTCAAACTTCCTCCTGACGTGTTTGACAGGATCTGGGCCGTGGTGAACAGTGGGAAAGACGCCCTGTGGAGAGTGAGGAACATGGGGCTGTTCAAAGGCATCGAGGTCCCAGTCAAGGCAGCAGGTAGCCTGGCCCTGTTCATCACCCGAGAGAACTATTACCTCAGAGATCTGTGGAGAGAAGGGAGGGAGGAAGCAGAAAATCTGTGGGAAATAGAGGGCATAGAAACTGTGAAAAACATTATCATGTTTAAGTAAAGAATGTGATTTGCACCAGAAAAAAAGAAATTGTTGCTATGTAACTGGTACCGTGTCAAAATGTAATGAGATGTGATCATATATACTGTTTTAAGTATGTATATTAATGTAAAGCTTTCTAATTTGTGATGTAATGTATTTTTTTGTGAAAAGAAAATAAAGTTCTTAAAAATCGTTTCTTAATCGCGTCTCCACTCGTCCTTCATTCTGAAAAGAACCTGCAAACGCTACAATATCTATAACACACGTGAAGAGTGAATCTGAATTAATCAGAATGCCTCGCTGCACCAGAATTGTTATTTACGTATTTTAAAAATACATCTGGTACATCTGAAGACAGAATAAAACCCAGAACTGTAAAAGGACGACAGACCATTAAACTGCAAAGGAACAAGTAATAGATTTATTCCATGCTGAAAAAATAATTGCAGAATAATTTTAGTTTCGGTGGTCTTTCTGATGTATGAGTTTGGAAAACCGTCTTTGAGAACACAACATTCGGTGCTCGGTACCATCGAGGTGTAAGAGGGTCAAGGATGAGTGGGAAACTTTGTTAATAAGGAGACAAACACCGCCCAACATGGGACTCAAACCCACGACCCTGGGCTTAAGAATCTCATGCTCTACTGACTGAGCTAGCCAGGCACCAGTGTTCTCATAGACGGTTTTCCAAACTCATACATCAGAAAGACCACCGAAACTAAAATTATTCTGCAGCTAGGGTCACACATTCTCCCTTCCCTTAACGACAGACTACTGTTCTTTTAAATTTTCTCCATTCATTGGAAGTTTCATTTCACACCTCTCTGCACCCATTCTGACTTTAAACCTCTTGTTTGGCCTCTCTTTCTGTCCCCTGCTCCCGCCTCTCACTCCTCCTCCCTCCCAACCTTTGTTCTCCCGCTACTTTACCTTTGCCTACTGCCCTGTCTCTCTCACACCTGAAGAAGGCTCCACGGCCAAAACGTTGTGTTCTCTTTCTTCTTTTTTTTCAGCATGGAATAAACCTATTACTTGTTCCTTTGCAGCCTACGCATGCTGACGCAGCTACCCACCTGAACTAAGACCATTAAACTGTCTGGTGATATTGCTGCACGGGGCGCAAGATCACAATAGAACACGTTATTGTAAAAAAATGTTAACATTCGTGAATTAGTATTTTTTTTAATTATACCAAATGTTCGTTAAATAATGAATGATGTTTTTCAGACCGTAAACACTATTATATGAAAAAAAAATATTTACTATATATCCATTTAACTTGCTTTTTAAAAAAAAACATTACAATACGGTAGATAAAAATTGTTGTTAAGCGCTCTTGTATTAAATATACTCTACCAGCCTTTTAAGTCATGTGTCAGAAATAAAGTGTATAAAATTCGCTAAATCAAACAAAACACAAACGCTACGAAAAAGAAAAAAATGCATTTATCCTGCAATTTTATCTCGTTGAAACGTTTTTTTTTTCTCTGTGGCACTAACGGGCTAACGGTTAGGATTCCTGGTTTCCTGATTACATAGAAATGTGTCTCTCTTGCCTTACGATGTCCAAATGATCAGTTCAGTGTAGAAAAGAGCAACGTAAAACCCCGTCAGGTGTGCGAAACGTATAAATGAAAGAGATCGCTTTATTTCTGCCCGCTTTCTCACTGAAGCCCTTTGGTGTGTTAATAGAAGGTTATAACCGCTACACTGCGCAATGTGGGGAGTGGTGACTTGCAAGCAGAGTTGACCTTTGAGAATAGACTCGTCTCGGGAATATATTTCCACATTTTGAAGAGATTTTCTCCATTTCTGTAGCCTGATTTCCACTATTGCTAGAGAGCTGTAGAATCTGGAATCACCTATCTGGGAACAGTGTGTAGATGACAGGTTTGTGACTTTCTCATGAGCACGGTATATGAATCCATCAGATTAAAGACACTGTGAGCATTTGAATAAAATAAACGATAGTTTGTCCCAGCTCGCCGCGATGGTGTAGTAGTCAGTACTTTGTGCTGTGATCGCAATACCCGCGCTTTGAATCCGGGTGACAGCAGCCCAAGACAAGAGAGTTTCCTTCGTCTATGTTATTTCAGTGAAGGGGGGCATGCGTGTACAGCGAACGATTACGAGTTGATGTGTTGCCCCATTTAAGCAATGTGAACCAACACTGTTTTACAAAGGAGCACGGTCTGATCTTATAGTTGATAATCTGGAGACCAGACCGACCTCTTCTCTGACGAGAAGAAAAGGTCAGGAGCCGCAGTATTTAATGTAAATAGATTTCATTTTTTTTCTGTGGTGCAACTAGTACCAAACACTTAATCTTGGGGTTGTGAATTCGAGCTCCACGCTGGTAAGAAATCATATAGGTTATGATAAATTTACTTTTTTAAAATAAAAAGTCATATTATAAAACTTTCCCGATACCAGTTTGCAAGTGACATGTTCTTTATAAAAATAATCTTTAGTATGGGATCAATAACCGCGCCAGAACAAATATCGGAAAGAAATCGCCTGTCACTAAGGAATTTAAGTGAAGTAGAGACATAATCAGAAAACCTACATATAGGAAATGTTAGTTACTGTGTATGTGCTTTAGCGTTTTCTTTTATATACCGAAAAAAAGTTCAAGGCGTTCTAGTCGCTGTACTCTTCGTAGATAATGTCAACGAAATCACAATACAGTACAGGACACGCAGTGAGGAGCTCACGCAACGAATAGTCTTGAACATGCCAAGCGTAAAGACACACTGCACATCTGCGAAACATCACATCCTAGTTTAGTTACAGTGAGATTATAGACTGGAAGCTAGGAAGTCTCAGATCACTTTTTTATTAAATGTTCAAGCAAACCCAAATACCTTTGCAAGAAACATTTCAGAATCCCAGTCAAATCCAGTATGATTGCTGGATCCCTCGAATTCGACAATATCACAGATCTGCAGTCCACGTTGTGCAAGACATACCGCCCAGAGCATTTCTAAGACAGGAAATACATTTTCGTTACGAAAAGAGATATACTGTACGTAGAGTGAAATGGTCTGGTACGAGTCCTAAGTTTGAATAGTTCAAAATAGACAAAAAAGGGTAATTACAGACTCTTTTGAAATCTAAGAACATTAAAGCTGTGCGGACCTTATCTTGATTTACCTAGTTTAATCGTTTTCAGAAAGTGTAATTGTATTATTTTATGTACCCTTGACGATTCTACTGATGTTATAAGTGCTCTTGTTTATATTGAATCTATTTTGTTGTTCAAATAAAAAGTAAAAAAAACATTCCGGATGCGTCTGCTGTAAAAATAAAATGACATCAAAGGCGTTGTACATACAGATGCAGCCATTCAAAATGGGTGAGGTATTTCGCGGCATACCGGTTCACGTGTGTCACGTGACTAACTATCCGGCGTCGCCTTGTAAAACCGCCAGGGGGATCTTAACCTCTCATGTACAGCATTTGAGCCTTTAATTTTGAACTGTGTATTACAGCATGTTAATCATCAGTCATTAAAATGTTGGTATATTTTATGAAAGCAAGATTGCTCAGTTGGACAAAAGTACACAACCTACCTTTATCAGAAATATTTATGCATCAAAGCCTTTACTGAAGATATTACTAATAGTATTAATAATGGATGACTTTGGACAAGCTGTATACTCAAAGTATAATTTCTTTAGCACATTTGTACAAGCACTTGGAATCTGTCCAAGCCATACTTTGTCAGGCATTTTGTTTTACTTCAACAGGCATAAAAACTTCCTTGCTTTTAACAGGGCGTTTCATAATTTCTAACTATGAAAATTATTTAAAATGCGACACCTATCATGAAAAGAAAAAAATACACACCAGTATTCCATTTCTCCCTAAACATTGTAAGCTTCGAAGTCTTTAACTAACGTGATACCGGAGTCAACAAGCATACTTTTAGAATTTGATTAAAAGGGAATATAATATGGAATCGCGTATCTCAAGAATTTAATAACGGTATGATTATATCCGTGTACTGCGGCAGGGCTGTGTAGGGCTGTTTCGCCTGCCTGCTTATGCGAGCTGTCTTGTAGCCTACTGGTCTAGGTGCGTGACTACCAACTGGCAGGTTGTGTGTTTGAATCCAGCTAGTGCTGGACCTTTCAGTTTTATTTATTTATTTTTTAATCGCGTAACATAAACATATTACCGTATGCAAACTGTACTGTATACAATATGTATATGTATATTTAATGTCTTAACTGTGCCCGTTTAAGTATTGAATATTCATATCTAATTTTACCACTGAGGGGAAATCTTAACATAAACATACAGTATATGGCTGGTCTCGATACTTTAAAGAAAAAAATACACACCAGTATTCCATTTCTCCCTAAACATTGTAAGCTTCGAATGAAACCACTAAATAAAGACATAAATATAGAAATCTTAAGATTTGTTTTATTTAATGTTGGTAGCAGGATGAACTGTCAGAGTGTATATTTTGTCGCAAAGTTGCTACAAGATGTTAACAGTGAAAAAGGTATTTAGAAATGAGTTATTTCAAGATGAAAAAGAAAACATACATGAAACATGGTTTCATTATGACCAGAATCGGTCTTGAGATATTTTTAACTTGATTTACAGTATTTGAGAGGTATGTCTTAACACCGATACTACAGTGCTTAAGTACTGCTCACGTATATGTTTCTAGGTTTATATTATGCATTTCATACGGTCAAATTACTTTTGAGCAACTAATAAGAAGCGCGAAACGGTATGCGTTTTAGTTTCGTTTTGTGCTGGAACCCGTGGATTGATTAGAGATATCAAGTACATACAAGTCATTTTTTAAATGTTGTAGTTCGTCTTGAAAAAATGTTACGAGTACATCATCTATCAACAATTACACAGGTTCTGTTTCCATATTGCGGATTTTGGTTAGGTACAGTATTATCAAATCCAGTGGCGCTGTGTGTTACTTTACTGAGTCCCATGTCACATGGTCTGTGATTGAAACCTGTAAAACCGGTTTAATTCGTCACAGCCAGCACTCTTCAGGTGTGAGGGTCTTCTGCTCAGAATGAAACGCTAAAATGTTTGTGTATATTCTAATGGTAGTGGGGGCAGGGTGTGTGGGAACAGGTTTGGTTGAAATTGCATTGGAGATCTATGTTCTTCACACCTGAAACATTTTCTCTGAAAGGATTTTCTTCGCAGTTTAACCGATCTTGTTACAGCATGTTACAGTTTACTATTATTAACCATATTAATTTTAAGTGCTTAATGTAAAATCTTGTAAAAATATATTTTCATTGTTCAAATATACATTAATATACATTAAGTCTGACTATCATATAATAAGTTAAATACAAAACTAAAGAAAAAATAGGGTTAAATATAATTCAAAATATTTTGCTAACAATGTTAACTGTTTATGAATAATAAAATGTATTAACTAAGGAGTAGGATGGCACAGTTGTTAGTATGTTTTTTGTTTTGTTTCTTTTTCATAAATACAACAGTAGTACCTGATGTCTCAGTGGCTTTCAAAATTAAATTATGCATGCAAACCTGTGAACTAGAAAGATAACTAAGATTTTAATACTAATTAAATGACCGCGGGCACTTTCCACCCCCTCTACATTCTCAGAGTAGAACAGACTAACCTTCTAATGAAAGACGGTCCACCCCCCACGGACAGGAAAAGTGCCCACAGGCACTTAAACTTAATATGGTCAGTAACAGTAAACAGTAACATGGTAAGAAGGAGCACGTACAAACGTTTTCGAAATAACCACATGTAAGACTCTGATGCTTAAAATTTTTAGGGAGAAAGTGGAATACTGGTGTGTATTTTTTCTTTAAACTACCAATACCAGCCATATACAGTCTGTAACGTAGGGATTTCTATATGTCTTTATTTAGTGTTTACATTAGTGACAAAGGCTAAACTTTTAGCTTCAGTAACGTGTACATATCTCCCCTTTTTATAAAACGACTTGGTTGAAAACTGTTCCAGAGCCACTGTTGTTTCATCAGTGAAAAGTACATAATGAAATGCCTCTCCCTGTTCAATCCACTGGAAAAAAGAAAAGGAGCATAAAGCTTCTGATGGTCATAAACGATATTCATTTAGGAGCAGCATCAGAGGTATGTTTTTAACTGCACTGCATTGGAGAGAATACCATAGTGTGTTTTTTTTTTTTACTCCCTGGCGGAAACTGGCTTCCAGAAGAATCAGTATGGCTCAGAGATTAAATAAAACTTCACAGACATTAACGAAGAGCATAACGCGTGTACTGTATACACTGGAAGTACAACCCAACTCTCTGCAGGAGTGCTGGCTGTGACGAATTGAACCGGTTTCAGGGGTATTTTCAAAGTAGGAGGCGGGATTTCCAGCGAAAGACACCCCCCCCCCCCCCCCTCAAAAACCCAGTAAATACAGTACTTACTAGTTAAAGGCTAGGCTCCCGACTACGGCGAAAGGAACCCTTCTTTCATTAGAAGACAATGAACATATTTTAGCCCTGAATGAATTAATAGCAAACATGGTTTACATAAAAGACATTTTTCCAAGAAAGTTTAGCCTTTGTCACTAATGAAACCACTAAAAAAAGACATAAATATAAAAATCTTAAGATTTTTAAAATACATGACTTTGCTAAAATTTATTTGAAAATAAAAACAATTACAACCGCCAGGGGAGAGAGAGAACAGGGGAGGGATGTTGGTTTTGCATAAGGGGCGGGGTTATGGAAATTAGGTCTGTTTGGGAATGTGTAGTTACATGTTCTGGCTGTTTGTGAATTATCGTTGTTGAGTATGGAGTGTTGAGGTATTGATTTTGTGTAATGCTTTATGTTGAAAATTGAGGTGGATTTTGTTTATGATAAACAGGATAAACTGGGATGGGAGGAAGGTTTGGTTTTGCATAAGGGGCGGGGTTATGATAATTGGAGGACTTTGCGAGAGTAAAATGGTTTGATTATTTGATTTTGTATTGTGGTTGTTATCTATGTTTTTGGTTGGTATTATGTTTATATGGTTGTTTTTGTTGGTTGGTTGTTATTATGGTTATTAATAATACGATCTATAGTTGAAATCTGAGCCTAAATAAAAAGAAAAAGCAAGTGATTAGGTTTATGAGCAATCTAATTACTTATTCGTTTAAAAAGCTATATAAAATAAAGTTTATTATTAATTTGCTGGACAGAGCGGTGAACATTATTATGCATAAGACAAAGATAACGACCCTGATCAGTTTAGAAATCTGTGTACGCTGTAAGGTTTTTACTTCTTAAACTTTTAAAATACACGTTTTGAATAGAAAGAAATCCTCTTCCTGGTACAGTATGTATAGCAAACCAGCACGTCTTTTTTCTCCAATCAGAGGGGTGTCAGATGGTGTCAGCCAATCACCATTCTGCGTTGGGTAGCAACGGGTGACTGTTCTCAGGCGGAAGATGTAAACAGCTTAATGTTCGTGTTAAATAATTTTTTTAAATTAAAATTCATTCTATACAGCAATCGCATATTTGGGTACCGTTTCATAAAACTTTCATGCTTAAAATGTTTAGGGAGAAATGGAAGACTGGTGTGTATTTTTTTCTTTAAACTACCAAGACCAGCCATACACAGTACAGTTTACATACATACAGTAATGTTTATGTTCCTAAATTAATATCGACCTTCAGATGCGTTATGCTCCTCTTCTTTTTATGGTCAGCTACTAAAATTTCCCTTTAGTGGTAAAATCCATATAAATATTCAAAACTAAGCGGATTAAAATGTGCACAGTAAAGACATTAAATGATTAAATCTTTGCACTACCAACCAATGCACCACGAGTGCCCCTGTCGGTCATTTTGGCCAGCCAATCACTTGCCCTGCGGTACCCTCCAGTGCCCCGCGGTGGCTTGTGGGTAGGTTACTGTACCGCGGGTTTTTACCGCGCATTTTGAATGGCTGCATCTGTAGAGTTCTGAAGCCTGTTCCACAGAAGAACTAGCTCAGATGAAAAGTTAGATATTCTACTGACAGGGCTATTCCCGTCAATTCAGTTTCTTTCTGAAACAACGTTTTTCAAGAAAAACTTACACTTTGCAAAATTTGAAATAAAATACTTGCTTAAAAGTGCAGATTATTTTTTTCCCAAAAACTGTAAAAGGAGAAAACCGACCCGTTGGAGTCTCTGTCTTACCATTGCTCAGTGCGGTCAGGTCGGGACTAAAATTATAGTGTGCTGGTTCAAGGACATCTAGGCACGACTTTCTCACTGTTCCATTGTGAACATCATCTAGAGAAAAAGTGGCATGTAATGTTTAATACATTATTGACCTTATTAATAATTTGAGGGAATATAAATGCTTTGCATGTATCGAATTACAGCACGTAACAACTGAGTACCTGAGTCGATATCACCGGGCAATTTCCAATAACGACCAACATCAGAAACTTCAAGAAAAATAAGATTCCATATCTTGGAATGTAGGGCGGGAGAATTCATTTATACTCCTGTTGCATCTTGAGCTAAACTTTTTTTTTTTAAATATGACGCAGATTTGCTCAAGATACTTGTAATCGCCTTAAAGAGAGTTTTCATGAAAACGTACATCGGCTAGCTCTCCACTGTTAATTGACAGAACTTTTGAAGAAACTGTTCTTATATAAGCAACAGACAAATTACACATCTTAATGAACATGAAGGGAAATCTATGGAAGCCCGTTTCCGCCAGGGAGTAAAAAAAACGCGCTATGGTATCTCATTGTATGTCCTTTTTTACTTAAAAAAAGGTCTACTTTAGCTCAGCTGGCAAGACCTGGGTTCGAGCCAATGCAGTGAGGCACGAACTAGGGTGGGAGCTGCGAGGGCACAAGCCCTAGAACCCGAATCCGTTACAATAACAAAAGGACAGACATTGAAATATGGGCTATTTCGAAGTCCCAAATGTGAGATATAAAGTCGGAATTCTGAGTTGCTAAGTCGGATTTCTGAGATACCATAGCGGTTTTTTTTTACTCCCTGGCGGAAACGGGCTTCCATAGAAATCCGGGTTGTGAATAACAACTGTCACTACACACGATTGAGTTCTTGAAGCTGGCACCTAAGACCACTCAGCCATCCTGTCAAGCAGTGGAGGATACACGTTACTTTGGCAAAGGATTATTAATTACTTTTCTTTTCTTAATATTACAGAGATTTCTACATTGCAAGACAATTGACAATTTAGATAAAGGTATGTTGTGGTAAGCAAACCAGGCACGGACAGGGTTTGAACCCGCGCTCTTCGGCTTACGAGACCGACTCCCTACCACTTGGCCACCGCACCCACAGTTTGCTTTCTTTCCCATCAAGGCTAATACATTTTGAAAATAAATTAAAAAAATCTTTGTGCCGAATTGCAATGCAGGAGAAGTAAAACAAATATGATTATGATGTTCAGTAATTGTTCACTTAGTGAAATACTCACTTTTTTGGCCCACTGAATATAGTTCTTCTGTGGAGCTGGCTTCAGACTCTGCTTATACCGCCCGTCAAATAAAATAGATATTTTATTTTTACAGGAAGACGCATTCCGAAATGTATCTCTGCAGTTTTAGAAAAGTTTTGAATGGCATATTTTATACAACGCACAAACCGTATTCTAATTGCAGACTGCAGATCTGTGCAGCAATTGTACTACATTTCACTGTGATTCTGAAATACTTCTAGCAAACATATTTAGGTTTCCTTGAACTTTTAATAAAAAATGACTTTGCTTTCAATCTCTGATGTCACTGTAAACCCGGACGTGATGTTCCGCAGATGTGCAGTGTGCCTTCTTTCTTATTCAAGTTTACTGGATTTTTTAAATGAAAATACAAACACGACAGTTTCAGACACATGAAGACTCATAAATGTCACTACAAATGACAAATTTGTAGTGTAAATCCGCCAGGCTGATTTACGTGTCTGACCATCTCTCTCCTCCCTCTTTTGCAGTGAGCACTATTTTTTCATTTTCTTCCCTTGTAGTTTCCTCGCTCTTTTACTGTCCCTTTCTCCCACGGAGAGACGGAAAACATGCCGAAATCGTTTTCACCCTGTGTTTGTGCAACATCAGTGTGTGAAGGGAAAGTAGTCTACGTGGCTCCAGTGGTGCAATTGGTCAGCGCGCGGTACTTACACAGCAGTGCACAGCGGAGTCATGCCGAGGTTGTGAGTTTGAGCTTCACCTGGAGCAGTGTAGCCTGTCTTTAGCTACTGAAAGCAACTGTCCACTTTAGATACTGCTACTTATAGGTCGTCCTTAACACCTTATCTAACGGGATTGTAGCCTGTTAGGTATTTGCTGGAGATCCGATCTAAATTAACATCAAAGAAACAGATAAAGGTTTATTCCACGTCACACCCAAAGAAGGGTCCATGTTGTGTTATCTTCTCTTTTCAGCATGGAATAAACCTATACTTTTTCCTTTGCAGCTGACGCACGTCACTACTTAAATTCCCATCAGCTGTGGACCCCCAGCTGATCTGTACACAGATAGATAGAGGAGAGGTCTACTGGGACTAAGGAAGCCAAAGTATGGGGTACCAAAGACTTGAAAAAGCTCTCACATTAGATTCTGTGTTTTTCGTTGTTTCCCAGATTTTTTTTAATGTTCTTTTTGTTTTCCCTTAAGTATTTTTTTATTTTATTTTCTGTAGTCGTTAGACTACTACAGTGATTTACCAAGGTTCCCGGAAGGCTTCTCGCATTGTGGTTGTTGTGTTTTTGGGTTACAAGTATTTTTGTTTCTATTGAAAGGACCCCACGCATTACTGTGGGACTTGTTAACTTAAGTTCTTACATTGTACCTGAAATTACCACATGAACTACTACTCTGTTTTTCCTTTTTTTAATAAAGGCACAAATGCTGTTTTTTTTTCTTGTGGCTGATTGGCAATGACCCTACAACAGGTCATTGCTACGAACCTGGCTGCTGAAATTTGTCAGTAGCTCTGTACTAAACCTGTTCTCAATTGCAACAAACCTAAAATAACATCTGCTGCCCATTAGATCTTACTGATGTAGGAGACTAACTTAAACCACCTCTTCACAGGGTTTAAGTAGCTCAGTAGTGGAACAGTTGATCGCTTTTGAACTGTTCTGAATGTAGTGGAAATAATATGGTCACAAAGTAACGAACATACAGTATTCACCACTCGCTTGAAATATTTAGCTAAAATTGTTTTCTAGACACCACAACTATTCACAATGAATTTGATCAATACATGTCTTTATTAAAAAAAGTGTAATTTATTAATAATTAAGATTAATCCAAACCTTTATTAGTAGCTGTATTACCGGTTAATCTGATGAGAATTCAGAACACGAGTCTCTCGCTCAGTAAACACGCTTTATCGTTTACTGAGCTTTCGATGAACGTCTAAGTGAAAGACAAATTCACTCTTTTCACTTTTTGTTTAAAGAACACTTTTATCACATGTTCTGCACTCCCGATGGTGTTTAACGGTGCTCTTTCTACACGCCTGATTTGAGCGTCTTTACAGAGAGCCGATTTGGAAGCCTCACATATGCAAATGGTGACACTTTATTTTCGCTCCACATAAGAAACTCATAAATCTTTGAATGATTTCCTCTTCGCCTGCAGCACTAGCATTTGTCTACAGTTTGTGGCATCTTTTCAACACAATAAATTTCACCATGGACTGAAAGATCAAATGGTTTTGGCAAAAGATAAGGAGATCTCCTGGCCTGTAAGGGATCAAACCCACAACCGTGGAGTTATTAGAATGACAATCGATCCAACTGAGCTACCTGACCACATACACGTGAGGCTCTCTGTGCAGCATAAAATTTAATTTAGAGAATTATTTTTCCCTCTGAATTTAAACCCTCACAATTATGTGTACTGGCTTTCTGGAAGTGGTGGATATAATGAAGAAGAGATCAGCCTCTGTGATGCAATATCAAGTGACACTGACCTTCGTTATACTGTTCCCTGCTGCATTTTAACCTACTGGGGAAATATTGGTATCCATGCATGAAAGATTTCCTCCTTGTCAAATTATTTTCAAGCACATTTTTGTTGTTGAAAATAAACCTTGTGGATTTACATGTTGTGTCCCTCTTCTGTTAGTGTCACCCAAATTGATACATTGTGCTCTGGCGATTCTTCAGATCATACCATTTTGTACAATACTGTATCAGTATTGTAGAACTCATCTCATTAAAGAAAATAAGGCTTTTTTTTGTATATTTTATTATAATTGTATTTATATGTGGAAATATGTTATTTTAATATCGACGTAAATTTGAAAAATTATCCCCCCCCCCCCTAAAAGCAGGTAGCCTAACATTTTCAGCTGACAAAAAATTATATGAATTTTTAAAGATCCAGACTGAAAGTTTATAAAATATTGTTTTACACTATATGCTGCTGTTCTGGAAGTATTCTTATTTTACAGGTGCAACTGTGGCTAACATTGCTGCCACGCAGTGCTGGAGCTCTGTATTTATTTCCTGACCTGTTGTTCTATCTGAGTGGAGTTTGTATGTTCTCCCCATGTTTGTTTGGAGTTTCTGCCAGGTGCTGCAGTTTCCTCCCACAGTCCAAAAACATTGTGATATCATTTTAGGAAGTGAATTTCATGATCGTAAGTTGTCTAATGTCATTTTGTCACACCTGTCAAAGTGTGAATTGTTTGAACTTTCATCTTTCCTGTCATTTGAACCCAAATGCCTTTGTAACAATCTGTAGTTAATATTTCTGCAGTTTTAAGTGAGGTAGCGATGCTGTATATTTCAACGAGCCGTCCCTTCTTGCAGGACAAGGACCCTTAATTTCTCTTGATTTGTAGGGAAATGTAAATAACAGTCAGGATGTCTCATGTTGTGTCTGGATTTGTCCACAGTGGCTTTTCTCCTCTGTGTGGTCCAATGTATACATATTACTAACAAACATTTAAGTTTCCCTTTCCATTGGGGTTGATATTTTCATTGTGAGTTGCCAAGAGCTCCTTCATTTTTAATTGATAGTTTTAATATAATAAATTAGACATTATAAGCACATAAAATGGTTCTAAAAAGTTTATTGCAAAAAAACTTCAATAAAAGTAATAAAAAATCTTTCCCATCAAAAGTGTTACATTCAGAATTTACATCAAGGAATGGTTTAATTTCTTATTTCTGAAACATCAAATTGTAGAAAGAAGAAAGAAGTGGGATGTTCAAGCCTCCCTTTTGTAAAACACAAGCTGCAGATACAGACATTGAGGAGAGTGTGGAGTGAAGTGGACTCAGGTCACAGTGTCACTGTGGAAACAGTGGAGTGAAGTGGACTCAGGTCACAGTGTCAGTGTGGATCCCATCCCTGAACAACCTCACCCACACTGAGTCCCCTGTCTGTAGTCCCCTTTACCTGAAGTGGGGTCTCCCTCAATGTCCCCTGGATCTCTGTATCCAGAGGGCGTTTCATCAGAGAGGAGTCTCCCTGTGAACAGACGAGCAGGTCAGTAATGGCTCTGACACAGATTGGCCTGTCAGATACCTCTTCTCTCCCAGTCAGTATTTATTTGCTGGTGTGAAATTAGGTTGAAACTAATGACAAAGGTTAGTCCAGGTTGGTAAAGGGTGTACTCCTGCATCTTATTTATAATAACTCACCTGACAGCGTCTGGACTCTGGGGCACACTATTTTTCCAAAACTCTCCAGCTCTCCATCTTCTCCTTCAATTGTTGCTTCTCCAAAACTCTCCTCCTTTCCTCCTCCTTCTTCAGCTGTTTCTTTACCTCCTTTTCACAAACTCTCCTCCTCTCCGTCTCCTCTTTTGCTTGTTTCTTCTCCTGCTTCTCCAACAGTTTCCTCCTCTCCTTCTTCTCCTTTGCCTGTTGCCTCTCCTCCTCTTCCCAAAATCTCCTTCTCTCCTTTTCCTCCTTTGCTCGTTTCTTATTCTCCTCCTTCAGCTGATTCCCCCTCTACTCCTCCTGAGCTCACCTCCATTCCTCCTTCTCCTTCTGCCTCCTCTCCTCCTCCTGCTGCAGGCGTTTCTCCAGCCCCCGAGCGTAGGCCTTCCACCTCTTCTGCTCCTTCTTCTCCCATCTCACCTCCTGCTTCTGCTGCTCCCTCCTGTTCTCCTCCGCCTCCTGGGCACGTCTCCGCTCCTCCTTGTTCATGGTCCTCCTAATTGCATCTGCTGCCTTGGTGCGTCTCCTCTCCTGCTTCTCCTCAGTCTTCCTCCTCTGCTCCTCCTTCTTCTCCCGTCTCCTCTTCTCCTTCTCCAGCATCTGCCTCCTGTCCTCTCCCTCCTTCTCCCATTTTCTCTCCTGTTTTTCAAACACCTTCCTCCTCTTCTCCTCCACCTTCATCCTCTCCTCCTCCAGCTTCCTCCTCTCCTTCTCCTCCTGCAGCTCCTGTCTCCGATCCATCAACCACCCTTCCTGCTTCTGCCTCCTCTCCTTATCCCGCTCCTGTGTGTTCAGGGACCGGTGCCTCCCAACCCGGACATTCCTGACTTTCTCCACTGGTGCCGCTGTCCTTTTGCCCTCTTGCGGCTCCTTCCATCTCTTCAGCTCTGTAGTGTTGCTCTTATCCTCATCGACCTCGGAACAGCACAGCATCTTGGTGAAGGAATGGGAGGAGCTGACCTGCTTTGAGAGAGAGGAGTTAATATAGACATACTGACTGGACACTCCAGTACATTAACACTGCACTGAGAGAGAGAGGATAATACAGACACACTGACTGGACACTCCAGTACATGAACACTGCACTGAGAGAGAGAGGGGTTAATACAGACACACTGACTGGACACTCCAGTACATGAACATTGCACTGAGAGAGAGGGGTTAATACAGACACACTGACTGGACACCACAGTAAAGGTTCACTCCTCACCTCTCCTAGAACCTCTCCTAGGTGTCTCAGCACCTGTGTTCTGACTTTCAGCAACTCTGGAGGCCTCTCTTCAGGACTTGGACCTTCCTGACTCTCCTGATTCCTCTGCCTCGTCTTCTTCTTTTTCTTAGTCTTCTTCACCTCAGTCTTCTCCTGGGAGGTGATGGGAGGGAGGCGAGGGAGGGGTCTGGGGACAGGCAGCTGGGTGGACAGTGGGGCAGTGACCTGGGGCAGGTCAGTGTCAGGATTAGAAGAGGTGGACATGTTGTCCTCTTCATCTTTTTCAGGGCTGACTTGGAAAGCACGCCTCTTTACACTTGGACACTGAAGACAGACACAGGTCTTTTGGTGTTGGGGTCAGTTCTTCTTATTCTTAATATACCCTCAGTACATGCATTGTGACTGTAATAAGAGTCTGCACAGTTGACTCTACACAAGGACAGAGGGGGCAGCATGGAGCAGTCGGCAGGGAGTTTAATGAGCTCAGCGGCGTCACAGGTGAGTGTAGAGGGAGGGCCCAGGGGCACTAATACTTAGGTCCAGGAAAGGAAGGGGTGGACAGCTGGTTCTCTTTGAAAGCCTATTCCACCTGGATAATGGGCTGTGGAGGCTGAAGACACACAGCAGACCTTGGTAATGGAGACACCCTTCACTTCTAATTCTATAAGGTCCACATGTACTGAGTTTCACCAGGTGAGTCTGCACAGTTTGTCCAATAAGATCCTGGACAAGTGTGTCTATACAGTTTTTTAAGTGTTTGTACAGGGGTGAGTCTATACAGTGTGTTTAATAAGAGTCTAAACAGGTCTGTTTATATAGTGAGTCCTAATAAAAGCCTGTACAGTCTATACAGTCTATACAGTGTGTCCTATAAGAGTCTGTACATGTGAGTCTGTACAGTGTGTCCAATTAGAGTCCATACAGGTGAGTCTATACAGTGTGTCCAATAAGAGTCTGTACAGTTAACTCCACACAAGGACAGAGGTTCTGTTCGCTTCTCACCTGTCTCGGAAGCTCAGGAGCTCTGACACTCCTTAGAGGAGGGAACTTAATGGGGGCAGCATGGCACAGTCAACAGGGGTTTCTCTGAGCTCAGCAGGGTCACAGGTGATCGAAGAGGGAGGGCCCAGGGGCGCCAAGATCCAGGAGAGGGAGGGATGGACAGCTTGTTTTCTTCAACAGCCTCGCCCACCTGGATCGTGCGTCTCCTGGGCTGTGGAGACTGAAGACACACAGAAGACCTTTCTGTTCCTGCCGAGTCCCACAACAGGTCAAACTGTCCTAAGACTACTACAAAGAGAAAAAATAAACCTGCTATTCACAGACCTCAGCTACAGGGACTCCCAGGTACTTCTGCAGGATGAGGTCGACGTCAATGTCGGCTGCAACCTGGTGGAAGCACTTGCTCACCTCGGAGAACTCACACCTGACCTTCGTGTTTTCAAAGTAGGACTTCAGTGTCTCCACCGCCTCTTCGTAGTTGTCCTGCTTCATGATTCCTGTGCCCTGGAAGGGAAAATCCTAGGAAAATGGGGAGAGAGAATCAGGCAAGATGTCCTGACCATGTCTGCAGTCGTCAAACCAAACCTCCATTATATGAGCTTGTGTTGTCTGTTGTCTTCACTGTTTTAATTTTGGGATTTGGTAAAATTTCTTATCATATCCTCTGTGAAACTTCACTAACTCAGTACCAACTCCTGTACCAGAGAGAGAGAACAAAGACAGTGAATCATCATCATACCTCCACAGCGCCAGACAGGAGATGCAGCCTAGGGGTGGAACTGTGGTATCTCTAAAGCCAAAAGAGAGGGGGAGGGGGGGTCACCCCACTGTTAATAGAGCCAATAGAGAGATGGGGTGTCACCCCGCTGTTGCCATCGATGACCAAGAGTCTCACCACCCACTCTATGATGTCCCCTAGTGTTGATCTGTAAGTGGTGTGTCTTTCAGTCACCACTTGAAATAACAGCAGGCTGGAGTCCCAGCCCAGCTCCTGTATCTCTCCCCTTGGATCTGGGAGATTTCCAGGTTGAGTGGGGTGATGCAGATATCTTGGAAAGCTGAGGGGTCAGGAGAGTCACCCCAGCCCCTGTACCGCCCCAATACCACAGTGCAAGCTGGACAAGGGGGAGGGGTTTCTGGGACTCACCAATCCCACATATGCTGCCTCTGATCCAAACTTGGCCAGGACCTCATCGTACAACTCCAGGCAGTCCAGCTGGATGGAAGACATCGCATTCTGAGCCCAGGTCCGCACCCGGCTCTCCTCAACCTAGAGCAGCCCCTCCAGTTCGACCCACAGGCCCTCGCCGAGCCATCACAGGGCAGCCGGGGCCTTACCTACACTCTTACCTACAGTTACACTATAACTAACACTTACACAAATACTGCCAATATTACAACAGTAACATTGCAATTAAGGCTTACGGTATCATTATTACTAACAATAACACAAACTTAGTTGTACACTAATAATACCAATAATAACAGTAATACTATCAAAAGAACTAACATGACAATGAGTATTAATATTCTGACACTAACACTATGATTATCACTAATATTAACATGAATACTAACATTAAAACTAAAATTAAAAGTAGCTCTATCATCACTAATTCTCACATGAATACTAGTATTCAGTAGTGCTATCATCATTAATACTCACATAGACACACAGACACTACACATACTCATGGACACACACCCACACACATCAAACACTCACAAACACCCACACACCCACAGACACCACATACACTAATAGTGATAAAAACACAGCACTCAAAGATTTCTGTTCGTTGGTCTGGACTCTAGAAAGTTATAAAGTGCTCTAGAAATTTGCAAGCGACTCTGGACCTCAACACCTGTTGATGGGTCACTTCTGTCAGACACAGCATTGGAGCCCAAGCCCACCTACACACACACTGACAGATATACACCCACACATTCACACACATTATGACATACTGACAGACACACAACCACACACTCACACACATTCACACAAACACTACACACACTCACAGATACAAACTCACAGACACACATTCACAGATGCACACAAAGACACAACACACACTCACAGGCACCACGCACATTTATACACACAATCAGACACTCACACACATACAGTACTCGCAAACATTCACAGACACACACATACACACTGATAGACAACATACACTTGCAGACACACACCCACACACTAACAGACACACACCTGCACAATGACAAACACCACACACTCACAAACACCACAAACTCACAGACACACTCTACAAACACTTATAATAACAGTAATGCTATCACTAAAACTAACACTACTGCTACTGTTAATACTGTAACAGTAACTCTATAATTAAATTTTATATTAACATTAATATGACCATATTATCATTATGATAAACTAAAATTATCAGTAGTGCTATCATCATTAATACTCACATGAACACTAGCATTAGTATTAAAACTACCAGTTGTACTCTCACTAATATTCACATAAATACACTGGCATTAGTATTAGTTGCTGTCCGTGACGTCACACCACACTTTGTGACGAAGGCGAGACACCTAGCCAGGCACAGTGACCTGCCGCGTGTCGCCATGGTTACCATACTTATGATTTGTAAACAAATGGAAAATGCATTTAAACTGTTACTTACACAAATTTATTAACTTTGAATATAATTTTCTAGCTCTAGGATACAATTCCTAAATAATAATTTGAACAAATCATTCTTTAATTTCAGATTGAACATTATTAACACTAAACGCATGTTAATTAATAGATATTGACTCTTTTCTAGATTTTAAAATGGGTCAAGAACGGGAAAAGAATCAGTGCTCACCAATCGGTGAACTTAATCGATTATTCTACGTTTTTTTAGTTGAATTAATTGCTTGTCGATAGATAAGTGATCAATAACTCTCCTCCGTGCGCTCTGTGCGTCTCCCGCGGTCTCGATCTCTGATTCCGGCGCTCTGCCTGGTGTCTGTGACATCACAGCGCTCTTTCTGACAGAGCAGAACTGGAGGAGACTTCTGTCCGGAGCCCGGGGGGCTTTTCTTACAGATATAACATCTCCAAAAACAACACACACCGGGCTATTAAGAGAAGCGATTCATAACAGCAGGAGAAGGAGAATGACAAACCGAGAAATGAAATTCATTAAACACTAACAGAAAAAAAATGTTTACTTCACAGAATAATGCGTTATAAAGCATACTCCTGTGGAGCAGAAGAGAAAGAGAAGGAGTACAGGTCTCTATAATAAGTGCTTTTAAGCGTTTTACACGAATCTCCATAGAATAGAAGCCAGGAGGATCAGACTCCTGAAGAGCAGCTCTTGGTTTTATTTTCACTCGATCTCTCAGTTCCTCAGCCAGTTTGATTATTTAATTAACTATATAACTGTTATCAGACTCTGTTTAACTGTATATTTATAAGACTCCCCATGAGAGACGTGTGGGAGACGCTGAATCCCAGGGCTGGTGTGGAATCACACACAGACAGGTCTTCTGTGTGATCTGAGTCCCACTGCTCAGAGCTACAAACTTGTCAACTAGTCACTATTGTAGACACGACCATCAGTCTGCTGCTGCTGATAATCATATTACACTTATAAGAGTGGCAATACTGCTGTTCATTAAATAAGTAAAAATAATAATAAGAGATAATCACATATTGCTCAATTGTCAGTCAAACACTTCTGACAGATAGGTTTATTCCATGCTGAAAAAAAAAGAAGAAAGAGAACACAAGGTTTTGGCTGTGGAGCCTTCTTCAGGTGTGAGAGAGACAGGGCAGTAGGCAAAGGTAAAGTAGCGGGAGAACAAAGGCTGGGAGAGAGGAGGAGTGAGAGGCAGGAGCAGGGGACAGAAAGAGAGGCCAATCAAGAGGTGTGAAGTCAGAATAGATGTAGAGAGGTGTGACAGAAAGAGGGTCTTGGAACAGCTGTGAAGAGACAGAATGGTGGTTTAGTGAGAGAAGCTGGCAAGTGGCCCAGGGAGGAAGAGATTTAATCTGTTTCTCTACTGTGCATGTTTAAATCCACTTAATATTGAATATTAATATGGAATTTTACAACTAAGGCTAAATTTTGGAAGCTGAAACAGAAGTACTGTATAGTACAATTTTGTTTTGATTTGAACCGATGTTTGCACCACAATAATCCATTCGTCGTCGAAAGAAGCAAAGGCAGATGTGTTTTGAATCTCACGATGATCCTGTTCTCAATCCAAAACAAAGGTTTAATGTGATCCCACTAGAAAAAGAGTTAATTTCTATCTCTAATGATGTCCCTCAAACATTTTGTAATATCTCTGGGAGTGTATGCAGTAGAAGCCTGGTTAACTGCTTAAATTCAAACTAAACAGGACTATGGGAATGAGATTTGATTTCGAACTGGGATTTAAATAAATAGGAACGCTGCACTACATTCTGCTTTATGTAAGACAAAAGGTGGGCTTCCTGTGTTTTCGATAACTCAGTTGTAAGAGCGGAGGAATATAGTGGAAACAGCTGGGAACTCTTTGTTCTCTGGTTTGAATCTGGCTGGAAGAAAGGTATTTTTTATGTTCTTTAATCAAAAAGTGAACATTTTTCATTTACTTAGTTGTCCAGCAAAAGCTGAGTAAACGGTGAAGCAGAGCCTCTTGTTCTGAATTCTTCTAACATTTTCTAGGCTTGTAGACTCCTCACTCTTCCTTAAACAAAGTGCCGCAGATAAAGATACAGTACTTGTCGGGAGTTTAGTTCAGTGGTAGAGCACATACAGTACAGTACCTCGCATGTATGTGGCTGTTTTCAATCGCTGGCGTCTTCACTCTGGATTTCTTCCTAAGCGCGATATCTTTCCTTACTTGTGTGTGAATTTCAGTGCGACACATAAACCCTTTGTCTGTTTTATAAATATTCTATTTTAAATCAGTTAAAACAAAAAAAGTACTAATTACATACACGTAGAAAACATTAAAAATTTAATTTGAAAATGTGGGCAATGTATTACAAGTTGTGGAGCTGAGCTCACAGTAGAGCAGTTGATATCGTTAAACCACGTTGTTTTTAAATGACGCTACTAAGCACTGGCACGGTGTTTGTGCAGTCCTACCCAAGCTTTCTATCGACTGGATGAGTCTCCTGTTCCATCTCCAATTCTTTTCGCACATTTCACCTGTTTCACCACCGTTAAAATTAGACTATAGCCACTAATACCAGAATACTGTTCTGAAAGACTGTCTTAAATAATAATGTTGAAAAGGGTAATGATAAGAGTTTTTTTCATTAAGGTAACCATACATTTGCCTGTGTAGTACAACTTATTATCTGTATCCGCAAATCCCCAATATTAATGCTGTCTCCTGAGAAACACAAGTGTAGAGTCAAATCATATTAAATAATACAACAAATCTATTCATATGTATTTGTATATGTATTTCCTTCATTTCAGTTCTGTCCCCGGGATACCTGAAAATTCATTATAGTATAATAAAGTCTGTGCATGCATTACCTGTAATACAGCTACTAATACAGATAACATTAAACTTCATTATTAAGATATTACACTTTTATTAATAAAATATGTATCGATAAAATTCCTTGTGAATAATTGTAGTGTCTGGAAAGCAATTGTTCATTACTTAATGACGATATTATTTCCACTACATTCAGGACAGTTCCAATGTGATCTATTGTTCCACTTAGTCTGCTTAGTCTCCTACTTTAGTAATGTCTAATGGGCAGCAGCTGTTATTTTAGGTTTGTTGCAATTGAGAACAGGTTTGCTACAGAGCTTCTGACAAATTTCAGCAGCCAGTGTGTTGCAACTGACCCGTTGTAGCTACCAATCAGCAGCAAGGAGAAAAAAAACATTATTTTGCTTTTTTTTTTAAAAAAAAAAGGAAAACCGAGTAGTAGTTTATGTGGTAATTTCAGGTACAATGTATGAACTAAAGTTAACTAGTCCCACAGTAATGTGTGGGATCCTATCAACAGAAAAAAAAAAGTTGTAACCCGAAAACACAACAAACACAAAATGAGAAGTCTCCCGGGAACCTAGGTAAATCCCTGTAGTAGTCTAGCAACTATAAAAAAACAACCAAACGCAACAACTTTAAAAGAAAAAGAACATTAAAAACAAATCTGGGGAACAACAAAAACACAGAATCTAATGCGAGAGCTTTATCAAGTCTTCAGTGCTCCTCTTGTCTCAGTATACCTCTCATATATTTGTGTACAGGTCAACTGGAGGTACACAGCTTATAGTAATTTAAGTAGGGACCTGCGTCAGCCTGCGTGGGCTGCAAATGGAAAAGTATAGGTTTATTCCATGCTGAAAATAGAAGTAAACACAACGTTTCAGCTGTGGAGCCTTCTTTGATTGTGACTCGAAATAAACCTTTACTTGTTCGTTTGATGTTAATTTATCTCCATCAAATACCTAAGAGTATCTAAACTCAACAGTTGCTCTCAGTAGCTAAAGACACTGCTCCAGGTGAGGCTCGAACTCACAACCTCGGCATGACTCCGCTATGCACTGCTGTATAAGTACCGCGCGCTGACCGATTGCGCCACTGGAGCTGTGCATGTCGTGCTCCTCATACAGACTGACGCTGCAGAAACACAGGGTGAAAACGGTTTCGGTTGTGGATCCATCTCCACATGGGGAAAAGGAACAGTAAAATAGCAAGGAAAATACAAGAAAAGAAACTGAAAGAATTGTGCTAACAGCAAAGGGGGATTCAACTAAAACTGTGCAGTTTGTATTTTCGTTGTAGATAGGTTTCTTCAGACGTCCAGTAAAGTGACAATAATGGAGAACTAGCTGACGCACCCCGTCGTGAAGACCCTCTGTAAGGTGATTACAAGTTTCAATTTCAAGTCGCCTCCTTTACACGCAATTGCAGCCCAGAAACTGAAAGAAAGCATGAGAAATGGCTTCAATTTCAATGTGAAGCGCAGTACAGGCTCGATGGCTTCACATCTCCCAACAATCAAATAAAATTGCAGTAAAGCGATCTAAATGTGACTCTGAAGTACTGGGAAAGATGATTATTTTGAGTGTGCCTCCCAGGGTCTGCTACGAGGCTGAAGTTGGCTTCTTATTCGCCAGCTTCTTATGCGTGTTTTTCGTTCCACCTTAAATGGTGCTGCTGTGATGTTATGTCGCCTTTCGCCTGTAGATGGCTCTCTTCGATCAGTACTAATCCGGCTGGAATACTGTAGACATCTTCACTGAACGGGAATATCCAAATAAATAGCGACTGTCCAAATGATATTTTTGTATGGAATATATTTCAGAAAATCGCAAACCAATTTTAAAAACTCACACAACACAGACTTACACTGGGAAAAGGTGAATGCACTTTCTGCTTATTGCTACGGCCTTCCCCCCGATTATGAAAATGTCTCACAGTTCTGACACCGACGTGTGAAAGACAATGTAACAGACTATCAAAATCCTGAAGTACAAGAAATTTAAATGCACCAGTTTTTTAAATATGACCCTCTGATCATGGCATGTTGGAATACATTTCGAAAAAGTATGGCACCAATTGCACGAATTGCAATGGCACAAATTGTTGAGAATATCACTGACCTTGCCCATATTTGCAGGGGATACGAATGTTTTGCACATGCTGCACATGTCTAAGTCAATATCACCGGGAATGTCCAATAATGACGAACATCAGTAGCTTCAAGGAAACTTAGACTCGCACATGGAGTTTTATCTTCGAATGGAGGTTGGGAGAATTCATTTATACTCTCGTTGCTCATTAGCTAAACTATTTAAAAAATATGACACAGATTTGTTCGAGAAACTTGTAATCGCCTTAAAGAGAGTCTTCTTGAAGATGTGCACCAGCTAGCTCTCCACTGTCAATTGACAGGACTTTAGAAGAAACTGTTCTCATACAACCAACATACAAATTACACATCTTAAGGAACAAATCCGTGTACTAAATAACATAAAACTGTCGCTGCAAATTATCACCAAGCTATTTTATGTGTCTGACCACCTCTTTGCTACTTTGCAGCGAGCACAAATCTTTCTGTTTCTTCATCGCTATTTTACTGTCTCTTTCCCCCATGTGTAGATGGATCCACAGCTGAAACTTTAGGTCAGTTCCTGTTACTCTGTCCGATTGAAAGTGCTGTATTAAAGGCACCCATCTCTGCAGGAAAGTTATTGCTGCTCTCAACACAATATACTGCAGCCAAATGTGATAGCGATACTGTCACTGCCTGTGGGCCACGTGTTCCTGCTGTCAACCTATTATGTCATGTTCATCCACACCCAGAAACATTACTGCTGTAGAACAAGAGTTATATAATGTAGGCGCAGTCCATAGAGCATGAATCTCTTAATCTCAGAACTGTGGGTTCAGCCCCCACATTAGGTCCCTCTGTGTCAATTTGATCCCCCCAATCCTCCTAGCATGACCTGATGGCATAACAGTGATACCCAGTACCCAGCGTAATTCAGCTTTCTTTCCACTTGATTCAGATTTTGATCTGAAATCATTGGCCGAACAAGAGTTTGTCTAAATCGAGGGAGATCTGCTCACAAGCAAGTATTAAACACTTCAGCATTTTCTGTTCGAATACCACACTTTGTCAAAACACTGCAGCTTCTTAAGCTAATAAGTAACGGTTTTTGAGCGCGCCTTGTATTGTTAATGCTTATATTAAGAAAGCATAAATTCACATAATGGAATTTGGACTGAACAAAGTAGTCCAGCCCCTTTACAACATTACATACCCACTGATTAAAGCTTAAAACTACAGCAGCAGGAGTAACAATAATGGCAACAACATGTTTGGAGTTCGGCATTTCATTTATTCTGCGGAAACATCGTATCGGAATGAACTGCCCGAGATAAAAGAGTAATTGCGGCTTCAGATCGTTTTTACAGAGCATTGCGTTGTTCTGTTCATGCTGACTACACGCTTTAAATTTGTCATTTACTGCAGGCGTTGCTTTTCCAGGTTTTTCTGAAATTCCTCGCATTTGAGCCAGCACTAAAACATTTCATTCCCGTCGCTGAATACATCGTGGAAACGGTATTTGCAACGGAATGCTGTCACACATGAAACCTTTTCGTTATTCAGTTCTGAAGTTTGAAAATGAAAATACATTTCACATTCACGTGTTTACGAAGCTTTTTTCTGTCCGTTATGTTTTTGCTAAGCAGTTTCTCCGTTTTCCTCGTACTGTGATTGTCAGCGAGCACAACAAGACTAAAACAGTGTAAAGGCAGGTAAAAAAGACAGGGTAAAACGCGAGTGGGATTTGAACCCGTGCCTCTATTTGGAAAGCGAAACACAAAGCTTAAAAGACACGAAGCCGTGAATTTGCTGTTTTAAACCGCTCGACTATCCTGAAGAATTAGGTGCTGATTGCACCAGTTGCATCCGATTTTCCGTAACTTTAGGACGATTGATACGACTGGACGAACACAATTTGTGGCGTTTAGCATGACATGGAAAACGGTACCGGAGCATTCGGGTCCGGACTACCAGACTCGGAAACAGTTTTTACCCCCGCACTATTAAACTATTAAACTCCCAGCCTCTCTCACTCTCTCCTCACCTCTCACCTATGATCTGAACCTCACAGTGCCTTCTTTCTTACCAAAAACCCAAACACACATTGAAAATCTACCTCTACCATACATGTCAAAAGCTCACTCCCCATCATTTCTATCCCTTTATTTCATTCTTTTGATGCATGTTTTTGCACATAACCTGTTACCTTTTTGTTGTTTTGCACACTGCCTGTTGTTGTTTTTTGCACATCGGCTGTTGTCTCTGTCTTTCTTTTGTTATACAATTGTATTGTTGTGTTTTTTTCTTATTTCCGAGAGCTAACTACAGTAAATTGCATTTCGTTATACCATATACCTGTGTATGAGTATAATGACAATAAACTTGGACTTGAACTTGACAGTCTTGCAGGCAGTATCTTATCGTTTACTCGTTTAAAAAAACACGGTCTTCTCGTTCCTAAGTCAGATTTTTAGTGCTTTCGAACGTTACTTCCAACCTGGACTGACAGCTCACCCGATCTGTTTGTGATCAGACCATGGAGTGGGGGGTTGTACCAAGCGCACGTTCCTTCCCAATGCTGAGGCGATCATTCGGAAGATGGGTGTGAAGAGAGACAAGCTTTGTCGACTAAAACGCAAGGCAGGATATGCACGAATACTAATCACTGGTGACAGTTATGTTCTCTGACTATTGAAACGCCTACATTGTGAGTGTTTTTGAAGACTTTGAAACAGAAACAGGTGGGGGTTTGAAGCCACGATTTTCGATTTACAAGACCGACGCCTTACCACTTGGCCACTGCACCTTTGAGCAAATATGGGAATAATGTTGTTAAAATTATTTTTTTTCTGAATCTGGTTTACATCGCCTGGAGGTAGCAACAACAATAAAAGGGATACTTAACAAGGAGATACGCTGTAGCAGTGCGACTCCAACAGATGCTCCGGAAGAGGCTGGAGAGCACTCGGCCGCATTACTATCAACAGCGGCTCTTCAGCTCTTGTTGTTTGACTTAGTGGTTTTGTAAGGCGTGGAAACGACCGCAACTTCGTTTTCTGAGATGCTTTCTCTCACGTGGTGAAATCTCGACCTCTTTGGCATCTCTGGCTATAGTTCTTCTGTAGAGCACCTCTGCTTATAGTGCCCTTGAAGTCATTTTATTTTTACAGGAAGACGCATTCCCTAACGATCTCTCCTGTTTTAGAAATGCTTCATAAGGCGTGTTTGATTCAACGGACAAATACTTCTTGAAAAGGTATTCAGATTTTCTTGAACCTATAATAAAAACACATACCTGAAACTCCTAGGTTCCAATCTCTGATTTTGCTGTCCTTAAACTCGGACGTAATGTTCTGCAGACGTGCAGTGTCCCTTTACTCTCGTTGTTTTCAAAACAACCTCCGTTGTCGGGCGCAGTTAAAGTGGAACTGGCCTTACTGCACAGGAAAGTACGGAATGATAAAATGTTTCTACGGCTCAAAATGTCCCCTTAGACCCTCGTCATGTCTCTGTGAGGAACGGGTAGGTAGAGAGGTTTAACAGATGCTCATGATGTTTCACACGGGGTGTTACCTGTTGTAGTGTTTCAAAAGATGTGTTAGCGGACCACAGATTATCTTGAAAAGATTTGGGTTTGCACTGGCTGGGATTCAAACCTGACTCAATTATTTGGAAGGCGCCTGTACCACCAACGCACTTCCGAGAAGCACCTGCAAATTATCACAATCCTCTCTCTCACCTACAAAGTTATGGAGACACAGACGTCCAATGAAAGCTCAAGGCTCCACTCAAGGCTTTATTCACTCAAGCCTCCACTCTTTTGTTGTGATGTCATTTTAATTAATATTAGCTTTGATAAGGTGTCATTTTTGCCTCTTAAAGGTAAAGTCTGCTCCTTTCTTCCTGGTATAGAAAGAACGTGTTCCATCTTTGTTTAAAAACACCACTAAAAGTAAATTATTCAGCTCTACCGACTGTGTGCATTTACAAGACATCCCAAAAGGACATATTAAATAAGAACACGATCCTTCCTGTTACCATTCCTGTGGTTGGGGCGTCGTTTCACCCTTTTACGTTAAATCATCAGCACTGCTGTTTTTCTATGCATAGTTTAATCAAGAGCACTTAAAAGATGCAAAAAGCTTTCAAATAAAATAGAATTGAAAGACAGTCGAGTAAGGAGGTAGAAAAAAAGCACTCCCCCGTCTGGGAATCAACCACCGTCGCCCATGTAACTGGATGCAAAAATAACAGATTAATTTGTGCACAGTCTCTTGAAGCTTCGATGCAATTATTTTTCCTTCCTTATTTTTTCATTCCTATGAATTTACTCTGTAGTAGAAGAAACACGAAAGTGGGAAACTGCAGGCAGTCTTCATGAGTTGTGCGATCAGTGAGCATTTGGACAAGTCTGTTCCGTAAACTTTGTCAGAGGGGATGTAGCTCAGTGGTAGAGTGCATGCTTCGCATGTATGAGGTCCCTTGTTCAATCCCTGGCATCTCCAGGTGCTTTATATTACAGTACTCACATCACAATCTTCTGGTGAGTGAGAACTCTTTGCTTGGGTTCAGAGAGAGCCAGGTTTACACAATTAAATGCAGGCACACTCGACGTGCTGCAGAGTTGCGCTGCTGTTTTAAATGTACCTCTTTTAGTTCTGTTAAATCCTAAATTATTTGAACTAATAATTTAGTTCAAATTCAGAAAATCCTGAGATTGCTTCACACTTGTCGTGGCTGTTGCAGAAAACACCTGTTGAATCTCACCCGGGATTTCTTGAGAGATCATTCAGCGAGCGAATCCTCCTGAACTCCGCACTAAACTGAAAGCTTCACGAACTCCTCACTGCGTGTCCTGTACTGTTACAAGTGCTGTCGTGTAGATGTGAAGCACAGCCATAAACACACTTTGAACTTTTTCCGTTTGTTAAGGAAAATGCAAAAGAGCATGACAAGTATTGTACGTATAAAATATCCATGGCACAACTGGAGAAAGTACTGAAGGACTACACATCGACTTTTGATGATTACAAGAGATTCAAGAAACACAACCGTCCGCACCTGGGTTTGGATCCTGAACGCTAGAGTTAAAAGAACATAAGCGACGGATATGACCTATAAAATCTCTGAATTGTCTTATAGTTTATGAAATAAAACAATTTCTTAATAAATTCTAACTGTTGATAGACGATTTATAGAATTTTAACAAAATCACAATTACAAACTTTTTCGGTTAAACTGTTATTCACTTACTCTAACGTAAATAAACGTTAGTGTCTTCCGGTGTGTGAGCCAATTTCTCCAAAAAATATTTGTTAGTCTGTCGGGAGGCTGTGCAAGGTGTTAAGAAATAGAATTTCGAAAAGACAGGCTCCCTAAGCTAAACATCAAGGCTGTTTTCTCTACAGAAATGCTCTTTAAATTTCAGCACTGTTGCAACTCCCTTTATAAAGGGTGTGCACACGTATACAACCAAGGCATTGAAATATATTTTTTTTAATTATTGTTCCAAAAAACGTTCCATTTGTTTTCTTTTTAATGTTGTTGATTAAAAGATTTTATTAAATGAGAAAAAAATCTGAATGTGAAAAAAGGTCAAAATGCTATTGAAAAAAATCAGTAATGTGAGGAAAGATGGATTGTGGGAGCCCCTTAACTACCCATGTCATGCTGTATTTCTCACTCATTCTACTGGGAGTGGTGCCGTCGCTTCTGGATAAAGTCTGTCAGTGGTCATTGCAGACGGCTCCGGTATGACTGCTCTTCGGAACAAGAGACACGTGACTTGCGAGGATCCCGACAGTGTCGACTTTCTTTCAGAGCCCGGATAGTTCAGTCGGTAGAGCATCAGACTTGTAATCTGAGGGCCCAGGGTTCAAGTCCCTGTTCGGGCGGTTGTACTGTTCTTAAGTCTATTGTGAATGTCATTCTAAATAGTCTTTTATCTTTCACTCTTCTAGCTGTACTGTGGTTATTTTAAATGTCCATTACTTGTATTTACAGTAGTGTATTTAGTGTTTCATTTCACAAACCGAAAATGTTGAAGTAGATCTTGTCACTCTACTCCATGTAATCATCTAAATTAAATCACAGTAGAGTACAGAACACGCAGTGAGGAGCTCACACAGTGAGTACTCTCGAATACGACAAGAGGAAAGGCACACTGCACATCTGCAGAACATCACGTCTGAGTTTACAGTGACAGCAGAGGTTGGAAGCGAAGTAGTTTTTATTACTCGCTCGCTGAACGATCTCTCAAGAAACCTCGGTTGAGATTAAACGGGTGTCTAATAACCACGTTCAAAAAGGTGAATATAAGTTTTTTTTAACTAGGTAGCCTTAATGGCAACACGGTGTGAGTAGATCTTAAAGCAGCTGCAGACAGAGTACCCGTAATGGCAAAACAGTGCTTTGACTTCGGCTTTTCTTATTTCTTCTGCAGAACCTGTGGAATCGGAATATACTGATCCGCATAAGAAGTTTGGTTTCTGATCATTTTTATTGAGCGCTGCTCTAAGTACCACAGGCAAGATGGCTGGTGGTCTTAGGCGTTGCGTTCAGGTCGCAGTTAACCCTGGAGACATTTGTTAAAATCTCACTTCTAATAAAGAGGTCTTTCTCGTTAGAGTAGAAACGATAGAAGCCTTAAGCGGGAAAAAAACCACAACATCTCGCATTTCACGTGTTTAATGTTAACTGTCTCAGTGGTTGCCTCGGTGATTGATGGCTCTTCTTCCTCGCAGGTTGACGGCAAACTTCTTCAGAGAGGGAGTTTCCCACGCACGGCTTTTCTTTATCAAGAGTTGAGACAACAGAAACAGACTTCCAACTGACATGAATTAATTCTTGAGCGTTTATGACCGTCTTTAAAAGCTGAGAGCAGGTGAAAAAGTCTTTTGAAATGAGGCAATGACTGCTGACAGTAAACAGAGCTGACGCTCAGCTGCAGACAAGCGCTCCTCGTTAGTATAGTGCTGAGTACCCCCGCTTGTTGCGCGGGAGACTGGGGTACGTTTTCTGTGACAGGGCGCTGGTTTAATTTTTTAACAACCTGAGTTCACTTAAAACGTGTGTACTGTGTCCTACGTTTCGGACTTGTTACTGCGGTAGAATATGGAGATCATCTCCAGCTTTGAGCTCAACTGCAACAAGAAGTCATGCTAAATGTAGTATAGTGAGTAGACATCGCGAGACAACAGAACGAGAGTAGAAGGCAGGAATATAAAGTGTAAGGGCGTGATCTGTGTAGTTAACAAAATAGTTAAAATAATATAAAAACTTTTCTAAATTTACATACACAACATTTATGGCGACCAGAGATGAGTGCTTGACGAAGTCAAAGCGAGCAGAACACTGCAGATTTTAGTTCTCTTGCTGGTAGAAACGAACTTCTGAATTTTCGGACTTTTCGTTTAGCTTGCCCATTGGAAGATATGGCCGCCGCGCCGAGAAGCTTTGCTTATGCCCGGCTTTTTCCACCGCTTCTACTGAACCTCGGAGCTCCGGATTTGTATACGGAATACAAGATATGGATGGAGTCGTACAGATTTTTTTTTAAATAGCCAGTGGATCTACAGAAGCTCGGGATGCCGTGAGACGTGCTACATTACTGCACTGTATCGGGGCTTCCGTGCAGCGGATTTTCGCCAACCTCCCTGGAGAAAAAGGTACATATGAACAGACTGTAGCTGCCTTAGACGCTTACTTTACACCGCGGAGAAATGTGGTTTTGGAACGGCGGCATAAATTTAGGCAGAGAACTTAGTCTCAGGACGAATCTGTTGATGCTTTTGTGACTGCACTAAGAGAACTGGCTAAATCTTGTGACTTTGGAGTATTGGAAACTGACATGTTAAGAGATCAACTTGTGGAAAAATGTGCACATAATAGACTATAAATTGCTGCAGGAGGAAGGGCTGACTTTAGAAAGAGCTCTTACAGTCGCTAGAATTCATGAAGCAGCTCAAGCAGAATCAAGAATGCTTTCTGACCACAGTGACAAAGTGACACCGAACGGGGCGCTCGCTCAAACTTTACAAACAAAAGCCCAACAGCAGGACGCAGTCATGCAAGAGATATTGAAGAACAGGGGACGGCTGACATTACATGTTACAGGTGCGGACTAACAATGCACAAAGCAGATGAATGCGGAGCGTGAACAGCAAGATGTCTACACTGTAAGAAAACAGGACATTATGCACACGTCTGCAGAACATCACGTCCGAGTTTAAGGACAGCAACATCAGAGATTGGAAGCTAGGGAGTTTCAGGTCTGTGTTTTTATTATAGGTTCAAGAAAGTCTGAATACCTTTGCAAGAAGTATTTCAGAATCCCACTCAAATCCAGTACGAATGCCGTATAAATCTGCATTGTACAATTAGTATACTGTTTGTCCTGAATCAAACACTCCTTATGAAGCATTTCTAAAACAGGAGAGATCGTTAGGGTATGCGTCTTCCTGTAAAAATAAAATGACTTCAAGAGCACTATAAGCAGAGGTGTGAAAGCCTGCTCTACAGAAGAACTATAGCCAGAGATGCCAAAGAGGTCGAGATTTTACCACGTGAGAGAAAGCATCTCAGAAAACGAAGTTGCGGTCGTTTTCACGCGTTATAAAACCACTAGGTCAAACAACAAGAGCTGAAGAGCCGCTGTTGAGAGTAACGCGGCCGAGGACTCTAAGGAGCTTGCTTAAACCTCCAGTCTCTTCAGGAGCATCTGTTGTAGTCGCACTGCTACAGCGTATCTCCTTGTTAAGTATCCCTTTTATTGTTGTTGCTGCCTCCAGGCGATGTAAACCAGATTCAGAAAAAAATAATTTGAACAACGTTATTCCCATGTTTACTTTAAGGCGCAGTGGCCAAGTGGCTGTTTCATTTGTCTCCGCTTTCCTTTAGTTTCAAAGTCTTCAAAAAACTCGCAATGTAGGAGTCTCAATAGTAAGAGAACATAACTGTCGCCAGTGATTAGTATTCTTGCATATCCTGCCTTGTTTTTTAGTCGACAAAGCTTGTCTCTCTTCACACCCATCTTCCGAATGATCGCCTCAGCATTAGGAAGGAACGTGTGCTTGGTACAACCCCCCACTCCATGGTCTGATCACAAACAGATCGGGTGAGCTGTCAGTCCAGGTTGGAAGTAACGTTCGAAAGCACAAAAATTCTGACTAAGATACGAGAAGACCGTGTTTTTTTAAACGAGTAAACGATAAAATAATATACTGCCTGCAAGACTATGTCAAGTTCAAGTTCAAGTTTATTGTCATTATACTCATACACAGGTATATGGTATAACGAAATGCTATTTAGCTAGCTCTCGGACATAAGTAGTACAAAGAAAAAAACACAACAACAATACAATTGTATAACAAAAGAAAGACAGAGACAACAGCCGATGTGCAAAAAACAACAACAGGCAGTGTGCAAAACAACAAAAAGGTAACAGGTTATGTGCAAAAACATGCATCAAAAGAATGAAATAAAGGGATAGAAATGATGGGGAGTGAGGTTTTGACATGTATGGTAGAGGTAGATTTTCAATGTGTGTTTGGGTTTTTGGTAAGAAAGAAGGCACTGTGAGGTTCAGATCATAGGTGAGAGGTGAGGTGAGAGTGAGAGACTGGGAGTTTAATAGTTTGATAGTGCGGGGGTAAAAACTGTTTCTGAGTCTGGTAGTCTGGACACGAATGCTCCGGTACCGTTTTCCATGTCATGCTAAACGCCACAAATTGTGTTCGTCCAGTCGTATCAATCGTCCTAAAGTTACGGAAAACCGGATGCAACTGGTGCAATCAGCACATATTCTGTCAGGATAGTCGAGCGGTTTAAAACAGCAAATTCACAGCTTCGTGTCTTTTAAGCTTTGTGTTTCGCTCTCAAATAGAGGCACGGGTTCAAATCCCACTCCCGACAATCAGGCGTTTTACCCTGTCTTTTTTACCTGCCTTTACACTGTTTCAGTCTTGTTGTGCTCGCTGACAATCACAGTATGAGGAAAACGTAGAAACTGCTTAGCAAAAACATAACGGACAGAAAAAAGTTTTGTTAACACGTGAATGTGATTAGCAGCAGTAAGGTATGCATTCAAATGTTTAAGGCTTATTTATAACAGCAGCAGAAGAAAGGTGCAGCACAATGCAATTTGTGAGAATTCGCGGGTTTTTATGCTGCTTGGACTTCTTTCAAGTCTATGAAGTGACCCCCGTTTTATTTTCATTTTCAAACTTCAGAACCGAATAACAAAGAGGTTTTATGTGTGACAGCATTCCGTTGCAAATACCGTTTCCACGATGTATTCAGCGACGGGAATGAAATATTTTATTGCTGGCTCAAATGCGAGGAATTTCAGAAAAACCTGGAAAAGCAACGCTTGCAGTAAATGACTACTTTTAAGCGTGTAGTCAGCATGAACAGAACAACGCAATGCTCTGTAAAAACGATCTGAAGCCGCAATTACTCTTTTATCTCGGGCAGTTCATTCCGATACGATGTTTCCGCAGAATAAATGAAATGCCGAACTTGCCAAGCAAGTTTAATACTTGCTTGTGAGCCCTAGATAAATTGGCTGCTGCAATTTCAGCAAGCGGGGTTCTGCTCAGCTGCCTGTAGTACACATTGCTGATTCCTTTTGTGAGGGCACGGGCAATCTTTCAACGATAAGGCTGACGTGCCTGTCGAAATTGTGTTTCCCTTTCACTGTGTTGTATTTGCCCTACTAGTACAACATCAATTGTGATGTCATCATTGCCCATTGGTTTGTCTTGTTGTCATTGTGTATGTTACATTACAGGAACTGAAAGTACTGAACTGAAGGTACTGAAGGTAGGAACTGAAAGTACAGACTGCTTTAATTATAAGAAAGTTTTTTTTCTGCTGTTCTCTTTCCTGATGTATTGGTATTTGAAGGCTATTGGGCAGCAAGGATTTATCTTCCTGAACTCTCTATATAAGATATGGGTCCATGATCATCTTAGTTTAGATGTACCTTTTAAAGGTGGTATTATTCTCCATTGTTCAGCCTTCAGACATACTTGGAAAGTTTTAGGCACAGACATAATCTTTCTTAATCCCCTTTTATCCTGAGGTGACGTCCCAGACGAGCTTGCCCCCTGGGAATATTCACTGTGCTCTTCAGGATTTTTTTCTGATTCTTCACAGATTTTTTCTCCTTCAAACATGTCACCACTGTCTGTGCTGCCGTGTGCAGCCCATGCATCTTCTGTATCTCCTGATGAACTTCTGAGCTCTGTGTTGCCTTCCAAACTATGTCTCTCACTTTGACTTGAAATATGGACTATAGATTGTATACTGTCATCTGGTTTTGAATCTTTACCAATACTCACCTCCTTCTGCGCCCTAAGCACTTGGATTCTTACTTTTTTTCTATCTTCATGCCAAATCACTGATAACCATTTCGTGTTGCTGGAGCAATCCTCTCCAAGGACTCTGTTTGACAGTGTTGACCACATATTGTCATGCCACCTAATTTTTTTTTCTAGCTTAAAAAACTTCAGAAATTCTTTGATCTCATTCCCTACTCCACCAGCCACAGGTCTGGCCTCCTACTTCTCTGTCCTCCTTTAACATGTGGCATTGCCAAAAATCTGAAAAATAGGGAACACATCTGAATGAAGTGGAAACATAATTGAAATTCAACTCCCAATGGATGTTAATAGTGAAGGAGTGCAACAGATGTACAAATCCATTCAATGTTTTTATTTCTGTGTTTAATTTTTGAGGGACCCTATATTTTGATATAGCATCAATCACAAAACAGCATTCTGTCAATGTCAAGACCACCAGCCAACTGGTGGAGATCAACATGTGTTAATCCACCAGCACATTCTCTACTGTGCGGCAAGCAGCACTGTTTTAACCATTCAAACCCGCTTCCCGCTACTCGGTATTGAGTCTTCTCTTTGAGAGCTCTACCTCGCGTTTACTCTGAATCTCGCTTACTGGTTATGGACTCTCTTTTGCCTCTCGACCTTGGACCTCGCCTGACGTTCTGGATTGTTCGCCTGTCTCAATAACTACTTACATCAGCACAGGATCTGCATACCTTTTCACTGAGGATTTCTGACAGTCACAGCCACATAAAAAACTAGAAAAGAAGTATGTGTTTCTTAAAAAAAAATACCCCCAAAATTGTTTTTGTTTTTTTTAAAGTCAACATATCTGGGTTGTGTTTGCAAGATTTTTAAAAATTGCAAAGTTTGTGTGGGTATGATTGTAAAAAATCAAATCATAACTGAAGAAAGCTCCATGGTCAAAACATTGTGTTTTCTTCTTCTCTTTTCAGCATGGAATAAACCTATTACTTGTTCCTTGGAGATTACCATGTGCCAATAAGATATGATCACTGTATTGACCATATACAATTTCTTGCATTAGGAATTCCTATTTTGCATACCCCAGCTTGCTCTCCTTGAGACACACATACAGGGAGAGAAGCTGGGGGTCAGAGCACAGGGTCAGCCATTTATACGGCACCCCTGGAGCAGTTGGGGTTAAGGGCCTTGTTCAGGAGCCCAATGGAGTAGGTGTCAGCCCTGTCCCGTCCCTAGTTTCCGGTCTGCTGTCCTTCCGGTCTTTCTCTTTCCCTTGGGCTATATATTTCCGGGTCTTGCACTCTGTCCTCACTCAGCATTGACGTTCGGATGTCCTGAGACCCGCCTAGCACCAGGGCGCCCCACGTCCGCTCCCTGAGGGCATAGGTTTCTATACGGCATTCCTGAACTCTTTGCACTAATGAGCCCGGGCCTTTTTCCCGTCTTGCCACTACGCATATGGGTCTTTTTCCGCTCTCCTGCTCCCCACGGTGAGTCCCTTTGGACGTCCGTGACAGTAGGATTCCTCTGCCGACCGTGGGATGTAAACCAGCAACCTTCCAGCCACAGGTGCAGATCCTTAGCCACAGAGCCACCGCTCTGCCAAATGTGCCAATTCTTTAAAGGAAGTCCAAAAAATGCTAATTTATTTTTAAAAATAGTTGCTGTAAATAACATCAGTGGCTATTGAAGAGTACATACAAGCACAGAGACAAGTTAATAAACTTGGAATGACTACTTACAGCTCTGGAAAGACCGAAGATATTGTTTCCGGTTGTTTAGGAACAAGTAATAGGTTTATTCCATGCTGAAAAAAAAAGAAGAGAGAAAACAATGTTTCGGCTGTGGAGCCTTCTTCAGGTGTGAGAGAGAGAAGGCAGTAGGCAAGGGTAATGTAGTGGGAGAACAAAGGCTGGGAGGGAGGAGGAGTGAGAGATGGGAGCAGGGGACAGAAAGAGAGGGCAATCAAGAGGTGTGAAGTCAGAATAGGTGTTGAGAGGTGTGAAATACAACTTCCAATGAATGGAGAAAATTTAGTAGAATAGTAGTCTGTTGTTTAGAGAAGGGGGAAGGTGTGATCCTAGCTGCAGGATAAGTTTGGTTTCGGTAGTCTTTCTAATGTATGAGTTCAGAAAACCATCTCTGAGAACACAGACGGAGAGATTAGAGTGGTCATGGCCATCAGAGGTGAAATGAGAAACAATGGTTTTTGGAGAGATCTTCAATCTTCACAGCCCTGACATGTTCTCTGAAGCGGTCTCCAAGTCTCCTTCCTGTTTCTCCAATATAGAGAGAAACTGGGCATTTACTGCAAGAGATACAGTAAATAAGGTTGCTGGAGGTACAAGATGCCATCTGGGTGATCCAGAATTGTCCTGAGGGGCCTTGAATGAGTGTGGTGTTGGATGTGTACTTGCAGGCGATACAGCGAGCTCTGTTGCAGGGGAAAGTACCTGGTGTGGATGGTTGCTGAGAGCGGTCAAGGGAGCTGTGAACACGAAGGTTGCGCAGATTAGGTGATTGGCGATATGAGATGATGGGGCGGTCAGAAAAGAGGGCCCCAATGGAGGGATCATCCTGTAGGATGGAAAAGTTGTCGTTAACAGTCCTGGGGATAGGAAGTGTGTTAGGGAAGCACCAAAGGAATGCGGTTGTTATGGTGGGAGTTCCTGATTGGGTTGATGGTCCGAGGGGTGTTTTTGGCTCGGGCAAAGGCCCTGTCAATAACACTGCTGGGGTATCCTCTGTTGATGAAAAAGGAGTAGATTTTGAGGGTTTGATTCTGGAAGTCGATGTCGTTGCTGCATATTTGTTGTAGCCGAAGGAACTGTGAAAAAGGGAGAGAATTTTTAGTATGTTTGGGGTGAAAACAAGAGATAGCTGTGTGAATCCGTGGGTTTGTAATAAACAGACGTGGAGAGTCTGGGGTAGTTGATGGAGAAGTTGATGTCCAGAAACGGAAGAGTAGTGGAAGATATGTTTACCATATATTTGAGGGACAGGTGGAAGTTGGTGAAATGGTGCAGGAAGCACTTAAGCTGATCGTTGGAGCATGTGGCGGCACTGACGCAGTCATCAATATATCGCTTGTAGAGGTCAGGGACATAGCCAGTGTAGGAAGCGAAGAAGCGTTCTTCTACCCAGCCAACAAAGATATTGGCATAGCTGGGTCCCATTCTGGTGCCCATGGCAACTCCACTCACCTGTTGGTAAAAAAGATTATTGAAGGAGAATGCGTTCAGTCTGAGAACCAGTGTTTCTGGTTGTTGTCCTTTAATTGATCTGGCACCGAAACATTAATCCTAAACAGTCAAACAAGTCCATGTGATGAAAACCCTTATGCTCTTTAATGTTTTTTTATGCACTAATTTCCCCCCCTCCCACTCATCAGCTTTTGGATGAGAGATTCTGACCACTGTATAAGATCAGAAGCAGTAGAAGAAACGGGCTGCTTTTCTGCTTATTTAACACACTCCTAATGCAAACAACACATTACGGGTACAACGGAAAGGTTGCACCAAATGGGATCAAGAATTTAAAACATGTTCAGGGTACAGGAAAGTTGAATGGTATTCGTGAAACAAATAATGTTTCAAAAAACTTTGCCAAAACTCACAACCCATTTAACATTCATCAGACAGGTTGAATCAGTTGGACATCTCTTGGGTTCAAAATCCACTCAACGGCTGTATAATGCAAGCTCAAGACTCAAAGGAACAGTAGTGAACTACAGTTCTTAAAATAATAAACAGCCATTTGATCTTGTGAATGATCTATCATACACCCTTGAAATGTTACAGATTTGGAAGTTTGCACAGCTTGTAGTCTTTCTAACTCCATGAGACACACAGACAGGGAGAGAAGCTGGGGGTCAGAGCGCAGGGTCAGCCACTGTGCTCTTGTGCCAAACAGGTCATACAAAGACCGCCATTCCTTATATCTTTCCCTGAACCTGTGCGTCACTTCCTCACCTTCCAGAAGCAAAATATCGAGCTTCCACACACCTTTCCCCACAGTAACAGCTGTTGGAACAGAAATTGTACATGACAGTAGACAATGGTCAGAGAAAAAAAAACAGGGGTTAGGCCTGCGGTCGTGCAAGTAAAATCACGTATCAAAACAAAATGCGTGAGGCTTGGGTCCCATTAGACTAGTCCCATGTGAAACCTGCCCTCCCCTGACTATGAAGTTTGAAGCCATCTTTCAGCTTAAAATCTTTACATAATGTTTGCAATAATATTGATGATTTATCAAATTGGACCCGCCTCTCGCCCCTCATTCTGCCTTCTCTTTCTAAAAGAGAATTCAAATCCCCAGCTAAAACCACTGGTTCCCATCCCAATCAATATACTCAGTTCCTGAATTAGGACATATCTGTCATGTGAGCAACTCAGACAATATATATTTAAGAGTTTAAATTAGACATTCATGAAACCCAGATACACCACCAGTGCTCTCCCTGGTTTCATTACAAGGTGCTGACGTACCTCTACCATCTTATTTTTAATTAGAACAGCTATACCGTCAGATTTATTTTCTTTGGACCCACTCCAGATTGATGGGCCCAATGTCCACAGTTCATCCATATCCTTATAGCAGTTTTTAAAGGGTAACCCACACTCCTGTAACAACACAATATCAGCATTTACCTTCCTCACAAATGATAGTATAGTCCTTGCCCTTAACTTGGAGCGAATGCTTCTCACATTTATTGACACAATATTAAGAGCCATACTTAAAGTAGGACCAGGGGAGACTAAAAGCTCTGGCTACAATCATTCAGTAGGTGACACCTACCCAACAGGCCTCCCCTTTTGCTTTAATTGTCTCCTCCTCCACCACCCCCACAATCCATAGGATATTTCACCACCTGCCCTCCTTGAGTCTTTGGTTCTAAAGCTTGGTCAGTAAGATCACATATATTAGAGACATCTAAACCCATGGGAGAACCTACCTGAGGACTCGGAAAATGATCTTCCCTCACTCTTCTACTCGGAGTTCAATCATTTTCTAAATCCAATGTCTCTTTTAGACTGCACCCTCTGTTCTGTACATTTCATTTGAGCACTTTCAGTCTCCACAGGTGGCAGGCTATTGGAAGAGCAATGGTCTTCCCAGTTTTGTTCTATTTGCAAAGGAATTTGGACAGTCTTTAAACACATGACCTTCACACTCACAGAGATTACATTTCCTCGCGCTTGTACATTCAGTATATGCATGTCCAATTTCCTTGCACTTACCACACACCACCTTTGTACAGGCATCCACAAAGTGACCCAGCTCCCCACATCTCCTGCACGGTTTTGGCTGCCCTTGGTAGAACACAAGGCCTCTATTTTCACCTAATTCAATCAAAGAAGGAATGTGTTTAAATCCACCATAACCATTTTTTGTCTTCATGCAATGAAACAGGTACTCTCCATGCACAGTTCCAGATGCCATCATCATCCAAGACTTTCTGAAGCTCACCTTTCACTAAACAATACTTAGACAACCATGTCACAACATCTTCCTTCATCACCATCTCATTAAACATGCGAACAATCACAGTCCTATTAATTAATAATAATTGCTTACACTTATACAGTGCTTTTCTGGACACTCCACTCAAAGCGCTTTACAGGTAATGGGGACTCCCCTCCACTACCACCAATGTGCAGCATCCACCTGGATGATGCGACGGCAGCCATAGTGCGCCAGAACGCTCACCACACATCAGCTATCAGTGGGGAGGAAAGCAGAGTAATGTAGCCAATTCATAGGGGGGGTTATTAGGAGGCCATGATTGGTGAGGGCCAATTGGAAATTTGGCCAGGACACCGGGGTTACACCCCTACTCTTTTCGAGAAACGCCCTGGGATTTTTAATGACCACAGAGAGTCAGGACCTCGGTTTTACATCTCATCCGAAGGACGGCGCCTGTTTACAGTCCAGTGTCCCCGTCACTATACTGGGGCATTAGGACCCACACAGACCACAGGGTGAGTGCCCCCTGCTGGCCCCACTAACACCTCTTCCAGCAGCAACCTTGGTTTTTCCCAGGAGGTCTCCAATCCAGGTACTGACCAGGCTCACACCACATTAGAAAGATCCATCAGCTTCTGCCATTCAAACATTCTAATCAGGCCCACATCTTTTTTTCTACTCTATTTTTATCCAAAATTGTTCCAGTAACTTCGCCGATTGAAACTAATGTCAAAACCAATTCCCTTCAGCAAAGTGATTAAGCATTTGACATCTAATGCCTTAATCCTTTCTGTAACACCTTCCTTGAAAAGTCCAACCGTGAAATATCACCCGAGTGAGCCGAACCCTCACCACCCTTATACACCAAAAGTGAGCAAAAGTAACGGTGCATGCCGACCCTACAGGCCGCCATGGCCGTTACAAATGTGTCAAAAGCAAACTAAACCTAAACCGAAACCTCTGCTGTGCACCAAACCCACCAAAACCCTATTCCCTTAATCTTACACTTATACAAAAACTCCACTCTCGACTTCTGGGTTTAACCCTTTACATCTCGAACACTGGTTAGAGACTCAGTGTGTCCCAGGCTCAGCGGTTATATAGGACAGGACTCGGCGAGCTGCAGGTGAAACTCGTTGTTCTGTGCTCCCCGTGCGGAATGCGCGTCTCCTCCCTCCAGACTCATCAAACCGCCTTCATACTGTACAGCGGGAAAAAAAAACTCCCTTTACTGTCTTCATACAGTACATCCCTCTTAAATCCCAGAAACACAGAAACTCCAGGGTGTTTCTGTGAGTCAGTACTGGGTTTCTCTGTTCGAGGTTACAAGCAGAAACAATAAAAGCGCTGAAAGCAGGAAGTTATTTCTCCTCGTAGGGATAAATGTGTAAAAATAAATGTTCTGATTCCTAAAACCTAATAAAATCCATGTAAGTCTCCTTTTCATCCCCAATGCATATAACTGAATAGAAACCAGTCAAGTTCAGCTACTTTTCTGATGTATATGAATACACTAGTTCTGGTGCAGCTCTTACAACAAAGATACTTAAGAACTTTTTTTTCATACGAGCTCTTGCCTTTTTTAAATTGAATATTTTTTCATTTCAGTAAATCACACGAAACACCAGCAACACTCATTGTAAGCATCTGACCAATCACATTCCTGAATTTTAAACCCATTTAGTATTTATTTTTAACTTGTTTTATTTATTTTTTTAAATTTTAAAACCTGTTTTAAGTATTCTTGCCATTTTTAGCATATTGTAAGTGGATTTTTTCAAATATTTTATTTTTTAAATCATATCAACCCATTGTAAGTTCCCATTGATAATTCCTGAGCTTTATAACTGTGTATTATTTCTTTTTACCTTTTTTAATTTTTTTATTATTTTACAGAGCTTTTTAATATATTAGAACATTTTAGTGTCATTTTAAAATAGGACTATCAATGCTCCTGACTTTTAAACCTGTATTTATTCTGACATTATTCTCTCCACCTGCAGATGAGGGAGGTATTTGATTTTAAATTTGTTGATTTGGGGGGAAAATGTACATTCATTTCCTTGTATGTATCACCAGTGGGAAACTTTTTTTGGATGAATTGCAATCTTTACTTCAAGGCCTTCAGGCTGATATAGAAATGATGGGAGATTTAAATGACACATTTGATAAATCAGACAGGAACAGCATAACATCTAAAATGGCAGAACCCTCTAAAGTACTGAAAAAATTCCGGCACATTCATAATAAATACAATTTATTTAATTTAAAGCATAAAATTTGCTTTAAAAAGAAAACCACAATTTGTACGATATCATATTTCAATATCGACATTCAGATGAAGAATTTGAGGATTTGAATATCATTGAAAAGTACATCGATTTTGGGACAATGTTTGCATCTGAATAATCCTTCCTCCTGGAGAGAAGGAAAAAAAAGTTTTGAGTCTCAGTCTTCAGGATCCCCCCCAAAAAACGTGCAAATTTGTTTCTGATGTATTTTGGATAAAGATATAACTCTCATAGAAGATACATTTTATCAGTTGAATGCAGTCGATACTTTCGACTTTTTATATGATGATAGGACCTACTGTACATTTAGGGCTCAGTACTGATAACACTGCTGCTATTGATGGAGTAGAAATAAGTGATGTACTGGCAGTTTTTTTTCTGAGGCAAGAGGTCCTAGAACACCTCCTATAAAAATGTTAAGATTCAGAGCAAGAAATATTTTTCCACCTCACCTAATGCTATTGCATTAACGAGGCTGAAGTTGGCTTCTTATTCGCCAGCTGCTGCTTTGTGTTTTTCGTTCCATCTTAAATGCTGCTGCTGTGATGTTATGTCGTCTTTCGCCTGTAGATGGCTCATTTTTAAATGAGTCATTTAAATAGTCATTTTTAAAAATACTTATCCGGATGTATTACTGTACATTTCCTCAGTAAAGGGGAATATGTAAGTAGACACTGTCCAAATTGCATTTTTGTATGAAGCACATTTCAGAAACACAACTCACAATAAAACAAACTGGCATGTTATACCATGAGTAAATAAGACAAAGGCAAAATGTAAATTCACTGGCACTTTCTGCATATTTTCCAGGACCTTGCCTTCTGATCATAAAAAGTCTCAAACTCTTGCATTTTACAAGAAATTTTAATATAGCAGTTTTAAATGGGACATTTAGAACATGGCATATGAGACTATATGGTTAACTGAGGATGAGCAGAGGGTGATCGAACCTACCTCCTGGTTATAAAAATGTCTAAAAATTCTGACACAGATGTGAGAGACACAATGGAAAAGACTATCAAAATCCTGAACTTCAGAACATTGTACTGTACCGTTTTTTAAATACGACCCTCTGAACATGGCATGAGAGAATACATTGTCAAATGGTAAATGCAATGTTTGCTATATTGCTAGGGCCCTCCCTCCTGATTTTAAAATCGTCTCATATTTCTGACATCAAGGTGTGAGACACAATATAACAGACTGTCAAAATCCTGAACTTCAGGACATTTTATGATACCATTTTAAAAATATGACCCTCTGAGCATGGCATGTGAGAAAATGGCATGTGAGAATGCATTGGGAAAAGATGAATGCAATTTCTGCTGAATTGCTATGGCCCTCCCTCCTGATTACAAACTCGTCTCTCAATTCTGACACTGAGGTGTGAGACACAATGTAACAGACACTATTAAATTGTGAAGTACAAGAGATTATACTGTTACATTTTTTTTTAATATTGACCCTCTGGCATGTGAGGACTAAAAATAGCACACATTCTGCCAATTTACTTTGTCCCTCCTACCTCGTTACCAAAACATCTTAGTATACCGACACTAAGGTAAATATCTCTAAATCCAGAAGTTAAGTTGTCAAAGTATATCGGAGTCAACCGATACTGATCAGGTTCTGCTGATGCTGAGCCCGCAGCCTTCACCATAAGGTCCAATTCCCCAAGCCTGCTGACCTTATATGTCCATCCCTTTGCAGTATAGAATGAAAAAAACTCCAATAGATATCGGCCACTGTTGGCGATTTTCCTTTAAGATGGAGTGTATCACTTTCACTGAGACCGAGAAGTGTTAAGCTGTACATGAGTCTTTGTGGCTCGGTTGTTAACCAAAAGGGTGGTGGTTTGAGACCTCCCTGGGACGCTATGAGCCTTTTAATGAACACACCCTCTTCACTTCATTTCTCCATGGCCGGTCTTGTACCGCAATCAAATACAGAGCCCGTAGGGGGCAGTAAGCCCGCATATATAGCTCACTGTGTATATAATGAAGAAGCGGAGGTTAGTTTCTCATCTGCATGTTGCAGAGCCTTACACAACTCATACCAACAGTTGGGGTTTGATCCCTGCACGGGCTATTAGTTGAAAGACCATTGTAAATGACGTGTAACAGATTTATCCAGCTGGCTTTTATGTTTCATACTAAATTGCTATCTTGAAACCAAAATAATTAGAAATATGGGACACAACCGTTGTTCCCCATGAAGGAAAGCTGTTTTACACTGACGTCACTCCTTTTTATTTAATCCAGATTCTAAAAACAACTCCGACCTATCAAAGGAAAATGTTACACAAAAGTTGGAAAGCACACTCTGAATCCATCTGTATATTTGATTTCCGCAATCCGTTCAAGGCTGCCTATGTTAATCGTAAGTGTATAGATGAAACATTTAATATATTGTTCAGTTTAAATCAAAATGCTTTACTACTACAAGAGAGAAGTATAGTATGGAGGATGCGACAAATGTGTGATTTCTTGGAAGAAAACTACTTTTCTTTGCGTTCGAAATTAATTCGAAACAATTGACACACAAACCCTTTGTCTTTTTTAAAGAGATTATATCTTTAAACAGACAAATGTATAAAATGTGTTTTTTTTTACCTAGAGATTTTGGACAGGGGCGATGTATTACTAGTAGAGGCTGCTGACTAACACTGTACTGTCTGGAGATCAGCTCCATTTGCAATAAAAAAACGTGCGTAACAAAGCTGGAGAGCAGCTGAACTTGTGCTCAGTAGTCAGTATGGTGCTGAGGGTTCAATACTGTCGTTGTTGTATTAGCACGAGCTGCACAGGCTCTGAATCAGACCATTTCAATTAGTCTGATCAGTGCAGGACAAGTTAATGTAGAATTATTGCTTTGTCTGTCTCTTGTTTGTATATAAATGGATGTCTCTGATAACTTAATGTTAGTTTTTATTTTAGTTTTACGATGTAGGTCATGCGTTGATATATGACATGTCTCATTCCTGATTCAGCTCATGTTCCATAGGAGAGAAGAGATTCCTCCTGTTTCTCGTACAACCATATCAGAACAGAAGCCCATGTCACCCAGCTCTGATTCAAGATCGAGTTGCATCTTCAACATTTTGTTTTTGTTTCTGATCATAATTTTCTTTAGTTATGATCGATATTGAACTTTTTCTAAGTAAAACAAAACTAATCAAACATGCAGGCAGATTTTTGAAAAGTATTAGGAGTTGACAGGGTGCTCCTTCGGAATAGTCGTCAGAAAATGTGAGAAAAGGAAAGTTACGTAAACTCTCACACACAGCATTAAAGACTGGAATCTGGTCATAAAAAAAACTAGCTGTCTCCCCGTCGGTAATCAAACCCCGGTTTCCCGCGTGACAGGCAGGGACACAAACAACTTTACTAACTAGGAGCGCTTGCTAGCTATTAGGAGGCATTTACTCTTAAATATGTTACTGTTTTGGGTTTCGACTTTAATTTTCCCGATACCAGTTTTTTTACAAAAGTAAAGGCACACGGCACATGTGTGGCACATCACGTCTGAGTTTAGTGACAACTACCTCAGAGATTGTAAGCTGGGATGTTTCAGATCACTTTTTTTTAAAGGTTCAAGCAAACCCGAATACCTTTGTGTAATCGTTTTTCATAAAGTGTAATTGTATTATAGCATGTGCCCTTGATGGTTTTCTTGATACGTTATATGTGCTCTTGTTTGTATTGTATGTAGTTTTGTTGTTCAAATAAAACGTAAAAGACACAACTTTCCGGATGCGGCTGCTGTAAAAATAAAATGACATCAAGGGTGCTGTACGCAGAGGTCTGAAACCTGCTCCACAGAAGATCTTTATCCAGAGGTGTTAAAGAAGTCGAGATCTCGCCATGAGAGGGGAAGCATCTCAGAAAAAGCAGGTGCAGTCGGTTCCACGGTCATAACGCCACTAAGTCGGGCGACAAGAGCAAAACCCACCCGGCTTCCTCCGGGCAAGTAATGAGACAAAGAGACAGCGCACGGCGGGTAGTGTGGCCGAGTGGTCTAAGGTGCTGGATTAAGGCTCCAGTCTCTTCAGGGGTGTGGGTTCGAATCCCACCGCTGCCAGGTCCTTCTGTCAAAACCCCCTTTCAGCTGGCTTCAGACGAAAGGGAGGGAACTGCTTTTTGGCAGTCTCTCGAGAAACTAAGCAAAGTGTTTAAAGATACTTTCTCAGCTTGACATCAAGGCACAAAACAAAAACCTTCTTGCGTCCTCTAAACCCAAAAGCGCTTTGCCACTTTTTGCGTTATGCAGGGAACGACGTCTGCCCAGATCACTTTTGTGTCAATGCAAATCGTAGTGTGCCCTCCGTTTTAATGTTGGCTGTGCTGGCGTGCTGCTTCTGTCTGTGAAACTTGAATGTTCTGCTTCTTCACACCAAATCGTCGGCGGGGGTTGAGCTTGTTAAATCTTTGCGCATAGCGCTCCTTTGGAAGGACTTTGTCCAAGTTCAAAAGCGATCGTGGGATTTACTTCATGCGTGCAAAAAGCATGCCTCGCACGACACCTCTACATACCCGACCACCACTGCATCACACAGCTGCCAGCGCACCTCACCGTGCCACATAGCTGCAAGCGCACCTCACCGTGCCAGGCCACCACTGCGTCACACATATTTCAGCGCCATATATTTCATGGATATTATGGAATATAATGGATGGATATCTTAGTTATCTTTCTAGTTCACAGGTTTGCATGCATAATTTAATTTTGAAAGCCACTGAGACATCAGGTACTACTGTTGTATTTATGAAAAAGAAACAAAACAAAAAACATACTAACAACTGTGCCATCCTACTCCTTAGTTAATACATTTTATTATTCATCAACAGTTAACATTGTTAGCAAAATATTTTGAATTATATTTAACCCTATTTTTTCTTTAGTTTTGTATTTAACTTATTATATGATAGTCAGACTTAATGTATATTTGAACAATGAAAATATATTTTTACAAGATTTTACATTAAGCACTTAAAATTAATATGGTTAATAATAGTAAACTGTAACATGCTGTAACAAGATCGGTTAAACTGCGAAGAAAATGCTTTCAGAGAAAATGTTTCAGGTGTGAAGAACATAGATCTCCAATGCAATTTCAACCAAACCTGTTCCCACACACCCTGCCCCCACTACCATTAGAATATACACAAAGCACTCAAATCTTTCGAGCTAATGATCAGGTGACCCGAGAGAGAGCGAGAGAAACACCAAGGGGTGCGGAACCAGGGAACTATTTACATGGAAAACGGGCGATCTCCCCAGACTGTCCGCCCGTTTCACTGTTACCTGGATACCTCTTTATTTAGAACTCACAAACACTGATTTTTAGTTTAGAAGGATTCAAGTAGGGTTTTAGATGAAAGGCAGCGACCTTAATCAAGCCCAAATCACAATTGAACCCATTCAGAGCCTACATTACATTTTAGCGTTTCATTCTGAGCAGAAGACCCTCACACCTGAAGAAGGGGGAGGTGTTTTTCGCTGGAAATCTCGCCTGCTTCTACTTTACAACCGGAGTGCTGGCTGTGACGAATTAAACCGGTTTTACAAGTTTCAATCACAGACCATGTGACATGGGAGTCAGGAAACTCCACCGGATTTGATAACGCTATAAAAACGCTATAAAATAATGTGACTTGGCACAGAACAAGTTTACAGCACAGTTCAATAATAAATGCTGACCATGACTTTAGAAGCATAAATTGCCTTACACTCAATTTAAACACAAGCTGTCTTTAGCCCTCTAAGCTGGTTCATACAGAAATGTAGAGATCCAGGCTCAGAACACACAGCTTCATTAGCGAATACATATGCAGGACAACTAGAGAAGACGTTTTACAGAGGATGGATTTTTAGAAACATCCCATCAGTGACATCACTGAAGTCAACTCCTAGGTACTGTAACTGTCGTGTGGATAGTTTCACAAGAATCAGACAAAGGTTTAAGCATCGCTTGTTCTAGATAAAACTGCATAAAAAAAACAACAACCCATAATGTACTTCTTTGTGGCTCTGTTTGCCCAAATCATATTGTAACGCAACGGGGCTCAGGCGGGCGCCCTTGCCGCATCAGGTCGGCCCCATCCCGACTAGAGGCTCGAACCCGGGACTTCCGCGTCTCTCTGCAGCGACCTAGCCCCGTGAGCTAAAGAGAGATCTCTACGCAGCCCAGTAGCTATAGTCCTGCTATCACAGGGAAGGGCGGTGACGTCACCTGCTCTGGTACGCCGGCTCTTACACAGTACCTGTCGGCCGTAAGCGTTACACTCTCCCCCGCTTAAATCGCCGTCCCCGGCGAAGGGCTATCCCATCCCACTTCTGACACCAATGTAACGCAACGGGGGCTCAGGCGGGCACCCTTGCCGCATCAGGTCGGCCCCACACCGTCCGGGGCTCGAACCCGGGACCTTCCGCGTCTCTCTGCAGCGACCTAGCCCCGTGAGCTAAAGAGAGATCTCTACGCAGCCCAGTAGCTATAGTCCTGCTATCACAGGGAAGGGCGGTGACGTCACCTGCTCTGGTACGCCGGCTCTTACACAGTACCTGTCGGCCGTAAGCGTTACACTCTCCCCCGCTTAAATCGCCGTCCCCGGCGAAGGGCTATCCCATCCCACTCCTAACACCAATGTAACGCAACGGGGGCTCAGGCGGGCGCCCTTGCCGCATCAGGTCGGCCCCACACCGTCCGGGGCTCGAACCCGGGACTTCCGCGTCTCTCTGCAGCGACCTAGCCCCGTGAGCTAAAGAGAGATCTCTACGCAGCCCAGTAGCTATAGTCCTGCTATCACAGGGAAGGGCGGTGACGTCACCTGCTCTGGTACGCCGGCTCTTACACAGTACCTGTCGGCTGTAAGCGTTACACTCTCCCCCGCTTAAATCGCCGTCCCCGGCGAAGGGCTATCCCATCCCACTTCTGACACCAATGTAACGCAAGGGGGGCTCAGGCGGGCGCCCTTGCCGCATCAGGTCGGCCCCACACCGTCCGGGGCTCGAACCCGGGACTTCCGCGTCTCTCTGCAGCGACCTAGCCCCGTGAGCTAAAGAGAGATCTCTCTGCAGCCCAGTAGCTGTAATCCTGCTATCACAGGGAAGGGCGGTGACGTCACCTGCTCTGGTATGCCGGCTCTTACACAGTACCTGTCGGCCGTAAGCGTTACACTCTCCCCCGCTTAAATCGCCGTCCCCGGCGAAGGGCTATCCCATCCCACTTCTGACACCAATGTAACGCAAGGGGGGCTCAGGCGGGCGCCCTTGCCGCATCAGGTCGGCCCCACACCGTCCGGGGCTCGAACCCGGGACTTCCGCGTCTCTCTGCAGCGACCTAGCCCCGTGAGCTAAAGAGAGATCTCTCTGCAGCCCAGTAGCTGTAGTCCTGCTATCACAGGGAAGGGCGGTGACGTCACCTGCTCTGGTACGCCGGCTCTTACACAGTACCTGTCGGCCGTAAGCGTTACACTCTCCCCCGCTTAAATCGCCGTCCCCGGCGAAGGGCTATCCCATCCCACTTCTGACACCAATGTAACGCAAGGGGGGCTCAGGCGGGCGCCCTTGCCGCATCAGGTCGGCCCCACACCGTCCGGGGCTCGAACCCGGGACCTTCCGCGTCTCTCTGCAGCGACCTAGCCCCGTGAGCTAAAGAGAGATCTCTACGCAGCCCAGTAGCTATAGTCCTGCTATCACAGGGAAGGGCGGTGACGTCACCTGCTCTGGTACGCCGGCTCTTACACAGTACCTGTCGGTACTGTGTAAAGATCTCTCTTTAGCTCACGGGGCTAGGTCGCTGCAGAGAGACGCGGAAGTCCCGGGTTCGAGCCCCGGACGGTGTGGGGCCGACCTGATGCGGCAAGGGCGCCCGCCTGAGCCCCCCTTGCGTTACAATATATTCACAACGTGAAATCTAGAAAATAATATTACGTAACCAAAATCCGCAATATGGAAACAGAACCTGTGTAAGATCTCTCTTTAGCTCACGGGGATAGGTCGCTGCAGAGAGACGCGGAAGTCCCGGGTTCGAGCCCCGGACGGTGTGGGGCCGACCTGATGCGGCAAGGGCGCCCGCCTGAGCCCCCCTTGCGTTACAATATATTCACAACGTGAAATCTAGAAAATAATATTACGTAACCAAAATCCGCAATATGGAAACAGAACCTGTGTAATTGTTGATAGATGATGTACTCGTAACATTTTTTCAAGCCGAACTACAACATTTAAAAAATGACTTGTATGTACTTGATATCTCTAATCAATCCACGGGTCCCAGCACGAAACGAAACTAAAACGCATACCGTTTCGCGCTTCTTATTAGTTGCTCAAAAGTAATTTGACCTTATGAAATGCATAATATAAACCTAGAAACATATACGTGAGCAGTACTTAAGCACTGTAGTATCGGTGTTAAGACATACCTCTCAAATACTGTAAATCAAGTTAAAAATATCTCAAGACAGATTCTGGTCATAATGAAACCATGTTTCGTGTATGTTTTCTTTAAAGTACCGAGACCAGCCATATACTGTATGTTTATGTTCCAAAATTAATATCGTTTATGGCCTTCACACGCGTTGCAGTATGCTCCTATTCTTTTTATGCTCAGCTACTAAGATTTCCCTTCAGTGGTAAAATTAGATATGAATAGTCAATACTTAAACGGGCACAGTTAAGACATTAAATATACATATACATACTATATACAGTACAGTTTGCATACGGTAATATGTTTATGTTCCTAAATCAATCTCTTTTATGAGCATGTGAAAGGCATGGTGAATCACTGTACTTTGCATGATTGGAAACAAATGCGTGATTGCGAAATGCTGTGGTGTTACTTTTACAAAGATGGTCAATGAAAAAAAGAATGTTGACCAGGGCAATACTTTGAGTTTACACTTACAGCTTGTCCAAGGTCATTCATTATTAATACTATTAGTAATATCTTCGTTAAAGACTTTGATGGCCACAGCTCAAACATGAGAGGTTGAGCTTTATTAGCTCCACCTTGCGGAAATTCCGGATACTATTATTTTGCTTGTCGTATTATAGGAGAATTTACGGTAACTCGTGCTATTTACCGGTAGCTTGCGGTAGACTGCGTACAGCGTACCGCAAAATAATGCGGTATCGCCCGCGCATTTTGAATGGCTGCATCTGTAAACAATACTAAGGAAACGAGTTCGAAACTTGATGTCGAAATGGGATTTAAATCACCCAGAACATTTCACAACATTGGGCAGTATGTGCCAGAGAGTAATGTTTGACATTCCTTCGATAGCTCAGTTGGTAGAGCGGAGGACTGTAGAGGAATCAACGGGGAATCCTTAGGTCGCTGGTTCGATTCCGGCTCGAAGAAAGGTGCTTTTTGTGTACTTTAATCAAAGAGTTAAAAAAGCGAATCTGTTTCAATCAGACATTGATCAAAAGCTCAATAAACGACGAAGTAGAGGTTCCTGTTCCGAATTCAGCCTGTCTGATTGTCTTGTTTTGGCCAAGATCTGATCTTTGAATTAAGGGACTACACTGTCTGCTTTGTAAGTCAAAAATACATACAAATGTCAAGTTTTTTTGTAGATATAAAGGTGTTCTCTGTTTTCAAAGGATAGGTACTTAATTGGCATAATGATTTGGTATTGATTTTGTATCGTTGTATTATAAAGTTTTTGCTTTCTGTGTTTTGATCGTATTGTGAACTTATTTTTTAAACAAATGCTTACAAAGGCAAACACGGCTCACATCTGTTTATACCAGTGGTGAATTGTACATTTTTATTAAGTACAAGCTACTGTGCACTTCTGGGAGTATAACAGGTTCGATATAAAGTGGCAAAAATATAAAAGGGGAAAATACCCCACACTGCGTGTAAAGCCCTCGTTGTGACTGTTTTAGATTAAAATGGTGTACTGTGCACGAAATGTTGCAGAAACACAGTCTGATATTTTGATAATTATTATTTTAATAATTTTATAAGTATGAGACCCCGGATCCAAATCTTCAGTTCTGATTTTTTTAAAGTGATATCTTCTCTTCCTGTCGTGGAAGTCACACGATGTGAGCAATTGTTTTTTTTTTACGTTACGATCCAAAGAGCCTCAGACGCACTGTAACCAAACCAGGATGGATTCTGCTGGGAGCCGGACTGAGCTCATTCTCACTCCCTGTGCTAAAAACAGAATTAGCTCTTCCCCGAACATCGTCTACAGCTGCTGGATGGTGCTCTGCGTCTTACTGCTCCGGCAATTACTCTGACGAAAGACAGATCACTCGGGCGCTTTTAACCTTCTCGCAGCTACGGGCGAGACTGACGCTCGCGATATGAAGGCACCCGCTGGTACACCTTCTCTAACTTTCACAATCGCGACAGACTTCGCTTTTTAAAACAAAAGTGGATATAGCCCTGAAAAAAGCATTAGCTTTATCAGTTTTTACATTAATCTATTTTGAATCAAAGTTTGATATATTTTTTTATTTTTATTGCATTTTACATTATAATAATAATAATCATTATTGCTTACACTTATATAGCGCTGTTCTGGATATTCCACTCAATGCGCTTTACAGGTAATGGACTCCTCTCCACCACCACCATTCTCCTGAATGATCACAGAGAGTCAGGACCTCGGTTTTACGTCTCAGCCGAAGGACGGCACCTGTTTACAGTTTAGTGTTCCGTCATTGTACTGGGGTATTAGGACCCACATGGACCGCAGGGTGTGCGCCTAGCGACAAAAACCAGACGTGTGTCGGGCTCGGCTGCGAGCAGGACAATGACGCCACGGGGACAAAGGAGAGAAAATCAAAACGGTTCTATAAAAGACCTGTGTCAGCTGTCTTTTTGCAGTCTGGACTCTAAATCCTCCGATCCGATTTAAATCTCTCTAATACCTGAGCTGCGGCTTCTTCCGAGTATTTATTCGTATACTTATTATGTGTAAGTGTATAGATGAAACCTTTCATATATTGTTCAGTTTAAATCAAAATGCTTTACTAATACAAGAGAGAAGTATAGTATGAAGGATGTGACAAATTTAAGATTTGTTGGAACAAAACGGTTTTTATTTGCATTCGAAATGAAGCGGAATTTTAGCGCGACACACAAACCCTTTGTCTTTTTTAGAGAGTGATTTTTAAACAGACATAAATGTAGAAAACGTGTTTTTTTAGCACTACAGTAGCAGGGTCAGTGGCGTAATGACTAGCGCGTCAGGCCTCGCGTCAGAAAATTATAGGTTCTACTGCTGTCTGGCTTGTTGCGTTTATACCACTTACATTCTTTTATATAAATGAACTGCACCTGAAAGCTATAGAAAACACTTTGGGTAAGTTGTCTGCAACCTCATGCGAATTTCGACAACTTACCCAAAACACTGTACTGTCTGGAGATCAGCTCCAGCTCTGAACTGCAATGAAAAACCATGCCTAACAAAACTGGAGAACAGCTGAACTTGTGCTCAGTTCGGTGATGAGGGTTCAGAACTGTCGTTGTTGTAATTAGCACGAACTGCACAGGCTCTGAATCAGACCATGTCAATTAGTCTGATCAGTGTAGGACACGTTAATGTAGAATTATTAATAGGTTTGTTAGTTAGTTCAGGTTTACCCACCTGAACTAATGTAGAATTATTACTTGGTCTGTCTCTTGTTTGTATATAAATGAATGTCTCTGACAACTTAATGTTAGTTTTACGATGTAGGTCAGGCGTTGACATATGCACGAGTATACGAAATGTCTCATTCCTGATTCAACTCATGTTCTATAGGAGATAGGCGATTCCTCCTGTTTCTCGTACAACCATATCAGAACAGAAGCCCGTGTCACCCAGCAGTGATTCAAGATCGACTGGCATCTTTATCCCTTTTTTGTTCGTGATCATTATTTTCTTTAGTTATGATCAATATTGAACTTTTTCGAAATGAAGTGACAATAATCAAACATGCAGGCAGATTTTTGAAAAGTATTCAGAATTGACAGGGTGCCCCTTTGGAACAGTCGTCAGAAAATGTGAGAAAATGAAAGTTATGTAAGCTCTCACACAAAGCATTGAAGATTGGAATCTGAGTGTAAAAAAGCTACCCGTCTCCTAATGATAGGCAGAGATACACACCACGACTCGAATAGACTCAGCGAACTTTAACACCTATGATATTACGAGTGCTTTGCACGTGTCGAACTTCAAGAAGGAACTACTACAATAGTTGTGGACATAATTCAATACCACCGGCAAAGTCCAATGCCGGCAACGTCTGAGAAAATAATGTTCACTCATGGAATTTGGTCTTTGAATGGCTGGCGGGAAAATTCATTTATACTCCTGTTGCACCCTCGGCTGAAACATGTTAAAATAACAACGTAGATTTGTTGGAGAACCTGACAATAATTATTGGGTTAGCACTGTATGTGTTCTGGTATATTTACTTTAATTTTAATATAAATGTAAACATGCATGCTGTATAATCTATTGTAATTTTAAAATATGTTAGCTGAGGATGCGAGGGGGATATTATACCTTGTGAAACACGCAAGGAACTGTAAAAAAGGCTGGTATTTGAATAAAATTGGCGAGCACAAGAAAACCACAATTTATGTGGTATTATCATCAATATCCTTCAAAATCGACGTTCAAATGAAGGATCTGAGGAAACTATGAAAAAAGCAACACTAGTAGCAGAGGATTTTGAATTTTGCTTTTTAAGTCAGTAGATCACCGTAGAGTTGCGCCCCTACAAACAGCACAAAGGATGAATCCCACCTCCTTCATTATTGCTGTTTGTGCCGGTGAAAGTAGTGTTTGTGGTATTGAAAGCATCTCGGAAGATAAAGGTGCAGTCACTTCCACATGTCATGATATCATTAGATCCGACGACAAGAGCTGAAGCCCCCGGCATTTACCAAGCCAGCAATGTGAGGAAGTTGGGCAGGGAGGAAGGTAGCGTGGCCGAGTGGTCTAAGGTGCTGGATTTAGGCTCCAGTCTCTCTGGGGGCGTGGGTTCGAATCCCACCGCTGCCAAATGTTAGTGCTTTAAGACCTGCAATACGATCAGTAAAAGCGCTTCTTGTTAGGCTGCGGGAGGTGTTTAGAGATAGACTTTCTAAAATACAGGCTTAACATCAAGGTAGAAAGAATATTTTGTTTTCTCAACATAAATTATCTTTGTAATTATGTTCAGCTTTATGTAGGGAACAACATCTGCCGAGATCACTTTTGAGGCAGTGCACATGATAGTGTACCGGCAAGTACATTTAATATTGGCTGTGGTGGTGAGCTGCTTTTGTCTGTGAAACTTTTAATTCTTCACGCCGAATCATTGGCAGGGGTAAAGCTTATTAAATCTTCGAACATAGCGCTCCATCAGAAATACTTTGTTCGTGGTCAAAAGAGATCAGAGGATTAACTTCATGAATTCACATAGCATACCTTACAGGAAAGATTTAAAAGGGGAATTGATTGTGCTTCCTGATGTTGTTCCTGTGGTTTCTTTGGATACAATGGTGAATGTTCTTTGACGTTCTACTAGAGTATCCACTGGGTGGGCTTTATCAATCAGCTCGGATAGGTCATCAGTGCTCCGTCTCCGGAAAATAATCAGCACTGTCGTTTTTTCCTGTGCTGTCTTTTAAAACATATAAGATCACGAGTTTACAGATTTCTCCAAATAACAACTATACATTTTAACCCAGCGGTTAGCATTCCTTCAATCCAATAGTTTTACTCCGGGTAAAAAGCAGCGAAATATATAGAGAGATGATATTCAAATATTTCAACATTCTTATTGGATTACCTGTATGGATATATCGCTCAGAATTCCTAATATGATTTTGAGTTCAGTTTTGCTTTACTACTTTCAGAGTCTTTTATTGACCTCCTGAAGCAGAGAAGTGACATAATCACAAATGCGACCTACCTGTGCTGCTGTTTTTGGTTAATAATGATTATTGCGAGGAAAAAAAAAAACAGCTCCTTGCATTAAGAGCACGCTCGCTGGTTGTGTTTGGTATTTTCCGTAGTGCTCTTCCTCAGCTGCAAAGTTATTTGGCTAGCAAAGACCTCTGAGAAGGAGTCTGAATCCGTCAACAACACAGGAATTCTAAGATCGCACTGCCGTCTTGTGTACAGAGATCTGCTTTTTCCTTATTGAGTGTTTTGGTGTTTAAGAACACGTATCCTACCTTGAATGCTAGTTTCAAAAGATATGTTACCGGATCACAGATTTTCTTGAAAAGATTTGGGGATGCACTTGCCGGGATTCAAACCCGGCTCAATTATTTAGAAGGCACCTATAGCACCAACGCACTTCTGAGAAACACCGGTACATTTCCGCAATCCTCCCTCTCACCTACAAAGTTATGAAGAGACAGACGTCCAATGAAAACTAATTTGATTCACTCAAGGCTCCGCTCTTTTATTGTGATGTCATTTTAATTAATGTTAGCTATGATAAGGTGTCGTTTCTGTCTCTTAAAGTTTAAGTTTGCTCCTTTCTTCCTGGTTTAGAAATAATGTTCCATGATTGTTTACAAACACCACTATCAATTATTTGTCCAGCTCTAACGCCTGTGTGCGTTGACAAGGCATCTCCAAAGGACATATTAAATAACATGATCCTTCCTGTTACCATTCCTGTCGTTGGAGCGTTGTTTCGCCCTTTTTCGTTCTTCTACAATATTTGCAGACAGGGCTTTATCACTCGAGTTGTACAAAACAAGTCGGTCCATGAAAATCATCAGTACTGCTGTTGTTCTATGCGTAGTTAATTCAAGGTAGTCGAGTGAGGAGGTAAAAAAGCACTCCCCCGTCGATAAATCAATCATCGTCGCCCGTGTGACTGGATATAAAAATAACTGATTCATTTTTACCCAGTCTCTGGAAGTTTCGATGCGATTATTTTTCCTTCCTTATTTCTTCATTCCTATGAATTTACTCTGTAGTAAAGGAAACGCGAAAGCGGGAAACTGTAGGCATTCTTCGTGAGTGGTGGATTGTGTTCAGAGAGCATCAGCACATCTCTAAGTCAGTTCCATTGATAGGTCTGTTGAGGATTTAGCTCAGTGATAGAAGGCATGCTTTGCATGTATGAGATCCCGGTATCTTTAGGTGCTTTATATTACTGTGCTCACATCGCAATCTTCTGTTGAATGTGAACTCTTTGCTCGTGTTCATAGAGAGCCAGATTTACACAATTAAATTCAGGCACACTCGAAGTGCTATGGTGTTGCTCTGCTGTTTTAAATGTACCTCTAAAGCATTTAGCTCTGTTAACTACCAAATGATTTGAACTAATTTTATGTTATATTCAGGAAATCCAGAGGTCTTCAGACGTGTCGTGGCTGTTGAAGAAGACACCTTTAAAATCTCACCCAGGATTTCTTGAGAGATCATTCAGCGAGCGAGTCCTCCCTCTGGACTCCGCACTGAGCTGAAAGCTGCGCGAATTCCATTGTACAACTGAGAAAAAAACTGATGGACTAAACAATGACATTTGATGATTATAAGAAATTCAAGAAACACAACAGTCCGAACACAGGTTTGAATCCTGAACGCTTAATTTAAGAGACAAAGCGAAGGATACGACCTGTAAACTCTCTTCATGTCTTACAGTTTATGATATAAAAAAAATCTTACTTTCATAGTAATTTCTTGCTGCTGATAGACGATTTATTGAATTTTAACAAAATCACAATTACAAACATCTTGGGTTAAACAGTTATTCACATACACTAACGAAGAGAAACGTTAGTGCCTTCCGGTGTGTGAGACAATTTCTCAAAACAATATTTGTTAGTCTCTCGAGAGGCTGCGCAAGGTGTTTAGAGATAGAATTTCTAAAAGGCAGGCTCCCTGAGCTTAACATCAAGGCAGAGAAAATGTTTTGTTTTCTCTACAGAAATGCTCTTTAAATTTCAACATAGTTACAACTCCCTTTATAAAGGGTGTGCACACTTATAGAACCAAGGCATTGAAAGTTTTTTTTTAATTGTTGTTCCAAAAAATTTTCCATTTGTTTTCGTTCTTAATGTTGTTGATTAAAAGATCTTATTAAATGCGAAAAAATCTGAATGTGAAAAAAGGTCAAAATGCTATTGAAAAAATCAGTAATGTGAGGAAAGATTAATTGTGGGAGCCCCTTACCTCCCCATGTCATGCTGTATTTCTCACTCATTCTACTGGGTGAGGTGTCGTCGCTTCTGGATAAAGTCTGTCAGTGGTCATTCCAGACGGGTCAGGTATGACTGCGCTTCGGCACAAGAAGAGATATGTGACTTACGAGGATCCCGACAGTGTCGTTCGTTTTCCAGGGCCCGGATAGCTCAGTCGGTAGAGCATCAGACTTTTAATCTGAGGGTCCAGGGTTCAAGTCCCTGTTCGGGCGTTTATGTTTTCCTTAAGTGTATTGTGAATTTCATTATAAATCGTATTTTATCTTCCACTCTTCTAGCTGTACTGTTGATATTTTAAAAGTTCATCACTTGTATTTTCTTTAGTGTTTCCTTTCACAAACCGAAAATGTTCAAGACTATTTTGTCACCGCACTCCACGTAGATAATCACAGGAAAAGTAAAGGAAACGCAGTGAGGAGCTCACACAGCGAGTACTCTTGAATACAACAAGAGGAAAAGCACACTCTGCACATCTGTGGAACATCACGTCCGAGTTTACAGTGACAGCAGAGATTGAGCGAAGTAGTTTTTTATTACTGGCTCGCTGAACGATCTCTCAAGAAACCCCGGTGGAGATTCAACAGGTCTCTAATAATCACGTTCAAAAAGGTGACGATACATTTTTCTTTTAACTAAGTAGCCTTAATGGCAACACAGTGTTAGGAGTCCGGCTTTTCTTATTTCTTCTGCAGAACCAGCGGTATCGGAATATACTGATCCGCAAAATAAGCGCTTTCGTTTCTGATCGTTTTTATTGAGCGCTGCTCTAAACTTTACATTTGCTTGTGCTGGTTTTCCTCATGAAAAAAGAAATTTCTCTAGTTACATGATTCCATGATCAACGAGGAGAAAGAAATAAAATACATAATTCATTATAAGAACTAAAGGCAAGATGGCTGGTGGTCTAAGGCGTTCAGGTCGCAGTTTCCTCTGGAGACGTTTGTTCAAATCGTACTTCTAATAAGTACTCTTTTTCTCGTTAGAGTAGAAACGATAGAAGCCTTAAGTGGGAAAAAATCACAACATCTCGCATTTCACGTGTTTAATGTTAATTGTCTCAGTGGTTGCCTCGGTGATTGATGGCTCTTCTCTCTTGCAGGGTGACGGCAAACTTCTTTAGAGAGGGAGTCTCCCACGCACGGCTTTTCTTCGTCAAGAGCCGAGGCAACAGAGACAGACTTCAAACTGACATTAATTACTTCATGAGCGTTTATGACCATCTTTAAAAAGCTGAGAGAAGTCGAAAACGTCTTTGGAAAAGAGGAAATGTCTGCTGATAGTAAACTGAGCTCACCCTCAGCTGCGGACAAGCGCTCCTCGTTAGTACAGTGCTGAGTAACCTCGCTTGTCGCGCGAGAGACCGGGTTACGTTTCTGTGACAGGGCGCTGGTTAAATTTTTTAACAACCTGACTTCATTTAGAAAGTGTGTACTGTGTACTAAGTTTCGGACTAGTTAGTGCAGTAGAATATGGAGATCATCTCCAGCTCTGAGCTCAACTGCAACAAGCAGTCGTGCTGAGCAAAGTCAGAGCCCAGCTTAATGTGTGCTCAGTGTGGTGCTCAGGACACAGGGGTATTGTTGTGGTTATAATTAGCACAAACTGCACGGGCTCTGAATCAGAACATTTCAATTTATCTGATCAGTAAATTAAAATGCAGGACACATTAATATAGGATTATTACTGTGTCTCTGTCCTGTTCGTATATAACCCAATGTCCCTCACAGTTTAGAAGATACCAGTATGGACACCTAACTCGTAATTCAGTACTCATTGCAAATAGTCCCAAAACAAGCACATCCAACAGCTGCGGGGTTGAAGGTGAACATGTATCGTATTGTAATGGCTTCTATTTCCACTGATGAATGAGACAGTTTCATGAGGAGATCCTACGCACAATTAAGCAAACACATCGCTATTTCGGTCTGATGTAGAGGCTCCATTTGTGTCAGCAGTACTATAAATGTAAGTCTTATACACTTTCAGGGGCTGCATCTGTAGCGCTTCATCTAAGAGAACTGTTTTACTTTACCGCACGGTTACATTCACCCACCCAATTTATTCTCAGAATACCAAATGGCTCAATAACCCTGTTTTCCCCTGGGAACCACCAGTGTACCATCTCATTCCATTCAAAAATATAACAAATTTATTAAATTAATATATTCAATGAACTGTGTAACACAGAGCTGGAAAGGTGAAATCAGGATGGCTGAGCAATTGAGCAGCTGAAACTGTCGATCAGGATGGCTGAGTGGTTAAGGTGTCGAATTTACAGCCCACTAAGCAAATGTCTATGTGGGTTCAATCCCTGCTCCTGTAATTTGCTTTTGAAGTGACAGAACACTTTGAAGATTTTCACTCTATTAAAATATGTATTTACTAAATTTCAGTTCTCTTCACTCCCTGGGATAACTGAACTCTCACCATCGCATCCTGAAGGCTTTACATGCATTAGCTGTGATACAGCTCCTGATAAAGACAGAATGAAACTGTATCAATAATAAATGACATGTTTTAAATAAACGTTTATTGATAAACTTCATTATTAATAAAAGTGGTGTGACAGGAAAGCAAATAAAATATTACAATGATATTCCAAGCAACTGATGTGTGCCGGAGCCAAATGTCATCAACTGTGGGCTTTGTAAATTGTTTAAAAATTGTAAGTGAAGTTGAGATAATTAACAATTTGTTGATTCCTGCAGTTACAGATTAAAACGTGAGAAGAGTTTCTCTGGGTTTATCTCTGTCCGAGAGCCTGATGTGAATATGCTGAATGCAGTGTCTTTGATTTATGTACTCAAACAACCAAAGAATCCCATTCTCGTCATCCTATGGTTTGTCAAACATGATTTTTTCAAAGTGGGTGTGATTTCGTTTAGTCTTTCGCTCCTGTACTAGAGCAGTAATGTTTCTAGACGCGCATGAACATGGTATAATAGGCTGACAGCAGGAACACGTGGCCCACAAGCATTAACAGTATCAGAGGTGTCTGCAGAATGTTGGTTTGTGAGCAGCGATAAAATAAAATGCCGAGGAAGCAGGTGTGCCTGCATTAATAAAGCTCCATCGAGCAGAAAAAGTAACAGAAGAACCAATCTAAATCCAACAGCAAGTTTCTGCAGCTGAAATCACAGGCAAAACTGCCACTGGTGAGGCTTGAACTCACAACCTTGTCATGACTCCACTATGTACTGCACGCTGACCAAATGCACCACTGCAGCTGCACAATGTGTTTGTTACATGTCTTAGATGTATTTATTGGAAGGTTGCGGAAATCGTAAATCACTGATTTCATTATCTGCACGTTTAATATCTAGGAGAGAGAACTCCTTCAGGTTCTACAGCTCATAAGTGCACTTTAAGAAGTCTTTGCTTTTGTGAGATGGATCTCCGAGGTGCAGCTTTTTTCTTATTACTAAAGATACCTCTACATTGTAAACTATTTGAAGACCTAGAAAAAGGAACGTGGCGTTAGTTGAAATAAGCACTGAATGGGTTAAAACCCACGCTAAAGTGATGCCTTGTGGAGAATAAATCAACATACTTTATTCGCACAGGTCACTCTGCCATGGACAAGAACGATCAGCTACCACCACTATTATTATCATTATTATTATTATTCAACCATTTGGGGAACAATACAATTGAACAATCCCACTGTTCTTATGGCAAGAAAAATAACATGAGACCACTGTAAGAATGTTGTAATTGTTTGAACAATTGATTTCTATTTTTCCCTCTTATGGGCAACACTGTGGTATTTCTTTTTCTCTTCGTTGTTGTGCACGGGCTAGTTCTGCAGCGATATTTGCCACAGAAATTTCTGCGCAGCTCCGTATTAAATCTGTTCTCAACTACCAACGGACAGAAGACGACTCCAGTAGATAGCTGTGTAGTTGTGTAGGACCACACACGACACAGTGATAGTGGGGCTCTTAATGGACTGGTACACAGACCACACGAGAGGCAAGCAAAACGCTTTTAAAATTCCAAAGGCTCACCAATTCAGAGGAACAGCAATGAACTGAAAAGATCTGTTACAGACGTCTATGTTAATCTCTTTAGAGCTATAAATACCATTTGTTTAATTTATCTGTAGATTAACACTCCCAAGTAACAGCACCTTACAGTATATTAATGTTAATTCCGCTGGTGGACATTAGCTGGTGTTTTTTGTAACAATTTGCTTGCTCTGCTGTAAGGAATAATAATAACATCACTTTGTTAACCCTTTACAATTTATTGCATTAGGAATTATCTTTTTGCATACCCCAGCTTGCTCTCCATGAGACACACAGATAAGGAGAGAGCCTGGGGTCAGAGCACAGGGTCTGCCATTGTATGGTGCCCTGGAGCAGTTGGGGTTAAGGGCCTTGCTCAGGAGCCAAACGGAGTAGGATTCCTCTGCCGGCAGAGGGATTTGAACAAACAACCTTCCAGCCACAGGCACAGATCCTTAGCCACCCCAAGCATATAAAGTAAAGTAAAAAATATACAGTATATAAAGCACGCGAACTTAAATGTTCAAAGTTTTCAGGCTCTTTAGCATTTTCCTTCACACATGGAAAAAGTTCAATGTGTTCTTGTCACATTTCTACACGTAGATAACACAAGATAACACGTACACAAGAACGGATGTAACAGTACAGGACATACAGTGAGGAATTCGCACAGCTTTCAGCTCAGTGCGGAGTCCAGAGGGAGGACTCGCTCGCTGAACGATCTCTCAGGAAATCTCGGTTGAGATTCAACAGGTGCTTCTTCAACAGTTACGACAAGTCGGAAGACTCACTGAAGTCCGAAAAGATCAGCCTCTGTGATGCAGTGTCCAGTGACACTAACCGTCCTACTGTTCTCTGCTAATGTAGAGGGTGAATGTAAGGTTTCTTTCTTGTAAAATATTTTCGAGCGTATTTTTGCTGCTGAAAATTAATCTTGTGCATTTGAATGAATTCCGATATTGTCACCTAATTCTATACATTGTTTCATCAGACTAGAACATTTAGAGGAGCTCAACTGCATTAATTAATTGCATAGTGATAGTATTTCTTGCCGTTTAAATACGTCAGTCAAAAATGTAGAGAAGGTGCTCCTATTTTCACCATTATAAGAACTGTGATGCACCAGTATTATTTACTTTCATAAAAGTATTGTAATTGTATTGTTCTGTTCCGTTACAGTCTTGAGTGACACAAACCTTCTCTTTTACTGCACTACACAGTTCAGCACACAAGGATCCTCAGTCAAACAAACACTGCAATCACTTGATAAAAGCCATTTCTCATCCTTTCTCTTAGTGTTGGTGCTACTATTGTATGCAAAGGAGGCGACTTGACAATGAAAGGTGTGATCATCTTAAAGAGAGTCTTCATGAAGGTGTGCGTCGTCAAGCTCTCCACTGGCAATTGACCGGGCTTGTGAAGAAACCAATCTCATTCAACAATCATACAAATTGCACAGCTTAAGGCACATGAAGCGAAATCCATGGGCTAATTGACACAAAACAATGTCGCTTCACATTATCCGCAAAGCTGTTTTGCTTGTTGACCACCTCTTCCTACATTACAGTGAGCACATACTGTATATTTCAGTTCCTTCTCTTTTATTTTCCTTACTATTTGACTGTCCCTTTCCCCCATGTGGAGATGTATCCACAGCCAAAACCCTGTGTTTCGCCCTACGTTTGTGCCAGTTTTACAGTTGGTGTAGGAGCCTGCCTTACAGAGGTCCAGTGGCACAGTTGGTCAGTGTGTGGTATGCATGTAGCTGTGCACAGTGGAGTTATAATGAGGTTGTGTGTTCAAGCCTTCCCTGGAGCATTAAGTCTTTTGAACGTTTTCCACCCATAAAAAGTTCATTCGCCGTAGTAGTTTCACTGTGACTTTGCAGGTAAAATAATATTTTGTATGCGATAAATAACTGAACTAGAAAATATTGGAAAGAAATGGCTTGTCACACTATTCGCAGCAGGCACGCAGACAGAGAAATGTCATTAAAGAAAATTCATTAAAAAGAGGAGTGACATCATTGCAAAGGTGATATTTTCTGATGTCTGTTTTGGTTAATAATCATTTGCGTGGGAATTACTTCTGTCATTATTACTAATACTGATAAAAACAGAGACCTCACAGCTCTCTGGACATTGGCCTGGACTCTAGAAAGTCTTTTTATTTGCAAGCGGCTCTGGAACTCAACACCTGTTGATGGGTCACTTCTGTCAGACACATCAGTGGAACCCAAGCCCACCTACATACACATTCACACACACTGATAGATATACTGTACACCTACACTCTCACACACATTTACACTCACAGACACATCACACAATTATACACACAATAAGACACTCACACACTCACATATATACACTCACAGACTCACAAATACACAAATAGACACTATATACGCACATAGATACCGCATACACTCTTAGGTACAGATACACTATAACTAACACTAATGCAGGTACTGCTAATATTACAACAGTAACACTATCACCAAAACTTACACTATCATTGTTACTAACACTGACAAAAACTACTACTAGACTAATAATACTTATAATAACAGTAATACTCTCATGAAAACTAACATGATGATGATGAGTGTTAATACTCTGACACTAACACTATAAGTATCACTAATATTACATAAATACTAGCATTAAAACTAAAACTATCAATAATGCTATCATCATTAATATTCACATAGACACTACACACACTGACAGACATGCCCACACATACACTTACAAATATAAAACTACACACTGACAGACACCACACACTCACGGACACAAACCATACACACACATTCTCAGTCATGCATTCACAGAAACAAAGAGACACTACGCATACTCATAGACACCAAACACTCAGAGACCCCACACGCTCACATACTAACAGACACATACCCACACACTCACAGACACACAGCCCACACACACACAGACACCACACACTTCCAGACACGCACCCACACACGCACAGATACCACAAACACACTTATCTACAGATACACGATAACTAACACAAATATAAATACTACTAATACTTGAACAGTAACACTATAATTATAATTAATATTAACATGAATATGAACATTAAAACTAAAACAATCAGTAGTGCCACTGTCATTAATACTCACATGAACACTAGCATTAAAACTACCAGTTGTAATCTCACTAATATTAACATGAAGACACTGATATTAGTATTAGTTGCTACCCGTGACGTCACACCGCTCTCTGTGACAAATGCGAGACACTTATACGCGAGGAGTGACGGGGCGCCTGTTGCCGTGATTACCATTCTTATGATTTATAAACACTGGAAAAATGCATTTAAACTGTTACTTACATACATTTATGAACTTGAAATATCATTTTCTAGCTCTAGGATACAGTTACCTAAATAATAATATGAATAATCATTGTTTAATTTCGGATTGAACATTATTAACCCTAAACGCACTATGGTAATTGGTCGATACAGTCTTTATTAACTGTTTTCTAGATACTTAAACAGGGTCAAGAAATGAATCAGTACTCACCAATCGGTGAAGTTAATCGATTTTTCTACGGTTCTTCAGTTTAAATAATTGGTTGTCGATAGATAAGTGATCAATAACTCTTCTCCGTGCACTCCGTGCGCCTCCCGCGGTCTCTCTCTCTCTCTGATCCCGGCGCTCTGGCTGGTGTCTGTGACGTCACAGTGCTTATTCTGACAGAGCAGAGCGCGTCTCTGCTGCTTTTGAGTGTCTTTTTCATGAATGCCAGAGGAATTCGAAATGTTGCAAAAAGAAAAGCGTTTACTTCACAGATTAATGTGTTACAAAGTGTACCCGTGTGGAGCAGTAGAGAACGAGCATGAGTCCCTGAAATAAGCACTTTCAAGGGTTTTACACGAATCATCAGAGTATAGAAGCCAGGAGGATCAGACTCATGTTCCTGGAGGTTAAAACGTGTATCCTGGTTTTATTTCCACCCAGCTCTCAGCTCTATAGGTAGTCTGATGATTTAAATTAGCTGTATAACTGTTACAAGACTTTATCTAATTGTACATTTATAAGACTGCCTGTGAGACACTTCTGAGAGCAGCTGAATCCCAGGGCTGGTGTAGAATCACACACAGACAGGTCTTCTTCTGTGTGATCTGAGTCCCACTGCTCAGAGCTGCAGACTGGTCAACTGGTCACTATTATAGTCACGACCATCGGCCTTTGGCTACTAATAATCAATATACTGATCAGAGTGTCAATACTGGTGTTTATTACATAAATACAAAGATAATTCCACACTCACTTGTGTTATAAAACACTTAAAAAACATGTTTGAGCCTGATATACAGTAAAGAAAGTAATACCGAAGGGCTGGAAGTCCTGGAAAGGGTTAATAGAACCTTCTTGCTTCCAAACTGGAACAGAGCCCACAGCTGCCAGATCAGAGACCCCTGAGCCCAGTTCACAGAGAGGAGAACCAGGAGCTCTTTTATGTCTCTAAGAGGGCTGGGAGAAAGGATAAAAGGGGGAAATGTGACTTGAGTCCAGGCTGTTCTGTCTGATATTGTTCATGTAGCAGCACTGATTGTTTGAATATCTTCTGGTTCTGGATTGTGAGGATAGAGAGCAGTACGGCATTGAGCTTCTGTCTGAGTGTGAGTCTGAGCTGTGAATCTGACTGAGAAGAGAATAATGTTTTTTTTTTTATTCTGCCTCAAAATTTTTCTTCTTTGCCAAGTGGTGTTACATCCCCTTCAGATACTCTGCACAGACTGCTAGAGAGAAGAGGAGAGAGAGATGGACAGATTAGAGCACACGCAGCGAGAGAGATATACGTCTTGATTTACTTTGAAGCAAGTGTTAATTTCCTTTCTTGAACAAGTTGTTTCTGAACTTCAAGAAATTCATACAACTTCTGAAAGATAAAATACAAATCTTGCTTATCAGGACAGAAGAAATACCGCAAGAAAATGCCAGTGATTTTTCTCCTTTTAACGAAAAGTTGAGAAAAACAACGGCAGTGCATTTCCATCGGCTTGATTTAGCTTAATACATGTATTCACTCCCTTTTCTGTAGATTACAGCCTGCGAAAGATTAAATAAAGTTATTGGATATTCATGGTCAGTGCAGGAGAAATACTGCCGGCTGGCAGGAAAATGTCAGTATTTTATTTTCTTTAACTACAAACGTGTGAATGGTGAAAAGCAACGGGAGTGTGTCTCTGCAGCTGTTAAACATCGGGCTGGTGCTTCAAACCCACTCAGGGATGAGGGGATTGTTCCGCTGTAACCATAATCTCTGCTAAAACTTGATGGGATTTCCTCTTGAACTTTGCAGGAAATTTGCATTTTACTCGTGTGGAACTACAAGTAAACAATTAAGTACCTAAGTCAATGTCCAAGAAAAACATTTTCACGTGTGGAATTTTATCTTCAACTGGCTGTTGGGAGAATTCATTTATACACTCGTTGTATCCTTAGCAAAAATATTTTAAAATTAGAACACAGATTTGTTGGAGAACTTGACAATCCTTGACAATCATTATTAAATGAGCATTATACAAATGTGTGTTGATATTTTGTATATGTACCTTAATTGTAATAAATATAAACATAATTGCTTTGATATGGATGTTCATTTGAAGGATTTGAGGAAACTATCAAGGATCTCAGAACAACCAAAGATACATTTGGGCATCTGCTATTGGTAAAGATTAACAAATACAGTAAGTGTGAAGCTTGCACACACACAAGAGAAAAAATCAGTTTTAATTCACTTCATTAAACTGATGGTGTGCTGAACAATCGTGTGTAAAACGTGCATAGCAGAGGATGGTTTCAATCCATCAACCTTTAGGGTATGGGCCCAGCAGGCTTCCGCTGTGCCACTCTGCTAACAGATGATGTGGAGTGATTCAGCAAAAAAGTACGCCCGAGATGAAAAGTCTCAACGGTAACCGCAGACGTAACTTTGAGCACTTGGTTTTTTATAGTACAAATATCACATGCTGCTCTACATGGGCGTGTCTTCAAGATCATTGTGAACCAAAGCTTCTGCTTTCCGAGGCAACTGATTCTTTCGTCATTAATTCCCAAATCTTCAATGAGAATTAGTGAAATGAAAACCAAACACATGTACACACTCGCATCGTAGCATGACAGAAAAATGATGGAAGCATTTGAGAAATAACAAGAGTAGTCTGAACAGCTCCAGCCTATCAACTGCTTTACGAAGAGATCGCTCCTTCTACACCCAGTTTATAACACTGAAAATGATTCAGAAAGCACAGCAAAGATCTAAAACCAGTGAATGCCACTGCATACATAAAATGTCAATTTTTCAAAATTAAAATCTTCAGCTTTGAAGGATTGTCATTAATATATTTTCGTTTTTCTCTTTTTTACATAGCAAGCTTTCGAGAAATAAACTGTCTTGTAATTAAGGCTGCATTAGAAAATGTGTATCTAGCTTTGTTCAATTAAAATCGGGACATCCCAGTGGGCAAAAGATGTAGAATATACGTCTATTAAACTCATATATTAGACATATAAATGTGGTCCGTAATTCGTCTAGAATGAAATTCTAATATGCGTATATCATTATACGTCAATTAGATCTATGATTATATGTTCATTATACATATATGGTTGGAGTTCTATTATACGGATAACTTTAGAGGACTATTATACATATATGGTTAAAGCTCTATTATACATCAAAGATAGATGTTATAGGTGTAGAAACGAAAGAATCAAACCATTGATTTGTTTTAGAAATTTATTCTGAAAATATACAATTATTCACACCTTAAAAATATGTAGTTCATATTATACATTATATACAATATTGTAATAAACAAATTTAATCATCATAAAAAACACAACTAGTAAACTTCAGTTACAAATTCTAGTAACATGGCAATATATATATAGTAATGACAAACACAAACTAATTTCATGAACACGCTAATATTTAACTCAAACCCACACTTCGATTCAAATATAAATTTTAAAATTTACAACAATCAATATTTCTACAAAAATATTATTAATGTAGCACAAATGCTACTTTCTAATAAAGAGAAAGAAGCTGTTTGTTTTGTGTCTCATGGTGATCCTCCTCTCCATCCTAATGAAATGTTTAATATGATCCCTCGAGAAAAAAAAGGAGTCAATTTCCGCCTGGAATGATTGATGCCCCATCAAACATTTTGTAATATCCCTGGAAGTTTATACAGTAGAATACTGGTTCGTGGCTTAAGTTCAAGGTAAACAAGACTAAGGAAACGAGTTGGAAACTTGATGTCGAATTGGAATTTAAATCACCCATTTCACTACATTGGGCAGTATGTGCCAGAGAGCAACAGCTGATCTCCCTTCGATAGCTCAGTGGGTAGCGTTGCGGACTATAGTGGAAACAGTAGGGAATCCTTAGGTTGCTGGTTCGACTCCAGCTTGAAGGAAGGGGCTTTTTGTGTATTTTGATCAAAGATTTCAATAAACGACGAAGCAGAGGCTCTTGTTCCGAATTTAGCTCACGTCTGATTGTCTTGTTTTCGCCAATATCTGATCTTTGAATTCAGGGACTGCTCTGTCTGCTTTGTACAGTAATTCAAACGTAGATACAAATGTCACGTTTTTATTGTAGATATAAAGGTGTTCTCTGTTTTCAAAGGATAGGTACTTAATTGGCTTTTGGATTTGGTTTTGATTTTGTATCGATGTATTATTAAGTTTGTGCTTTTTGTGTTTTAACGTATTGTGAACTTATTTTTTAAACAAATGCTTACAAAGGCAAACAAGGCACACATACTGTATGTTTATACCAGCGGTGAACTTTTCAGTTTTGTTAAGTGCAAGCTACTACGCACTTTTAGGAGTATAACAGGTTCGATATAAAGTGGCAGAAATATAAAAGGGGGAAATTACCCATACTGCGTGTAAAGCCCTTGCTGTGTCTGTTGTTTTATTGTTAGATAAAAATTGTGTACTGTGCACGAAATGGTGCAGAAACACAATCCTTATTTCTTCATTCCCATGAATTAACTCTGTAGTAAAGAAATCGCAAGAGTGAGGAACTGCGGGCGTTCTTTGATTGTGGTGGATAGCTTGTGTGCAGGGAGTTTCTGCACGTCCTTAAGTCAGTTCCTCAGTCGTGTTTTGGCTTTTTTATGGCACTTTTTATGTCCAAGGAGCTCAATGTGCTTGACATCTCCCAAAGGGTGACAGACCTTTGGGTTATTTGCGAAACTGCTTTATTCCCCATTCTTTCTATACTCGTTGATAAGTAAACGAGAAATCCTGTAAGAGAAAAAAATGTGTTGTAGTTTATCGCGGAAACTAGCACCAGCAAATGTTGCGTTAAAAAATGGTTTAAAATGATAAGTGATCTAATTTAACGGAGCAAATGCTTTTTTTCTATTGGCATTGTAATCTCTTCTGAATGTTTGCGTAGATACTGTTACTGGTTCCAGTTTATGACTATAAAATGTCTTCTTTGTATCATTCTGTATTTATTTGTGAAAAGACAATTAAGTTCTTAACAAATTCCATATATTAAATTTCCGCAATCCATTTAGGCTTTAACAGACAACTGTGCGCTTTCACAGAAAGAGTAACAAGAAGACATGTAGACATGTAGGTTTCCATGTAGACCCAGATAAAGGAAGGTGGGGATGAATTAAGAAGGCACGGACGGGCCTTTTCATTAAAATGAAAATGCGACAGAATTTTGGGGTGTCCCTATACCAGAGATTACGGTAGGCTTCAGAATGGTGATTGGCTGACACCATCTGACACCCCTCTGACTGGGGAAAAAAAAACTTGCTGATCTGTTCTACATAACAGGAAGACGTGAGCATATGCTGCTTCTATTCGAAATGCGTATTTTAAAAGTTTAATTAGGAAGTAAAAACCTTTCAGCGTACACAGATTTCTAAGCTGATCAGGAGGAAGAAAAATGTTTCGCGCATAAAAAGTGGTTATTAACTATCGAAATCTGTTTTATTTATTTTATTTTTATTTAGATTAAGAGTTCCCGTCACCCCCATTTCCATTTAAATCGCAAACCCGTGTTTAATTAAATATTTTTATTGATTCACAATCTGGTGATGCAACGTAAATCGTTATCTTTGTCTTCTGCATAATAATGTTCACCTCTCTGTCCAGCAAATTAATAATAAACTTTATTTTCGTCGTCTCCGCTTTAAAGGTACCCCCGTAATATTGTATTTCATTGCACTTTGACAGATTGTCTTTAAATCAATTCTTGTCAGAATATCCCCACCTCCAAACATGAACAAAATTGCAACGATTTTATTAACTGGCTGTTTCAGTAACTTAAAGTATATATTTAAAGTAATAATTTAACAATATATGTAAATGTTTCAAGATATGTTTGTTGTGAATGTCTGTAGATTGTATCTTATTTTTAGTTTTTGTTTTGTTTCACATTAATTTTATAAAGGAATCTTGATTAAAATACTTTTATTTTTTCAGACAGAATTCACATTCGCTGCAGCAAAATGGCCTTGCAGATCAGATATCAAGGAATAAAACACTTATCGCGCCCGGCTCCTCAATGGAATCGCTTTAACATGCTAATACGTTGGTGTAACACTCTGTGTCTACAGTACATTGTAAACAAACCAGTTTCCCAGGTATTTTCAACCCCCAGCCACTGTTGTTTCATTGGTTGTTATCCTGTAAAGCACTTTGAGGAGCCACCTTTAAAGGCGCTATATAAAATAAAGTTTATTATTATTATTAATATTGATCATATTTTTCCTGCCAGAACTTGTAAATTGTTGTTGTTATTATTGTTGTTATCCTGTAAAGCGCTTTGAGAAGCATACTGTCCAGCTTGTCAGGTGCATTCTCTTGTAAAATAATAAGTAGAGCTTTGGGCTTGTTAGTGCTCCACTTACAGCAACCCAATGTAAATACATTTTGTCTCCAAATCCACCACCACTTGTATGAATCATAGCCCTGCCAAACGATGCAAATTCCACTGCAATGGTTGTGTGCAGGAATTATTCAGTATGGCATCTCCATGTTCAAGTAAACACTGTTCTGCGTGCAAATGCAAATGCATTTAAAAAAAGTTTTTTTTAAAATCCACCTTTAAAGGCACTATATAAAATAAAGTTTATTATTATTAATATTGATGATATTCTTCCTCCCAGGACTTGTAAAATTGTTGTTGTTATTGTTGTTATCCCGTAAAGCACTTTGAGAAGCATACTGTCCAGCATATTGTATTTCATTGCACTTTGACAGATCGTCTTATAATCACTTGTTGTTAGAATATCCCCCAAGAGGATATTCCCCCCAAGAGGATATAGAGGATATCCCCCAAGAGGTATCCAGGTAACAGTGAAACAGGCGTACAGTCTGGGGAGATTGCCCGTTTTCCATGTAAATAGTTCCCTGGTTCCGCACCCCTTGGTGTCTCTCTCTCTGTCCCTCTCTCTGTCTCTCTCTCGGGCCCGCACTCTTGGCAGGCTTGTCTTGTGTCTCTCTCTCATCTGGGTGCAGGAGTGCTGCTGGCGGGTGGTGACGGAGAAGAAATAAAGCGCAGTTTTTAACTCCACAGGTTTGAGTCTCTGTGTTCATCCTCAACGAACTCAAATTCATTACATTGGTGTCAGAAGCAGGAGGATGGACAGTGAACGGCTGATGATGTCGGACTCAGAGAAGTGCCGGTTCCCCCAGCAGCCGAGTGACCCCCTAAAGCGCCTTTGGGGGCGAGCAGCAGCCGCCAGGGGCCGGGACGACCCCTCAGCACTGCCAGTGGCCACAGCCCTTATCAGGGCTACCCCACGGTGACCTACTCAGCGGAAGGGGGGCCCTTTCATGGGTCACCTCAGGCCGTGTGACAGGAAGGAGACGCCAGACCAGCGGGGTCCAGCCCGCCACCCCTGCTCCAGCCTGCGCCAGTGAGACCGAACCGTTATAATGGGGAGATCCCATGGCTGATGTTTGAGGCCCAGTTCCAGATGGCAGACTGGGCAAACGGCTGGTCTCAGGTGAAGATGGTGGGCCACCTGGCCGCCGTCCTGGACTGGAAGGCCTGCTAGGCGTTGCTGGATGTACCCGGGGACCAGCGGTACAACTACGCGGCGTTGGCGTCGGCCATCCGGAGGCGTTTTGGCAGGAGAGGGGAGGCACTGGGACTGCTGTGGGCAAGGTTGGCCCAACGCTGCTGCCTAGCGGGAGAGCCGCTGGGTCCAGTCGCCGCAGACGTGGCCTACTTAGCCCGCCAGGGTTACCCTACTCTCCCGGAGGAGGCCCACCGGGAGATAGCGCTCCAGGCGTTCCTCTGGGCCCTGGCGCCGACTGAGGTGCAGCGCCACATGATGCTGGCCGCGTCGGTCCTCTTGGAGCAGGCCCTGGTTCTGTCTGAGCAGGCTGACGCTGTATTCGAGGAGACTGGTGGGCACCAACAGAGGGGCACACGGGGAATCAGATGGGGAGGAGGAGACCGTCAGCGCGGCGACTCCGGGGGAGCGACGACGGTGGGTCATCTGCCACCGCTGTGGGGAGAGGGGGCACATCGCCCGGGAGTGCCAGGCGCCGTAGCCCTGGGGACTCTGAAGGCCGTCGGGAAACGGGAGCGGGACGGCCTAAAGGGGGGAAGGCCGCCCTTGAGCAACCGGAAAGCCAGAAGGAGCGCTTCACCCTGCCTGCTTCACGCCCACAAGGACAAAGGCCAGGGCTCCCTCGCTGCTCCTTTGCTCTCTCTCTTTCCCTCCGTTTTTTCCCCTTTTCTCCTCTACAGATGGCAGACAAGAGGACACTGATCCGGTTCCACTGGACCAAGAAAACAGAGACGATGCCGACTGCAAAATCCTTTTTCATGACCTTCCTGCAAGGGATCTTGCAGTTGGTGGCCGGAGATCTCTACTGCCTCCAGGACAACAAGACAGAGAGATACATGGAGGCCTACATGGCCACGGACGCCTCGTATGAAAAGGCAACAAGACTGATCAGGGAAAAAGGTAAGCACCCCGGTTTCTCTGATTTCAGGCCGGAGCCTGAGGAAGACGAATCAGAGGACCATCACAGTTCACACATACAACCCCTACGTACCAACGGAATGGGTAACAGCGTACCTAGGGAGGTATGTAACTGTGGTGGGAAAACCGACAGAGATCAGGGACGACGGCGTCTGGTACAGCAAACGCCAGTACCGAGTCCTCCTGAAAGAGGACCCAGAGGGCGTTGACGGTTTCCAGCACCCCCCGGCTCGCTTCAACATCGGAGCCGACAGGGGGTACCTTTTCTACCCCAGGATGCCGGATTTCTGCAACAAGTGCAGACAGTCCGGCCACAAGGCAAACACGTGTGACATCGTCAGATGTCACAACTGCAACGAAGACGTTTTGCAGGTGGTGGAAGCCGGCCAGCAGAAACCGGTCTCCAGACAAAGGGAGAGAGGTGAGAACAAAGAACCCGCACCTCCCCCGCAGAGACCCCGAAACTGCCGAGGCCACACCCCCAGCCGCACCGGTGCCACAAGATGGCCGCCAGGAAGAAGGACGACCGGAGGAAGAGCCCTGGATAACTCCCAGCAAGAAGGGGAAGCGAAAGCGGGAGAAGAGAGCCAGGGCGGATCCACCTTCGGAAGGACAGAAAAAAAAGAGTGGTAAGGGAGAACCGTTTCCTCGTCCTAGAGGAAACGGAACTTTCTTCCCTCGAGGCCCAGGAACAACCGGAGGAGGCGGCCCAGGAAATGGAAACCCTCCCCCCCGAGGCCCAAGGACGACAGGAAGTAACAACCCAGGAAACGGAACCCCCCTCCCCCGAGTCCCACGGACAACAGGAGGAGGCAGCCCAGGAAGAGGTAACCCCCTCCCCCGAGGCCCAGGGGCAACAGGAAGAGGCAGCACAGGAAGTCGGAACCCCCTCCCCCGAGGCCCAGGAACAACAGGAAGAGGCAGCCCAGGAATTGGAGCCCCCCTCCCCCGAGGCCCAGGAGCAACTGGAGGTCCCCGAAACTCCCGGAGAAAGGGAAGAAAGGAGTCTTCCCGAAGCGGTGGTGGAGAGTATCCTCGAGGAAGACGAGGATTACTTCAAAGCCGCCCTGGAGCCCGGACTGATGGTAGGGCTGGACCTGTCCAGCATGTTTACTTTTCAGTCCCCAGCGAGACCTGGAGGGAGCCCAGCATATTCCCCCCAGGACCCGAACGAGAGGAGTTACATCTAGGCTAAACAGTGCCCAGATGTAGACTCCCAAGTTCCAACTGTAAGCACAGAGAGGAGGTTTAACTTTCACTAGTTTAATCATGACTGTGAAACTAACCTTCCTAACAACTAACGTGAGAGGGCTGAGAGACCCGGTGAAAAGACGGGGAGTCTTTCATGATCTGGCCTCAAAGTCTTTCTCAGTTTGTTTCTTACAGGAGGTCCACCTGAAGGATGAAAGTGACAAGCTGACATTCACCAGGGAATGGACGAAGGGAGAATCATGCTGGAGCATAGGAGGGGTCCACTCTTCCGGAGTGGGAATCCTCCTCGGAAACCCAGAGATGACGCTGGTTTCCTCCTTCTCGGTGGTGCAGAGCCGGGTCCTGGTCGCAGACATCGACTGGAGGGGGCAGAAGTTGAGAGCAATTAACGTCTATGCTCCTACCGAACCCTCTATCCGGAAGGAAGTGTTTGCTGACCTGGCCAGCTGCTGCACCACCAACAGACAGATGGTGCTCGGCGGGGACTTCAACGTCGACCGGGAGAAGGGGAGCGACGCTAGCTCGGCAGAGCTGGAGTCGCTACTCAAGCAGTTCTCCCTGGTAGATGGCTTCAGACGGTGCCACCCTAACGACGCCGGAACGACTTGGAAAAACTCCCGGGGAGTGTGCAGCCGCCTGGACTACATCTTCCTGCACACGACCTGCTCCCTGGAGTCGGCGACGGTGTCCCCGGCGTGGTATTCCGACCACGAGCGTTTGACGGTGGTGGCTAACACCAGCCTGCCGGCATTCGGTCGTGGGTACTGGAAGCTGAACCGAGAGATACTGGAGGAAGACGACTTCAGGGCACTGTTCCGGAAAGACTACGTGAGCTGGGTCGATCTGAGAGACGGCTACAGCTCCGTGGTGGAATGGTGGGAGTCGGTGAAGGACAGGACCCGAACCCTGGCGCAGACGTACTGCAGACGGAAGGCGGCCAGGGAGAGGAAGGAAGCTGCACGACTCCAGAGGCAACTCGAGGAGGAGTACAGCTCGGCTAACGGGGGAGGAGCCTTCAATTCAGCCCGGGCACGGGACCTGAAGGAGAGGCTCCGCAAACTGCACACCGAGAAAGCCAAGGCTTTCCTGGTCAAGGCACAAAGGGAGCATTATGAAAATAATGAAACCTGTTCCTCCTATTTCTTCAATCAGGTCCGAGGAGCCCAGAAAAAGAGGGTGATCCACAGCCTGAGACGGGGAGACGGAGAGGAAGTGCTGGACGAGAACGACAAAGTAAAAGCGGCCACCGCTTTCTACACGGAGCTCTTTTCAGAAAAGCAGACGGAGGTGGAGGCAGGCGATGCTTATCTGGAGGGGCTGAAGGCACAAGTACCGGAGGAGGTGAGGGAGGACTTGGAGGGTCCGATCACGGCCGAGGAGCTGAAGGCGGCACTCTTGTCCATGGAGAATGGCAAGGTGCCGGGGCCGGACGGACTCCCCAAGGAATTCTACACCTGCTTCTGGGACACCCTGGCGGCAGATCTGGTGGAAGTGGCGCAGGAGATCTTCCGCCGGGGGAAACTCGGAGACACCATGAGGGAGGGCATCATCTCCCTGCTCTTCAAGGGAGGAGACGCCGCCGACCTCAAAAACTGGAGGCCGATCACGATGCTCTGCGTGGACGTAAAGATCCTGTCCAAGCTCCTGACCGGCAGACTGAGAACCGCCCTCCCCCACATCATCCACAGCGACCAGACGTGCGGGGTGGAGGGGCGATCCGTCAGTTGGAACCTCCAGCTGACCAGAGACGCCATCGCCTGGGCCGAGGACCGGAACATGCCCATGATGGTGGTCAGCCTGGACCAGGAGAAAGCCTTCGACAGAGTGAACCACAGCTATCTGTTCAGGGTGCTGGAATGCTTCGGTTTCGGAGAGAGTTTCAGCCGCTGGATTCAGATTCTGTACTCTGACGTGGGCAGCAGAGTGAACGTGAACGGAAACCTGGGGGATTTCATTCCCCAGGAATCCGGAGTACGACAGGGCTGCCCCCTTTCACCCCTTCTCTATGTTCTCTTCACAGAGCCCTTAGCAGAGGCGGTGAGACGGGAAACTGTCATCGACGGCCTGGAGATACCGGGAGGCGTGGGGGAAACCCTGAAGATCTCCCAGTATGCCGACGACACGACGCTGTTCCTGAGGTCGGACAGGGGGTTGAGGAGGGCCCTGCAGGTCATGGAGCAATACTCCAGAGCCTTGGGGTCGAAGCTCAACCGCCGAAAGAGCAAACTGAAGTTCTTCGGGCCCTGGAAGCACAGGACGACGGCGCCGGAGGGTCTCGAGCTCTGCACGGAGCCCCTCAGAATACTGGGGGTTTCCTTCCAGAGCCAGGACAACGAGACCAACAACTGGACCGAGAGGATCGCCAAGGTGAACGCGAAGCTGGGTCTGTGGAAAACGCGGTCGCTGTCCTACACAGGGAAAGTGATGGTGTTGAAAGCAGACGTCCTGCCGGCTTTGGTTTACCTGGCGGTGGTGTACCCGCTGCCGGCCAGACTCAGACGAGCGCTGCAAGGGATGATCTTCGGCTTCGTCTGGGGCGGCAAGTACGAGTACATCACGAGAAACCGGATGTGTCAGCCGGTCGAGGAAGGGGGTCGAGATGTCCCACATTTCCCCCTGAAACTCGACTGCATCTTTTTCTGCAACCTCTGTCGGGCGCTGCGGGAGCCCATCGGCCACAAGTACCAGTACTTTGTCAGGCTGTGGCTCTCCGTCCCGATGAGGCACTTGGTCCAGTGGTCAAACACTGGGCCCAAGGCAGAGAGGCGACCGAAGTTCTACACCCACGCTGTCAAGTGGAGCAGGAGGTACGAGGCCACGAGACAGCCAGAGCTCTGCACCAACCACAGAGCTCTGTACAAAGAGGTGAGGGGGCATCTGGTCGCCGACGAAAGGCTGCAAGTTCCCAGACAAGTCTGGGAAAGGACGCAGCCTAAAGAACTGGACAATCAACTGAAGGACCTCAACTGGATGGCCGTACACAAGAGACTGGCCACCAGAGAGGTCCTCTACAGACACTCGCTCACCAGGAACCCGCATTGCCCCCGGGACACGTGTTTCATCGAGGAGACTCAGGAGCACGTGTTCTGGAGCTGCCCCTTCGCCAAGGCGGTGTGGGGCAGAATGGACAACACCATGCAACTCCTGGAGACAGGTGCGGTGCTCAGTTACCAGTACATCCTGCTGGGGCTGGCACCTACCAGATTGGACAAGGGGACGCAGTTCCTGATGTGGCTGCTGCTGTCCCTCACAAAGAAAGGCCTGTGGGACGCGAGGAACAATCTCATCCGGCACAACATCGAGTGGGGAGCGAGGGAGCTGGAGGAGAGGATCCTGGCGGACCTCAGGAGGAGGATGAAGCGCGACGTTGCCAAATGGGGTTTCCCCATGGCAAAGGAGCACTGGAAAGGACTATGGACCCTGTACAGGGATTAATGGTTAACAGCAAGTGATAGGGTTTGGAGGGACTCTCATAATAGCGCAAATCCGCCCACACTTGCAATGATTGATAACGGACAATCACTGCTGTTCCGCCGTTGTTTTTATTACATGGAGTGTTAATGTGTGAGATGTTTTCTTTTGAGATGTTTTTTTCTGATTAAAGTATATTTTATAAGAAAAAAAAATATGTATTTATTTAGTGGTTTCATTAGTGACAAAGGCTAAACTTTCTTGGAAAAATGTATTTTATGTAAACCATGTTTGCTATTAATTCATTTAGGGCTAGAATATGTTCATTGTCTTCCAATGAAAGAAGGGTTCCTTTCGCCGTAGTCGGGAGACATTAGAAGCTTGCTGTTACACCAAGCATTAGCCTGTTAAAGCGATTTCATTGAGGAGCCTAGCTTTCTTAACTAGTAAGTACTGTACTTACTGGGTTTTGGAGGGGGGAGGTGTCTTTCACTGGAAATCTTGCCCCCTTCTACTTTGAAAATACCTTTGAAACCGGTTTAATTAGTCACAGCCAGCACTCCCGCAGAGAGGGGGGGTTGTATTTGCAGTGCATCGGTATAGATGGGAAAGCCAGAGCCGACCGCTACGCCGCCCCCGTGTTATGCTCTTTGTTAATGTCAAAGCCGGAACACATCATTATATCTCATTTTGTATTTCTTTAAAAAAAAAAATCGTTTGCCCAGCCTAACAGTATTGTTGTTATTGTTTTTATCCTGTAAAGCACTTTGAGGAGCCACCTTTAAAGGCGCCATATACAATAAAGTTCATTATTATTACTATTGTTAATTTGCTGGACAGAGAGGTGAACATTATTACGCAGAAGACAAAGATAGCGATTTACGTTGCATTGTGCATTGTGCTGCTGTAATACAGTTTTAAATACTTAAAAGTCTAAACAGTATCAGCTTTATTAATGTGTTTTAAATAAAGGCGATTTAAACGCGATTTAAATCAATATAAATGTTTTGTAATGCATAGGTGACTATTCATTGTTATTAAAATGACTTAAATTCGATCATGTTGTGATATTTAGAAATATAAATTTGTTTGGTGCGAGTGAAGTTTTATTTAATCTCTGACCCAGGGAAACTTTTTATTTTTTCAAAGAAATGTTTGTTAAAAAAAAAGCCATGGCTCCAGCTAGATTCAAACACCCAACGTGTGAGGTGGGAGGCAGGAGCCTAACCCACAGTGCCATGTAAGGAGTGTTGCAAAAGCCCTACAAACAATATCAACAGACATCATACAGCGTGTACAATTCCTGTGTTGCGGTACATGAATATAATTATAACGTTATTAATTTCTTTAGATACACGATTCCATACTATATTCCCTTTTAATCAAATTCTAAAAGTATGTTTGTTGACTCCGGTATCACGTTAGTTAAAGACTTCAATGCTTAAAATGTTTAGGGAGAAATGGAATACTGGTGTGTATGTTTTCTTTAAAGTACCGAGACCAGCCATATACTGTATGTTTATGTTCCAAAATTAATATCGTTTTTGGCCTTCACACGCGTTAAAGTATGCTTCCATTCTTTATATGCTAAGCTACTAAGATTTCCCTTCAGTGGTAAAATTCCATATAAATATTCAATACTAAAACGTGCACAGTAAAGACATTTATATCTTTCTACGACCGACCAACACACCACGAGTGCCCCTGTCGGTCAACCAATCACGTACCGCGGTATTTTGCGTCATCGCGCGTCACAAAGCGCGAGGCCGTAGCCAATTACCTCTGGTACGTCTCTGTGCCGCGCACTTTGAATGGCTGCATCTGTAAGACTGCTAAATAGCCAACCTGCAGCTCCTTCAGCAAATCACCTGTAATGGCTACATGGACACACAGTTTTCACTGTATTCAGCATAACTGCAATACATGTATATATTGCATACACCATGGACACATAACAGCTCTACTCATATTGAGTTTTATTCAATTTCAAAAATGTAACCTCAATTTTGTGATTTTTGTGATTTTTGTGTTTTTGTGATTCTTGTGATTCTTGTGATTTTTGTGAGTTCGGAGAAAAAGACATTTCATTGCCAGAAACTACTGCTACACGCTGTATTGTTGTGCATTTGATTAATAAACTTTGATTTGATTTGAACATAAACACAGAATCTAATGCGAGAACTTTTTCACGTCTTCGGTACCCCAGGTACCCCATCGTGCTCCCTTAGTCCCAGTAGACCTCTCGTATAAGAAGATATCTCTCATCTATCTGTGTACAGATCAGCAGGGGATCCACAGCTGATGGGAAATTAAGTAGTGACCTGTGTCAGCATGCATGAGCTGCAAAGGAAAAAGTACAGGAAGTACAGAAAAGTTTATTCCATGCTGAAAAGAGAAAGAAACATGACGTGGACCCTTCTTCAAGTGTGACATGGAATAAACCCTTTACTTGTTCCTTTGATGTTAATTTAGACCAGATCTCCAGCAAATACCTAACAGACTACAATCCCACTGCATAAGGTGTTAAGGACAACCTATACATAGCAGCATCTAAACTGGTTGCTTTCAGAAGCTAAAGACCAGCGCAGGCTGACGTTGCACAAACACAGGGTGAAACAGGGTTTCGGCATGTTTTCTGTCTCCCCCTGGGAGGGAAGGGACAGTAAAATAGCAAGGAAAACACAAGGGAAGAAAATGAAAAAACAGTGCTCACTGCAAAACAAAAAGTAAAAGAACATTAAAAGCATATCTGGGGAACAACAAAAACACAGAATCTAACTGCGAGAGCCTTTTCACGTTTTCGGTACTCCATCGTGCTCCTCCCGTCTACGAAGATATCTCTCATCTATCTGTGTACAGGCCAGCTGGGGGTCCACAGCTGATGGTAATTTAAGTAAGTAGCTGTGTCAGCATGCATGGGCTGCAAAGGAACGAGTAAAGGGTTATTCCATGCTGAAAAACGTTTTGGCAGTGGAGTCTTCTTTGGGTGTGGTACAGAGTAAACCTTTACTTGTTTCATTCATGTTAATTTAGACCTGATCTCCAGCAAATACCTAAGAGCACCTAAACTAAAAAGTTGCTTTCAGTAGCTAAAGAAACAGGCGACACTGCTCCAGGTAAAACTCAAACTCACAACCTCAGCATGACTCCACTGTGCGCTGCTGTATAAATACCACACGGTGACTGATTGCGCCACTGAAGCTGCACGATTGACTTTGCCTGCACAAACTGACGTTGCACAAACACAGGGTGAAACAGGGTTTCGGCATGTTTTCCGTCTCTGCGTGGGAGAAAGGGACAGTAAAAGAGCAAGGAAAATACAAGGGAAGAAAATGAAAAAAATAGTGCTCACTGCAAAGGAGGGAGGAGATCTCGGGTTTTGGCATTTTGTTTCATCGCGCCCTTTGTTCCTCTCTCCAGCGTCCCCTGCCTAAAGTGACGCTTCCCTTTCTCAGCCCAAAACACAAGCGAGACACCAGCAGCAGACCTTGCAGGTTTCCGTAGTGTAGCGGTTATCACGTTTGCCTCATCTTGCACGCTTCTGTACTTCACAGAGGTCTTGAGCCACCGGTCAATGTATTTCCGGTGCCTTCATGCACTCTTGTACCAAACGCGCGTTCCTTCTGTACGCGTAGCCGATCATTTGCAATTGGGCTGTGCCGACAGACCAAGACAAGCTCTGTCGGCTCAAAAGCAGCGCAGCACCTGCGAGAACAACAGAAAGATTAGCATCCAGCGGGGGCCTCTTAGTGAGCCGAAAATCTCATCAAGAATCGGCTCCAGCAACAGGGCTGGGCGCATTGTTCCATTCTCCGACCACTCTCGGTGTAAACAAGTCCCTCCTGGTCTCTGCTTGAAATGCACTTTCCTGCGTTTGCTTTGGTGTAACTGGCTTCCCCTGCATGGACGAATGTGAAGAAGATCCTTAGTAAGTCATTGAAGAAAACCGAGAAGAGGTCGGAGTGGCCTCTGTCGTTCATCAACGATCCAGTCAGGCAGTACTTCTCTGTAAAGCGCCGTTCGTTCACATCGATTAGCTTTTTTTTGCCTTCATTTGTGCAAGTAGTAAAAGCAGACGCCCCTATTCTGCCGTGACCCGGTTGCGGCCACAACGCAAAGTACTGACCACTATACGATCACGGCGAGTTACCGAGACACACGTGGCAGGGCGGAAAAGGCTCTGCTCTCTTCGTGTGACATAATTCGGAAAAGTCCTGACGTTGCATTTCAACTGAGCCCCAGTATACATCGACCCTTCGACACTCTAAGTGACAACTCTCTTGCGTGTTTTCTCATATTTATGTAGTTTGCTTGCATGATGCCCTGAAGAGCAGGATTCCTGGTTTTCACCCCGGCGGCCCTGGTTTGACTCCCGGTATGGGAGCGTGTCAGTTTTGCCTTCTGCTTTCCAAAAGATCAGCACGTGTACGAAGGAGCCGCATTAAAACCACTCGAACGTGCAAAATGTGCGAGAAGAGGGGGCGCTTGTTTCCAACCGAAGACTTCTCGCGTGTGAGACGAACTGATCATTGCTGCAGCTCGGAAAGCTGCAGGAGGTGGGAGGGTGACTCTGGTAGACAGGGCTGACCTTCGGCAATAGGATTTATACTCTCCAAGATGATATTTGCACTTTCTGGAGAGGCGATTTTCTCCACTTCAGTAGCCCGATTTCGTTGATTGTGTGGAGAGGGCTGTAGAATGTGGCGCCGCCTTTCCTGCTCTGTCCATGACAGGCGTGCTGGTCTCTGGAGAGAGATCACGGTCCATCAGCGCACTCCAATAAAGGCACTGGAAGCAGCTGAATCGCATCGGCGAAGCTCAGCGCTGGGCCGCTGGGCATGATTTCCCACCGTTTCCATAGTGTAGTGATTATCACGTTCGCCTCACACACGAAAGGTCCCCGGTTCGAAACCGGGAGAAAACAGACCGGCGCCTTTTGTCTCCACGCACACTGTTTGGGGATTCGCCTAGCGCTGTGATCGAACAGACCCACTCACCTCTTAGTGTGGCGGGATCTGCACAATGCATGTCGCAGCGCTTCCTGCTTTCATCTCAATGCGCGTCCTGATGTACCCCGGTCTCCCCCGTGACAGGTGGGGATACTCACCACTATACTAACGAGGAAGACATCGCTCTCTCCGACCCCCTGCATCGTGTCCCGACCCACCGTGCTGGAAGCCAACACGTGCTGTGATTCCTTTACAGAGCAGAAATGACAACTGAGGAGCCGAGAGAGGCGGGGAATCAAACCCCAGTCTCCCGCTTGACAGGCAGGGATACTTGCCACTATACTAATGTAGAATTTTGGCATTTAAGGGGACAATTATTAATTGTAGCCGTAAATCACGAAATTGATTCTTTTAATGGCAGAATCCAACCATGCGATATAACTCAAACAACGCACACACACAGGTACTAATACACGAGGATACATTTATTAATGCATAAAATATGCATGTAAACCTAACAGATCTTATCGTGATGGTTTTCAGAATACAAAAGATATATATTCATTCAGTTACAAAGAGTTACATATATCAAGAGGACATACGTTCAGTATATCATTCATTTAGACCGTTTCGTAATTGAACTTGGTTACAACTTCTACATTAGATACTCAAAACAAGTACATAACTCTTAGGAATAAAATTGATATCAACTGGTTGGGATAACAATTGAATTCTTGAGCTGTAATGCATTGAAGTTGAATACTCATCCAATCTCTGGGGATTCAGATCTCCTGCGGGCTCTCTGGCTCCGTGCCAGGCTGTGCTGTGCTGCTTGCGACGGTGCGCTGCTAATGCTCACTGACCGGCTAGTTAGTGTTGGCCTTAACTAGCAAAGTTTGTGCACAGGAGAAGAGATGACTGTGGGTCCCAGCAAGTCATGAAGCGCTAGTTCTGAATAGTGATTCAGCTGTCCACAGTTCCGACCTGTTCACGAGGCTTGCTGCTGATGCTAACCTCGGGTGGATCCTTTGGTTACTCTCTGTCAACCTCCGCTCTCGACTCTGAGAACAGAGGAAAGTTCTGGCACTTGGACACACTGGCCGTTCCGTGGTTGTCCAGGCTGAGTCTCAGGATGGTCACGAGGCGCGCTGCGAGAATGTCCTGCCCGTGGGAGCCTTCTGCTCCTGGGCCGTCCTGCCCTGGAATTCTCCTTAGAAAAGTCTTTAGAATAGTCTTGGAGCTCTGTGTTGCCTGTTTTTACCTGGAGGAACTTCAGCTCATTCATTGGCTGAAAGTTCCATGGGCATCAGAATCCCACGTGGGTTACTCGGCCTTACCAGTCCCTGATTGGTTGATCAAGGTGAGATATGAGTCACTTACTCCTGACACCTAGGAATGTAGTACAGATGTCCATCTGGCACTCCCTAGACAGGTAGGCGCCAATGGATGACCATTGATCATGATAGCCAGGCTTAGCTAAGTGCATCCCCCTTTGGGAGCTGTCCCTTATCAAAAGAAAACATCTTTAAATAAGCCTGCATGAATAGCTTCTCTGTGGCTGCACCACACAGATGAAGAGAGAGATGGGGCCTCATTTGGGAAAGCACAGCAACACTTAATTCTGTCTTATTAATAAGCATTGCCGCTACATATCCCCCCTTTTTGAAGGTCACGAGGTCCTGAGGGTTGTTGCCTTCAAAACAAAACAGAGTTAAGTGATGTCCCTTGTCATTAGAACATTAACCTTAAATGTCCACATTACTCCTCGAGAATTCATACCGGAACCAGCATTGGGAACAAACAGGATGAATAACATCTGGAGTATGTATAAACACGGTAGGAGACATCATCTCAGTCTAGGCATTACACATCAGGAAGTTCACTGTCAATATCTGATACCTCTGTAGGCAGATATTTGGGAAGAAGTAACTTCCTTGCTTTTGACATGCTACCTTTGACTCATTCATGCTACCCGGCGTACATCTTGATGTAAGAGTACAGCATTCAAAGTACACTGTCAGTCATGACCCAGCTACCCCGCAGTAGTGTTACAATAACAACAGTTCCTGTTCCCAGCCCCGCTGATAAACCACGACACCTGTGTTGGGCACCTGCCAGGGTGGGTTGGAGGTTTGTTCCATTAAAGCAAACTAACTACCTGTACCTCTTCAGGGCGTAGTGTTTCTTGGATTTCTATCCAATTCAATAGTGTGGCACCTGAAGGCATCCACAACCTCCAGTTTGGTCTTATGTTGTCTGGTTCCAGACCGTACAGTGTTAAGTTACCATGCTGTACTATGGCCTCCTCGGGAACTTGCAGGAAACTGTTGGTTAGGTAGCTGCATTGTTGTAGCTGTATCATGCCTGTCACAAGTCATAGTGACAGTTAAATGTGGTGTGCTGACCAGCCATTTACTTCCCACCTGCTCTTCATGGGGTTCATTAACCTACCTCTGCTCGTTAGTAGCTTTACACCCTTTATTGGTGAATCATTTAGACACAGCCAATGGATAGCTTTGGTAGCCATACCCATCTCAAGATTTGGAACCGAATTCAATCTTGGATTGCCTTCTGGGTGAGCTCTGAGCGATGGGGTGGTTAATGTCACATACTCCTCTACTGAGAAGAGTGGAATCAAGTGGGTTGGGAATTGTGCCATGGCTAGACTGGCTACAGTGGCACTGAACTCCCTTAACAGGTCTTGTGTCAACATTCTGGCCTGTTGCACACAAGCATAAACCCACTGTATAACACTGGCAATCATGTCCACTGGTTGGGGGATAAGGTTTAACCCTGTTGCATAGGAAATTGCCTGTAGGGTTTTCCCTATGCTTTCCAACTTTTGCTGCTGTTGATACAGTCTGTCACTACCCTCTGGCATCTCTGACACCTGCCTTCTTGGGGCAGTCAGGGTGAGAGTGCCAGTAGCAAACAAACCTACCAGAAATAGCAAATGCACAACAGTGGCGGCAGCAATCACGCCTCCCAAAAGTCTTTTAGGGTGGCTGATCCCTGTCATCTCCTTCTGAGTGACTGTTGCCTTTCTAAGCTGGCGCAGCGTGTACATGGTGTCTTTCTCAGTATGCCATGTGGCATCTTGGGCACCAACATCCTGGAAATCTGGGGAGATCTGACGCAGCTGTTGATGCTCCTCCTCCATTTCCAGGGCATCTGCTTTTTCGATTTGTTCATGCCTGTGCTCTAGGAACCCTGCAGGGGGCGGTGCAGCGGTGGAGCATGCCTGACCCCCGGCTCAGTGGTCATCTGGAGCACCTGAGTGATCTGGGATTGTTACCCCGTGTCTCACTGTTCAGGTCCACCCTGCACACTTCCTGATTGAGGAATCCCTCTATCGGCATGTTTACAATCGTTCTCTGGGCGTGGGTGTAGGACACGTGCTCGCTCCCCCCTTCCCTCGCTAGGGGTTCAGGGAGCTGCCCCAGCACTGGGATAGCCAGTTCACAGTCTTCAAACTCGTTATCACCCACCAGGCCCATGTCAGTGCGGGCGGGGATTCTGACACCCCTCTTTGCCGTGTTCTGCACTAACAGGCGGGTGGCTTGACCATCCAGCTCCAGTCTGGCTGAACCACTGTTGGTCAGACTCAGACTGACAGACTGAGCTGGTGGCTGTAAGAAAACCGGCTCGGGTTTCATTCCCTGTCCCTTCTGGGGGACTGGGTGTGTTGGCAACCCTGCCGTTGAGGCAGGAACAATCAGGTCAGTCTCACTCACTACCTGGTAGTTGTGAGAAATAATGTTACCTGACTGCAGGTTCCCTGGGTCACAGCAGAGGGAATCGGCAGCTGGGATCAGGTGTGTCCACAGCGCAGTAATCCCAGTGTCCAGCTGGGCTCTCTGTCTAACCTGTGAATGTTGCACCGGGGGCACCTGGTGGTGGCCCTGTGACAGCTGCTCAAGCAGATCCTCACAAATAGAGGACCTCCTAGGGCTAAGGGTGAGGGCTACATCACCAACCTGCTCTCCTGCCATCTGGATCCCTTCCACCACTGCAGGGTGGTGGTCCTGACCCCTCTTGGGTGCCAGGGTGCACAGGGAAAGCTCCTTTTCATCACCAGGTGGGGAGATCTGCTCCTCTTTAGGGATGTAAAAGGGGTGTGCTTTACCTGGTGGATCAGGCGGCTGCTGGGAGCACTGCTCCTGTGACATGGACGCTGTTGGGACCTTGGCCAGGGCATGACTTCCCTGTATATCCGGGGAACAAGAAAATATTTGTATTTCTTGTCCAGAGGGAACAGAAGGAATCTCCGCCTGGGCTTCTGTGTTCGGTGGGCACTGTGTGAGCACAGTCTGCCTCTTGGACCCCCTTTCCTTCTGTACAGAAGGCTTAGGAGCCTTAACCTGTTTCCACACTTTGCCTTTCTGGTGATCCACCAAAGGTTCCACTCTGAGTCGCATGCCCTTTTCTTTTTCAACCCGTTTGAGCTTGCCGTGTGACATCAAACACCTTTCAACCTCAGTGTCAATCAGTGTCTCACTGGGTAAGACATCTCCCATGGCAGCCTTGAGGTAAAAGCTTCCTGCTTTTCCTCTCTGTTTTACTGCTTGCTCTGTGACTTCAGGGGTGGAGTCAGCACTCGCTTGGGAGTGGCTGACCTCATCCAGGCAGGAACCCTTCCGCTCAATCAGATAGACTGAGGGAGGGAGAGGGGGCGGGTCTCCGCCTCCTCCAGTGGAGAGTATTAGCTCATTCACGCTTCCGGCAGCCTTGAGGAGCAGTTGTCCCTGTCCTGATAAAGCTTGTTCAATCCTGGCCAGGTGGGCGGCTACTGAATCCTTTTGTTCAGCCTTTTCTAGCCCTTTCCCTCCCCCGGTGTTCTCATGGCACTTAGGACGCTGGGTGCGGTCCTGTGTGCCTGCTTTGGAACGGGGCTTAGCCAGCTCAGGAGCCTGTGCTCCATCGAGCAGGAGGGAGTTAACCCTGCTGGCTCTGACGGCGAATACAGTCGCTTTAACAGCTTTTTGCTCAGAGCGACTTTGGACATTATACTCCCAGGCTTTCTGCGCGAATCTCCTAATATCAGTCATTTTCATGGTCTGTGCATCTGTATGCATTAAGATCATCTTTCTGACTGACGGGTGGAGATTCGCAATGAATAAACCCTTGAAATGTGTGTTTTAGCAACCATCGTTAAACTAGTACGAAATCACAGTTTTACCACAAAAAACCACAAGATCAAGTATGCAATCAACCCGGTAGATCGCAAAAGATCACAAAACATTCAACCACTGCTTAAAGAGCAAGGGGAACTTTTTGTCTTTCGGCTTTCAGCACACTGTATTGTCGTGTATGAAACCCGCAGCGTTTTATATGAATTATTCCGCTTGGTTGACTCATTTCAGTCTTGCCACGCCCACCCAGGGACGCCAAATTAAATGTAGTGTGCTCTCTGAAGGCACCAGTTCTGTAGGGTTTTGGCATTTACTGGGACAATTATTAATTGTAGCAGTAAATCACAAAAAGATTCTTTTAATGGCTTTAGAATCCAACCATGCGATATAACTCAAACAACGCACACACACAGGTACAAATACACGAGGATACATTTATTAATACATAGAATATGCATGTAAACCTAACAGATCTTATCGAGAGGGTTAACAGAATATAGAAGGTATATATTCAATCAGTTACGAAGAGTTACATATATCAAGAGGACATACGTTCAGTATATCATTCAATTAGACCGTTTCGTAAATGAACTTGGTTATAACTTCTACATTGGATACTCAAAACAAGTACATAACTCTTAGGAATTAAATTGATATCAATCGGTTGGGATAACAATTGAATTCTCGAGCTGTAATGCATTGAAGTTGAATACTCATCCAATCTCTGGGGATTCAGATCTCCTGCGGGCTCTCTGGCTCCGTACCAGGCTGTGCTGTGCGGCTTGCGACGGTGCGCTGCTGATGCTCACTGACTGGCTAGTTAGTGTTGGCTTTAACTAGCAAAGTTTGTGCACAGGAGAAAAGATGACTGTGGGTCCCAGCAAGTCAGGAAGAGGACCAGTTCGTTCCTGATGAAGCGCTAGTTCTGAATAGTGATTCAGCTGTCCACAGTTCCGACCTGTTCACGAGGCTTACTGCTGATGCTATCCTCAGGTGGATCCTCTGGTTACTCTCTGGCAACCTCCGCTCTAGACTCTTAGAACAAAGGAAAGTTCTGGCACTCGGACACACTGGCCGTTCCGTGGTTGTCCGGGCTGAGTCTCAGGATGGTCAGGAGGCGCGCTGCGAGAATGTCCTTCCCTTGGGAGCCTTCTGCTCCTGGGCCGTCCTGCCCTGGAATTCTCCTTTGAATTGTCCGAAAAAGTTCACAGAATTCTCGCAGGCCCTCTGTGTTGCCTGTTGTTACCTGGAGGAACTTCAACTCGTTCATTGGCTGAAAGTTCCATGGGCATCAGAGTCCCACGTGGGTTACTCGGCCCTACCAGTCCCTGATTGGTTGATCAAGGTGAGATATGAGTCACTTACTCCTGACACTTAGGAGTGCAGTCCAGATGTCCTTCTGGCACTCCCTAGACAGATAGGCGCCAATGGTTGACCATTGATCATGATAGCCAGGCTTAGCTAAGTGCATCCCCCTTTGGGAGCTGTCCCTTATCAAAAGAAAACATCTTTAAATCAGCCTGCATGAATAGTTTCTCTGTGGCTGCACCACAGAGATGAACAGAGAGATGAGGCCTCATTTGGGAAAGCACCGCAACACTTAATTCTGTCTTATTAACAAGCATTGCCGCTACATGGGTTTGCTTGAACCTTTGATAAAAAAAGTGATCTGATCTGAAACTACCCAGCTTACAATCTCTGAGGTAGTTGTTACTAAATACATGTGCCGTGTGCCTTTACTTTTGTAAAAAACTGGTATCGGGAAAAGTTTCTTAATATTTCTTTTGATTAGCATGCAAGAAAATGTGATCATTACCTATGGAATTTCCCGCCAGCGAGGAGCTTGAATTCACAACCTTGAGATTCAGTGTTCAAGAGTCACAGAAGAGGTCGGCCTGGTCTTCAGTTTGCCAACGATAAGCTCCGGCAGTGCTCCTCTGTAAAGCAGATTGTTCGGATGGGTTATGTGGGACGGCACTTCGATACTAAGATCGTTTGCAGCACACGCATGGTTTCCCCCCTTCACGCAAGAAACATAGACGAAGGAAGCTCTCTTGTCTTGGGCTGCTGACTCCCGGATTTTAAGCGCTCTGGGTGCCAGCTAAGTCTCTAACAACCACACTATAAAGACAGAAATTACACTTTGCTCACGTCACGCATGGAATGGCGAGGCTACTTGTTCCAATATTATCTAGTCACACCTCATATGGTGCCGATTCCTGGTTTTCATTTAAGAAAGAGCACTGCAAACACCGTAAACAGTGCAAAACATGTGATGAAAGAAGTCTTTTCCCCCCTTTGTCTAAAGCAGAACACAGCGGAGTCATGCCGAGGGTTGTGAGATCAAGATTTCAGTGGAGCACTGTCGTCTACGTCTTTAGCTACATGAGTTGGACATCCTCTTGTACACGGAAAACAGATTGAGATCCTCTGACATGAAAAGTGCCAGATAAAAGCCATTTCTCATCCTTTCTCTTAGTGGTGGAGCTATCGTATGTAAATGTGGCAACTTGCAAGGCGAGCAGGCTCGGTGCACACCGAACGCAGATGTCTCAGAGCAGTTGAGATGTGTCCAAGTGGCTGTCAAAGGACGGCCCTTTGCCGGCGCCGTGGCTTAGTTGGCTAAAGCGCCTGTCTAGTAAACAGGAGATCCTGGGTCCGATTCCCAGCGGTGCCTTTCTTCCTGTCTTACTGTACAGAATTTATCCTTACGGGCAAATCCCATGCCTTTTAATTCAGGTGAATGCAAGTGTTCGTTTCCTTTCTGGAACAACTTGTTTTGAAAGAAATCTATACAGCTTGCGAAAGATGAAACACAAATCTTGCTTATCAGTGAAGAAGAGGTACTCCCAGCAGGCCAGCTAATACCAGCAGTGTTTTTTTTTCACCCTAACCCAGAGAATGGAGAAAAGCGAGGCGCCTGTGGCTCTGCAGTGTAATCAGTTCGCGAGTTCGGCGTTTAGCTGAAAGAGTGGTAAATGCAGCTCGCCCCAGCCCGTCCTTATTCTTTTAAAGAGGATAAAAAATTAACTTCGCCGCCATTACTACCAGCTTTAAAAGACTGCTACGGGCACGGAAAAAAACACACTACAGATGACTTTTCTGGAACCGAAGCAGAGATTCCTTTTCGAACCAACTGATGAAGCTCAGCCAGTGAATACTGTTAACAGAATGTGAAAGCACGATCAACTTTCTAACTGCAACCACAGGAAAAACAGCAAGAAGCAGGCTCCATTCCCCATTTAAATCTGTCGTGCGAGGGATGCTTCTTGAACGCATGAAGTAAATGCCACGATCGCTTTTGAACTTGGACAAAGTACTTCCAAAGGAGCGCTATGCGCAAAGATTTAACAAGCTCAACCCCCGCCAACGATTCGGAGTGAAGAAGCAGAACATTCAAGTTTTACAGACAGAAGCGGCACACCAGCACAGCCAACATTAAAACGGAGGGCACACTACGATTTGCATTGACACAAAAGTGATCTGGGCAGACGTCGTTCCCTGCATAACGCAAAAAGTGGCAAAGCGCTTTTGGGGTGAGAGGACGCAAGAAGGTTTTTGTTTTGTGCCTTGATGTCAAGCTGAGAAAGTATCTTTAAACACTTTGCTTAGTTTCTCGAGAGACTGCCAAAAGGCAGTTCCCTCCCTTTCATCTGAAGTCAGCTGAAAGGAGGTGGCGACAGAAGCACCTGGCAGCGGTGGGATTCGAACCCACGACCCCGAAGAGTCTGGAGCCTTCATCCAGCGCCTTAGACCGCTCGGCCACGCTACCCGCTGTGCGTTGTCTCTTTGTCTCGTTACTTGCTCGGAGGAGGTCGGGTGGGTTTTGCTCTTGTCACCCGACTTAGTGGCGTTATGACCGTGGAACCGACTGCACCTGCTTTTTCTGAGATGCTTCCCCTCTCATGGCGAGATCTCGACTTCTTTAACACCTCTGGATAAAGATCTTCTGTGGAGCAGGTTTCAGACCTCTGCGTACAGCACCCTTGATGTCATTTTATCTTTACAGCAGCCGCATCCGGAAAGTTGTGTCTTTTACGTTTTATTTGAACAACAAAACTACATACAATACAAACAAGAGCACATATAACGTATCAAGAACATCGTCAGGGGCACATGCTATAATACAATTACACTTTATGAAAAACGATTACACAAGGTAAATAAAGATAAGGTCCGCACAGCTTGTTCTTACATTTCGAAAGAGTCCGTAAATACCCCTTTACGTCTATTTTGAACTGTTCAAACGTAGGACTCTTCCCAGACCATTTCACTTTATACCACATTCCTAAACGAGGATGCATCTCCTGTTTTAGAACTATTTTGGCCATGTGGCTTATACAACACACCCACAGTATTCTAATGGTGGACTGCAGATCTGTGCTATAGTTCAGTCGAATTCGAAGGATCCAGCAATCGTACTGGATTTGACTGGGATTCTGAAATGTCTCTTGCAAAAGTATTCGGGTTTGCTTGAACCTTTGATAAAAAAAAGTGATCTAATCTGAAACTACCCAGCTTACAATCTCTGAGGTAGTTGTCACTAAACTCGGACGTGATGTGGCACACATGTGCCGTGTGCCTTTACTTTTGTTAAAAGCTGGTATCGGGAAAATTAAAGTCAAATCCCAAAACAGTAACATATTTAAGAGTAAATGCCTCCTAATAGCTAGCAAGCGCTCCTAGTTAGTAACGTTGTTTGTGTCCCTGCCTGTCACGTGGGAAACCGGGGTTTGATTACCGACGGGGAGACAGCTAGTTTTTTTATGATCAGATTCCAATCTTTAATGCTGTGTGTGAGAACTTACGTAACTTTCCTTTTCTCACATTTTCTGACGACTATTCCGAAGGAGCGCCCTGTCAACTCCTAATACTTTTCAAAAATCTGCCTGCATGTTTGATTATTTTTGTTTTATTTAGAAAAAGTTCAATATTGATCATAACTAAAGAAATTTATGATCAGAAACAAAAACAAAATGTTGAAGATGCAACTCGATCTTGAATCAGAGCTGGGTGACATGGGCTTCTGTTCTGATATGGTTGTACGGGAAATAGGAGGAATCTCTTCTCTCCTATGGAGCATGAGCTGAATCAGGAATGAGACATGTCATATATCAACGCATGACCTACATCGTAAAACTAAAACTAAATTAAAAACTAACATTAAGTTATCAGAGACATTCATTTATATACAAACAAGAGACAGACAAAGCAATAATTCTACATTAACTTGTCCTGCACTAATCAGACTAATTGAAATGGTCTGATTCACAGCCTGTGCAGCTCGTGCTAATACAGCAATGCCAGTATTGAACCCTCAGCACCATACTGACTACTGAGCACAAGTTCAGCTGCTCTCCAGCTTTGTTACGGACGTTTTTTTATTGCAAATGGAGCTGATCTCCAGACAGTACAGTATTAATTAGTCAGCAGCCTCTACTAGTAATACATCGCCCCTGTCCAAAATCTCTAGGTAAAAAAAAAACACATTTTATACATTTGTCTGTTTAAAGATATAATCTCTTTAAAAAAGACAAAGGGTTTGTGTGTCAATTGTTTCGATTAATTTCGAACGCAAAGAAAAGTAGTTTTATTCCAAGAAATCACACATTTGTCGCATCCTCCATACTATACTTCTCTCTTGTAGTAGTAAAGCATTTTGATTTAAACTGAACAATATATTAAATGTTTCTTCTATACACTTACGATTAACATAGGCAGCCTTGAACGGATTGCGGAAATCAAATATACATCTGGATTCAGAGTGTGCTTTCCAACTTTTGTGTAACATTTTCCTTTGATAGGGCGGAGTTGTTTTTAAAATCTGGTTTAAAAAAAAGGAGTGACGTCAGTGTAAAACAGCTTTCCTTCATGGGGAACAACAGTTGTGTTCCATATTTCTAATTATTTTGGTTTCAAGATAGCAATTTAGTATGAAACATAAAAGCCAGCTGGATAAATCTGTTACACGTCATTTACAATGGTCTTTCAACTAATAACCCGTGCAGGGATCAAACCCCAACTGTTGGTACGAGTTGCGTAAGGCTCTTCAACATGCAGATGAGAAACTAACCTCCGCTTCTTCATTATATACACAGTGAGCTATATATGCGGGCTTACTGCCCCCTACGGGCTCTGTATTTGATTGCGGTACAAGACCGGACATGGAGAAATGAAGTGAAGAGGGTGTGTTCATTAAAAGGCTCATAGCGTCCCTGGGAGGTCTCAAACCACCACCCTTTTGGTTTACAACCGAGCCACAAAGACTCATGTACAGCTTAACACTTCTTGGTCTCAGTGAAAGTGATACACTCCATCTTAAAGGAAAATCGCCAACAGTGGCCGATATCTATTGGAGTTTTTTTCATTCTATACTGCAATTTCTGAAGGGTACCCTGTGAAAATACGAATTTTGACGAGAAGGGATGGACATATAAGGTCAGCAGGCTTGGGGAATTGGACCTTATGGTGAAGGCTGCAGGCTCAGCATCAGCAGAACCTGATCAGTATCGGTTGACTCCTATATACTTTGACAACTTAACTTCTGGATTTAGAGACATTTACCTTAGTGTCGGTATACTAAGATGTTTTGGTAACGAGGAAAGAGGGACAAAGCAAATTGGCAGAATGTGTGCTATTTTGTTGTCTACAAGTCCTCATATGCCAGAGGGTCAATATTAAAAAAAACGTAACAGTATAATCTCTTGTACTTCACAATTTAATAGTGTCTGTTACATTGTGTCTCACACCTCAGTGTCAGAATTGTGAGACGAGTTTGTAATCAGGAGGGAGGGCCATAGCAATTCAGCAGAAATTGCATTCACCTTTTCCCAATGCATTCTCACATGCCATTTTCTCACATGCCATGCTCAGAGGGTCATATTTTTCAAATGGTATCATAAAATGTCCTGAAGTTCAGGATTTTGACAGTCTGTTATATTGTGTCTCACACCTTGATGTCAGAAATATGAGACGATTTTAAAATCAGGAGGGAGGGCCCTAGCAATTTAGCAAACATTGCATTTACCATTTGACAATGTATTCTCTCATGCCATGTTCAGAGGGTCGTATTTAAAAAACGGTACAGTACAATGTCCTGAAGTTCAGGATTTTGATAGTCTTTTCTATTGTCTCTCACACATCTGTGTCAGAATTTTTAGACATTTTTATAACCAGGAGGTAGGTTCGATCACCCTCTGCTCATCCTCAGTTAACCATATAGTCTCATATGCCATGTTTTAAATGTCCCATTTAAAACTGCTATATTAAAATTTCTTGCAAATGCAAGAGTTTGAGACTTTTTATGATCAGAAGGCAAGGTCGTGGAAAATATGCAGAAAGTGCCAGTGAATTTACGTTTTGCCTTTGTCTTATTTACTCGTGGTATAACATGCCAGTTTGTTTTATTGTGAGTTGTGTTTCTGAAATGTGTTTCATACAAAAATGCAATTTGGACAGTCTCTACTTACATAATCCCCTTTACTGAGGAAATGTACAGTAATACATCCGGATAAGTATTTTTAAAAATGACTGTAGAGAGCCATCTACAGGCGAAATACGACATAACATCACAGCAGCAGCATTTAAGATGGAACGAAAAACGCAAAGCAGCAGCTGGCGAATAAGAAGCCAACTTCAGCCTCGTTAATGCAATAGCATTAGGTGAGGTGGAAAAATATTTCTTGCTCTGAATCTTAACATTTTTATAGGAGGTGTTCTAGGACTTCTTGCCTCAGAAAAAAAAAAACTGCCAGTACATCAGTTATTTCTACTCCATCAATAGCAGCAGTGTTATCAGTACTGAGCCCTAAATGTAGGTCCTATCATCACATAAAAAGTCGAAAGTATCGACTGCATTCAACTGATAAAATGTATCTTCTATGAGAGTTATATCTTTATCCAAAATATATCGGAAACAAATTTGCACGTTTTTTGGGGGGGATCCTGAAGACTGAGACTCCTCGAGTTGCCTCTGGAGTCGTGCAGCTTCCTTCCTCTCCCTGGCCGCCTTCCGTCTGCAGTACGTCTGCGCCAGGGTTCGGGTCCTGTCCTTCACCGACTCCCACCACTGGAGGGTACCCGCCACCCCCGGCGCAGCACCCCGTCCTTTACCTCCAAGGCCTCCCACAGGGTGCAGAGGGCCTTGACGGACTTTGGGTGCGGGGCGAGCTCCTCTCGCGTAGGCCGCACTCCTGCTGCCCTCCAGCGGAGCACCGGCCCCACGTCAGGATCAGCTGCCTGACGCTGCGCCAGGTCTGGCAGGCCCACCCCCAGCGGCCCCTCCCGGGCCGTGGCCGCGGTGCTCACCCCCGCCACGGGGCGGACAGCCTCCTCACGCTGCTCCCGCCGGGCGCAGTGGTGGCAGTCCGCGGCCTCGCAGGGGCGCCGCGAGAGAGCATCAGCATTGAGATGGCGAGACCCCGCACGGTGCACGACAGTGAAGTCGTACTCCTGCAGGATCTCTATCCATCGCGCCATCTGCCCCTCCGGCTCCTTAAAGTGGAGCAGCCAGGTGAGGGACGCATGGTCGGTCCTCAGCCGGAACCGGGTCCCGAACAGGTACGGCCTGAAGTGGTGGACCGTCGCCATCACCGCTAGCAGCTCGCGACGGGTCACGCAGTAGTTCCGCTCAGGCCTAGTCAAAGCCCGACTATAGTATGCCACTACGCGCTCCCCATCCGGCCCCTCCTGCGCCAACACCGCGCCCACCCCCGAGTCACTCGCGTCGGTGTCGAGAACATACGGCAACCGCGGGTCGGGGTAGGCCAGCACGGGGGCCCCCACCAGAGCTTCACGCAACCGGCCGAAGGCAGTCTCACAGCCCGAGTCCCAGTCAAAACGGCGGCCCTTGTCGGTGAGGCGGTGCAGCGGGGCAGCGATGCTGGCAAAGTCCCGGACGAACCTCCGGTAGTACGAGGCCAACCCCAGAAAGCTGCGGAGCTCCGCGACGGTGCGTGGAGTCGGCCAGCCCCTCACTGCGGCGACCTTACCTGGGTCCGTAGCCACCCCTCGCGGTCCAACAACATGTCCCAGGAAGGTCACCTCCCGCCGCAGGAGCTCGCACTTGCGGGGGTTGAGCCTCAGGCCAGCACGGCGGATGCAGGCCAGCACCGCCTGGAGGTTCGTCAAGGCCTGATCGAAACTCCGGGCATGGACCAGCAGATCGTCCAGATACAACACACACTGGTTCCGCGGGACCGATGCCAGCACCCTCTCCATCAGCCTCTCGAACGTCGCCGGGGCATTGCACAGGCCAAAAGGCATGACAGTAAACTGCCAGAGGCCCTGGCCGATAGAAAAGGCCGTCTTCGGGCGAGCATCGGGAGCAAGCGGTACCTGCCAGTAGCCGCAGCGGAGGTCCAGGGAGCTGAACCAGGTCGACCCGGTGATGTAGTCTAGGGCGTCATCTATCCTCGGCAGGGGGTAGGAATCTTTCCGGGTGACCTCGTTCAGCTTGCGGTAGTTGACGCAGAACCTCCACGAGCCGTCTTTTTTTTTTACCAGTACGGCTGGCGCCGACCACGGGCTCGTGGAGGGCTCAATCACCCCCGCTGCGGCCATCTCCCGGATCTTTTCCTCGGCGGCGGTCCGCTTGGTGTGAATCATGCGTCCCGGTGGGATGCGGATGGGCCGAGCGTCGCCGGTGTTGATCTCGTGTTGGACCAGGGCAGTGCGGGTGCAGTCCTCATCTCTCGCCGCAAAGAGGTCTTCGTTCTGGGCGAGTAGCTCCTGGAGCCGCTGCCGCTGGTCCTGATCGAGGCCCTCGCAGCTCCGCTGGAAGAGGTCCTCCACGGCGTGCCTCGCTTCCACGCAACGCTCGGCCCCCGCCGCCGCCGCCTTGTCTGGCCCCTCGGCTGACTCGGGAGCAGGATCCGGCACGCTCGCTCCCCGGCTCACAGGCCTGGTCTGCCCCGGCGACTGACGCCGCCGCCGCCGCCGCTGCCTCTTGTTCCCCCGGCTCCGGCAAGCCCGCGTCCCTCGGCCTTCGCCGGGCCTGCCCTCCACCAGGTGCAGTCTCCCCCCCTGCCACACCAACTCCTGCCGGTCCAAGTCCAAACTGGCCCCCACTCGCTGCAGCAGGTCCAGCCCCAGAATGCAGTCCTCCTGGATGGGTGCGAGGTAGCAGGGGTGGCGCACCGTCGCTGCACCCAGACGGAAGGCAAGCACCTGTTTCCCCCGGACTGCAGCGAGCTGTCCCGTCACGGTCCTTAGCCGCAGGCTGGAGGCCTCCCATCCTGGTGGGTTGGTGCCCTTGGTGTCGGGGAGGACGCCCGGCCGGAGTAGGGTCACCGAAGAACCGGTGTCGAGTAGGGCCAGGCAGGGTTAGTCCTCGATTCGGCATTGGAGGTACAGGCCTCGGCTACAGCCGACTCGCCCCACGGTGGCGTGAGGGGCGCCGGTTTTTGCAGCGCTCTCCGGAGCGGGGGTTGAGGTGTTCAAGGGCGGCCTTCCCCGCGCTGAGCCGCCCCGTTCCCGTTTCCCGACGCCGATCGGGGAGGGCGAGGCTCGGGTGCCTGGCAGAACCGGGCTCGGTGTCCTCTCTTCCCGCAGCGGTTGCAAATCAGCGTGCGGGGCTGTTCCGCGGGGGTCGCTGCCCGGGCTGGCTCCTCTTCCCCCTCGCTGGATTCCTCCGTCGCCGTCTCGGTCAGCCGGCAGGGCGCACTGCGTCTGGCGGCGCTTCCAGCCACCCCGAACACCGCCTCAGCCCGTGTAGCAAGGGTCAAGGCCTGCTCCAGCGATGTTGGCGCGGCCAGCTGCACGTGGCGCCGCAGCTCCTCGGGCGAGAGGGCCTTGAGAAAGGCCTGGAGAGCCATCTCCCGCTGCGCCTCCCGGGGGAAAGTTGGGTATCCTCGGCGGGCGAGGAACATGACATCCGCGGCGACCGGGCCCAGTCGCTCTCCTGGTCGGCGCCGCCGCAGGGCCAGCCTCTCCCGCATCAAGTCCGGCGCCTCCTCTACACCGAAGCGCAGCTGGAGGGCTGCCGCCAATGCCGCGTAGTCGCCTCTGTCTTCCTCCGGGACGTCCAGGAGCACCTGGCAGGCCGCTCCTTCCAGCGCCGCCGCCAGGTGGCCGGCCATCTCCGCCCGGCTCCAGCCATTCGTCCGGGCCGCGAGCTGGAACTGCGCCTCAAAGGTTTCCCACGGCGCTTCCCCATCGTAGCGACCTGGTCGCACCCGCGCCGATGGGTGTGGGAATCGCTGATCGGCTCCGGCAGGGAGGGCATCTTCTCTCCGGGGCAGCCGCCCCAATTCTACTGGCGGGGCCACTACTGGGTAGCCCTGGTAAGGGCTGTGGCCACCTGTCGCACCCAGGAGTTGCTCAGGCTCCCTATGCGTGCCGCCGATGGGTTCTGCGTCTGTCAGCGTCAGCCGGCGCTTAACAGAGTCGGGTAATGTCTGCCACGAGTTGCTCATTCATCCCACTTCTGACACCAATGTAGCGTTGCAGGTTCTTTTCAGAACTAAAGAACAGTGGAGACGCGATTAACCAGCCAAAACACTGATTTTATTTGACAACCACACCAAAACCAAACACAGGGTCTACACACACATGAGGAGACTGACGGAACACGTACACATATTTAGGGTGGTCATTACCTAACAACACACCACACTTTTACAGGACTACACAGGGCACTAGAATTACTAGGACATTATTTACACAGGTAGGGTCAGCCGCTGGTCATCGTGCTGACCCTCATACTCTCCCCGGCTACCACTCCCAGCATGCCCGGCGGTACTACGAGCGCCTAGGGGCGCTTCCTCCTCACCACCAGGCGAGGGCGTTACACGAGAGTAGGAGAGGAGGGGACTAGTTCAGGAGCACAACCGGCCCTCTCCTGCACATTCTCCCACCAGGGTCTGTTGTAACCCAGTGTGAAATTCAGCTCCTTGCAGTTCAGCTTTTGATCACTCAGCTGCTTTGCCCTGGGAATTTGGGGCAAATAAAGGAGATAGCAACCAGACTAGAGGGAGAGTTTTTATTCCTAAGGGATGACTTGTTTTACAACAGCAGACAACTTAAAGAAACAAAAACCTCTGATCTGCTGCTCCAGGTTGGTTCCACTGGGAACAAGTGTGGCCACGAGCTCATGAACAGTAATTAGGGGTTGTTTCCACAAGGGGGGCTGGAGTAAGTAAGATGTCAAGGGCAATAAAACTCATTAGACCTAATTGACCAGTTAAAGTGAGTTGTTCTGCTTTCTGCACAGAAACCAGTGCTCTCTTCTCAATGTGTGGGTGAGTCTGTCAGTGATATAACAGCTAGGCAGGACTGCCACTGTGGTCTATTTCATCACCTGTGACCCCATCTTCCAAAGACAACAGTCCAATCTAGCATAGAGTGTCCCGGACTGCTCCGTCAGTGACAGTGAGAGGTTTATCTTGTCTCTTGTTCTGCCAGAATGTAACAAAGAGTGACCCCTTAATGGAGGAAACTTTAGCTTTTGTAGGTAATTATACCACTTGACAATGTTACAGGTGTTGGGGGGGGGGGGGAACCCCTAGTGATCCCACAGTCTCACATAGACAATGGCCAGTCTACACAAACCTCCAGTCAACACAGCCCTGACCCCTGTTATGTCACCCAGGTCTACACTGTGAGACAATGATTATTTAGGAAAATTGTACGGAATGCATTCCAAAGCAGTCAATGGAAGTATGGAATTAAAATAGTCAAGTCTTGATAAATAGAGTATATTATCTATTTATTATACCTTTACATTGTGACAAAAACAAATTTCAAGTCCATTATGAGTACACACAGCATATTAAAGATGGGTCTCTGCACTGTAAAGGAATCTCAGTTCACTTATAAAAACTTTAGCTAATAAACCTGAAATGTCATTTCTTTTACTGCTTGTTCTTTAAGGTACTAACTCATTGACATTACGTAGATTAAAATAAGACTATTCACAAAGAAAAAGCATTTATCACAAATGTATCATGCCAAATAAACTCTAGTAATCAAGAGCAATTAAGAAAAGGAAACAAAACCATCTTTTGAGGATGCCAGATAGAAATGTAAACACACACTCACACGTGGGGCCAATCTTACCAGAAATCAATTAACCCACCAATGATCTTGGACTGATGTCTGAAAACCAGAGCAAACAGTACAATATTAAGGTACTAAAGCTATTAGTAGAACAGATCTAGCTTCTCAACATAATACTTATGTCTGAACTTCATTGAATAGTGACACTTCAATCTTTCATATTCAATATTTTTCACAAAATCAACAGCTGAGAACAGATCGCCATATACCTTTATCCAGTGGTTTTCAGAGCAGAGACATCCGTGTGGGCAAGAGTTCTTTCTCTGAGGTCCACTGCACGTCAGCTAGCCACGTTCTGGCTGGGTCGTGTGTACTCCTGGGAACGTCGCCTGTAATGAATATTGGGGACTTTGTACAAATTAATAATGTGAGCATGTTAATATGATTTGTGTTGAAGCCAAACATAGACAATCACTGTTAAAACTTGAATTCAACCTCCAGTGTCTGCTTTTGAAATGCTGATCATCACCCGTCTTCTGGCTTCTAGATGCACGTGTTAATGGATATTTCTTGTCTTCTTTTTTTTCCCCCCATATGCTCTTCTCTGTATCATTAAGTACTTCTGGGTCATTTCATGTACCTTGTGGCACCTTGGCTGGTGGTGAATGGCAGGCAGCTGCTCTAAAAATAACATGCCTATTAATATGATGTTGAAGACAAAACCAAAACAATACAACTTTGTTTTGCACTTTAAAATTTATCACAAGCTTGTCATATTTACAGTCATCAACTGATTTAGGCTGCTGTTCCTGTGAAAAATGTCCTTTGTTTAAGAAAGATTCAATTTAAAATCTTTAGGTTTTAAATATAAACCACTGGCGATATGGTAATCACTTTTACAACTTTTAAGAAGTTGCAAGATAACTCTACAACTATGTTGTCCTTAACCTATTCAGAAACTACCACTAATATTGTAAGAAATTGTTCTCTAGACTCTAGATCTTGTGGGCTCTGTTCTCGATGAATTGGAAAGGTGTCGTTCATGAAGTCCAGTACTCTGTCGATCTCTCTCTTACCAAGAGACTACCCATCTAACGCTGCAGGAAACTCCAGTGCCTGGTCTGGGAATGCTGTGCTATTCAGATTCTGTCAATAAATTTCAAGAATGGTTCACCTTTTTGTTTACACTGTGGCATTTCTTTGCAGTAACAATTGAGTGGGATAGTTATCTGCCTTCTATACTCTTCTGAAAATCATGTATCTTTTTAGCAGTCCCATATCCCTTCCTTATATCCTTGCTGATGAGAATGAGAAATGCTATTTTCAAGACATTAACACGAATATAAATTTTACATTAATTCCAAGGTACAAGAAAATGAATATCTTCAAAATATGCACTTTAATATACTTACTTAGTTTCTTTTTTGGAAATGGTCAGTGAACCAACCACTCCAGAGCTTGTCCTTCAACCTTGAAATGATTTCCTGGAAATGCTGTAATCACAGAGGAGCTCTTCTCCCCTCAACAATGTCCCTTTTTGTCACAGAAAGAATTATGACAGGCTGTTCGTTGATTATAAATGACTTTCTTACAGCCCTTACATTGTCTTTTCTCTTTGATGGATTTATCCATCTTCCGATTTGCCTCCTTATCCGGGAGGCAGGCTCAGTGTTTTTCACGAGCATCAATGCACAGTTTTTGTGCAGGTTCATCTGAAAAGAAAAGACATCTCATGTCTCCCTCTGTCATCTGTGAGCTTCAGCAGTTGTCTTTGTGATGACCTTGCCATTGTGATCACACACCACCTCTCCCTTCTGGAAACACCTGGAAGTCACAAACTTCTTCCCCTTCACAGGATCGTCAGTGATGCTCAGGCGTTCCCAGATTTGATACTCTATCAACTTTTTAATTTGCATGTCATTTGGTGGCAGTCCTGTGTTGGGCTTCCACTTCTCAAGCACTTCAGACACTGTTGATACATTGGCTGACCAGTCCATCTTCTCCATCTCCTTTCACAGCTGCTGACCTGGGCATTACAGCACAGTTTAGTGAAGTAAAGATGAAACGGCTGATAAAACACAAATAAAATGCAATTAAGGTACATTCCAGATTTTCTTAAATACTGTACATGATTGGAGCTATGCTGGTGGAGGTCTTTTGTTCGGTATTAACATGGATTTTAATTGGCTTCTATGAAAATTGGCCATGGTGTGAGTGAGTCCTGTGATGGACTGGTGTCACATTATGGGTGATACAGTACTTTGCATCCACTGCTTGCCAGGATGGTTCCAGTTCTACCACAACCCTGAATTGAGTGGATGGGTATATCAATGTAGCCATCAACTTGCATGTTCCTCTTCTTCACTCAATGCAAAGGAAGCCAGCTGTTGTTTGAGGTTTTGTGCTCTTTAACAGGAATTATGACCATTTTTGTGCCCACTTGTTGAAACAACACTTTCTTTGCACCCATTCCTCAACATGTAATAGCGAGAAAATAAAAATGAATACACCAAACTGTAAAAATCCCATATATGTAATTTCTTACTTTTGTTGTATGAAAGTATTCTTACTGTCATGTTCTTTACCACCCCTGGGTGCTACAGGTGCTTCAGCTGGAGAAAGACCTGCAGGTAATACAGTACAAGAAGCTGCTCAGGCAAGGTGATGTCTTGCCCAGTCTGTGCAACACATCTCTCTTTGCAACACTTTGCAACACCTTCCAGCAATCCTTCGTACTTGGTTCTGGACTCTGCAACTGTCTATATCTGTGGGAGAAATTAATACTCATCAACTTTTTTTGTATTCAGATTAAAAGTACAACTGAAAGAAGTTTTAAAATGAAAATGACCTATTTTTAGTAATCTCTTGGCAACATTCTTACTGTTCTTCTTCTGAATATCCTTTAGGATACTTTGGAAGTTGATGATGAGGTTAGCCAGGCTGGGATCCTCTACTTTCACACTGATATCATTTAGGATGTAGCCCGGAAAATGGTTTATGTTCTTAATATAATTAGCAATGATTTGGTGAGACAGTCCAGTGGTCTTCATTTGGTTACAATAATTGTTGTTTTGGATAGGCCCTTTACAAAGTTTAAGGAAGATGCAGATGGATCCATAAAAACAGGAATCTGGAAATATTTTCTACCTGACAAATGTAGAGTCACTATGTTTATGGCTGAGATTTCACATGGGTGAATTTTAAGCTAAGGAGTAAAAACATGTGCTATGGAAATATCACTACTCAATTTTAAATGCCTTTAAAAAATAAATACCTCCTGAGAGCAATCTGCCACTTCAAGATCCTTGGTAAGGTCCTGTTTAAACCCAGCCAGGTGAGGAGCATCCAGGGAGTGCGTTCTGTCCAGTCCAGCCTGGGTCACCGTCTTCCTGAGAGCCTGCTGATGGCTTTTAAGAACTGGGGGACAGTAGGAATACAAAATACACATTTAACATTTTTACTTCTAAGACAAACTAGAATACAAGTATAAAACAAAAGATACATTTGGAAAAAATAGAAAGTTCTCCAGAACTCACATCTTCCCCTTCCTCTTCCACTTCAGTCTCTGGCATCTCTTCCTCCTGGACAGCAGCCTCTTGCTCCGGGCATCTGGACCACTGGTATATCATTTTAACATACCCTTACATAAAGGTAAAGGTTAGAAATGAAACAGAAGAAGCCTTATAAATTATAAATATCTTACCTTGCTGATGTGTCTTCAGGATTCCACATAAAACAGTCCATGGACTCCGCCAGTCTCACATTCTCACCACACATGAGCCCTATGCTCTTGCAATCCCCGACCTGCCCATTCCTCAGGTGATTCAACAAGTCCTTCCTGGCCTGGAGAAGGAACTTGCTGATCTCCTCTGCTGAGGCTCATTTCATACACACCCTCTTTAGGTGAAGAGGAAACTGGTCAAATGTCTTCAGGCAGGTCTTGCACACCAGAGGAATCCTCATGGGTCTCTTTTGAAAATAAATAACTTTTGTGTAAAGGAACAAGTCAAGACTGTTTCAGTTTCTTAACCGAGCCTTAATTTTCTCTCCAATAGCTTCACCATATTGTTTATTGTATTTTTATCAGAATTATACCTTGCTCTAAAATAATGACTTTATAAAACAACTTAACTCTTACTTGGTCTTGTTCGCAGTCTTTCCAGTAGAAGTCGTTGTAGAATTTAAAAACTGCTGTGATAATTTGATCTCCCCGAGTGTCCTTCCCTAACCCAGTATTGATAGCTTGTGTACTGTAGGGTCCAAAGGTGGTGTTCTGCAATTTCCTCCCATAATGTTTCTTTGATCAGTTGGAAGCAAGTGTGAAAGCTTCCTCCCAGTGGGGAAGCTCAAGATCCTCTAGTTGTATGACAGATTTTGCTCTTCGAGGATCTGCAGTGTGGTGTGAAGCCAATTTTTGGCATTGCTTACCAGCTTCAAATATGTGAGTTTGGGTGGCTTGGCAGGTTTTATGAGTTCCTCGGTCTTCCGTCGTAGGCTGGCGGGTGCTCGGTTCTCCCGTCCAATAAAACTGCTGTGTTTTGTAAATGGTGGACTGTTTGGATCATTTTGTAGATGATCCTGGTTCCTTGTTGGAAGGTATCCTGTCTGTTTGACATGTTTGTTGTGTAGGCAGTGTGGAGGGTGACCGTACGGTTGCGTGCGTTGTCAACTCTGGATTGATCCATACTTACCATTTAAATGCCTAAAGCTTCGTTGACACCGTTAGGTTTCCACTGTTAGGCAGCTTTACCTCTGTAGAATCTGTGGCTCCATAGGAAGACAATCTTGCCTTTCTGTGTGTCGCTATGTTTCTGCCTGGGTCTTCTTCAGGCATTGTTCTGGGACACTGTGTCCATGCTGGCCTGTTTTTATCCTGTTTTGTAAGGGGCAGTGTGTTGTAGTTGTAGGGGGCTAGTTTGTATCCTATGGTCTGTGTTCCTTCTGTACGTTTCTGTATGAGTAGATGCAGTTTCAGTTGGTGAATGAGTTTCTGCTTTCCCTGGTGGGGATTATGCATGGACTATTAACATCTCAATAGGCAATCAGGGTCTTTTGTTTTCCTCCCTAGTAGGACTGTGCAAGCTGTGCGAGTTTCCATAGCTGATTGGTTTCAGTTATTCTTCTGTTTGTTGCGTGTTAGTATGGTGAAGAGTTCCAGTCCCTGTAGGATCTGGCTAGTTAGGAGAGGGGAACAAAGCTCCTTCTCCCAGATTTTATCCGAGAGGGGACCATCTGGGACAAGGAGAGCACTCTCCTTCCAACGACTAAAACCCTCCCGGTTTTTCTGATGTTCAGGTCTTGTGTAAAGATAGTATTAAGTCTTTTGATCCACTCCCTTTCCTTTTTCTTTGTTTCTATCTCTGTCCAGTTGGGGTTGCTTTCCAGTCCCGTGGTTCCTGATGTACCTGTGTTGTGTCAGCTGGGTTTGGATGGAGTTACCCATTCCCCCCACATAGGTCACCCTGCACTTTTTGCACTGGATGCTGTAGATGGCGTTATTGATGTTTTCTGAGAGTGCCCTTTGCAACTGGAAGATTTCTTTAGTTTCTTTGTTTTGGATCATTGTTTTCTGTTATGAAATGTTTGGCTCTTGGTGTATATGATCTGTTTTGTACAGGTTTTAGCTTGCTTTGGACTAATTAATGCTGAAGGTTTTTGTTTTTTTCTGTGTGCAGATATGATTTTGTGCTCCCTTAGTATGTTTGTGTTTTCTAATATCATGGTTTTTGGTTGGTTTTTATGCTGAGTTGAGAATATGATGTGTTGAGGGGTATTTTTCTGTCATCTGGAGTTTTTCTATTTAGAAATGTTTGTGCCACATTTTTGAGGAAACTTTGTGTGTATCTTCTCTGGCATAAAGCTGGGAAGAGTGTGTATTTGGCTTCCTCAAAGTCTTGTTGTTGTGTACAGATATTGTGGAAGTGTAGGAGTTGTGATTTTACCAGTCCTTTGAAAGTATGTTTTGGGTGGAAGCTATCCTTGTGCAGTAAGCCGTGTGAATGTGTCTTTGAAAAATACCTTGATGTCCAGTTTGTCTGTGTTGTTGAAGGAAGAAACCTTGTATGTGGTGGTGTCTAGGAAGTCTATCAGGCTACCATGCTTGGTGTATTTGAGTTTAATGGACCTGTAGTGTGTGTTGAGGGTGTTAATGATTTCTTGTAAGGCTTGATATGTGCTGCCTATATGTTTATTTTTTATATCTTTGCCCTGGGATGGACTGATGTCCTTTCCAGGGTGTAGCCTCCCATGTGTCTATTTCTTGCCACGTTTTAAAGTGGAGTTACAATCTTACTATTTTTACAGTTTTAAATTGACATTTACAAATGTATATTGAAGCAGCTACCCACCTGAACTAAACTATGTCAGCATGTGTAGTCTGCAAAGGAACAAGTAATAGGTTTATTCCATACTGAAAAGAGAAGAGAGAAAACTCAATGTTTCGGCTGTGAAGCCTTCTTCAGGTGTGAGAAAGACAGGGCAGATTACAAAGATTAAATAGCACAGAAGAACAAAAGCTGGGAGAGGGGAGGAGGCAGGAGCAGCAGAGAGGCCACTCAGGAAGTGCAAAATGGAGAGAGGTGAAGAAAGGTGTGAAGTCAAAACCTGCAAGAGAATAGAGAAGATTACATTAAAATAAGTCAGTCATTGAGAGATCCTGGCTATTTGAGGTGAAAAGAAAAACTGTGGGCTTGGAGAAATCTTTTACCTTCCCAGCCCTAATATGTTCTCTGAAGCATTCTCCTTGTCTCCTTTCGGTTTCCTAAATGTAGATAGCTGGGCATTTTTTGCAAGAGATACAGTAAATGAGATACAGGATGTTGTCAGGGTTATCCGGAATTGTCCTGTGATGCCCTGAATGTCGTTAGATATGTGTTTGCAAGTGATGCAGCGATTGCTATTGCAGGGGAAGGTGCTGAGTGCGAGGGAGCTGTGAACAAGAAGCTTATGTGGTGGTCAGCGATAAGAGATGATTGGGCGGTCGGAAAAAAGAGTACCAATGGAGGGATCGTCCTGTAAAATGTAGTCATTGTTAATGATGGTCCTGGGGATAGAAATTGGGTTAGGGTGGTAGGGAAGCACCGAAGGCATGCAGTTGTGAGACTAGGAGTTCCTGATTGAGTTGATGATCCGAGGGCTGTTTTTGGCCCGGGAGTAGAATAAAGCGACACCTTTCATCAAACTTTTTGACAGGTACCACGCCCCCTTTTTCAGCCAATGGGTGGCCGCCATGGGCATGTCCTGCCCCCTTATCGGCCAATGGTGCAATGTTATGGGCGGATGTCCCACCCCCTCCAGAGCCAATGGTGTGTCATAATGAGTTTTGTTGTCCCGCCTTCCACCCCGAGCAGCCCCAGGCCTCAGGGTCCAAATGCCCACCACCGCATCCCCTTCAATTTATAAATAAGTGTGTGAAAGCGCGTATTAGCGACGAGGGATGGAAGGTGATCATGTCTGCTGCAGGTTTGAATGCAATCTATTATAACCCTAGGGAATCGGCGGTGTGGGAAGTCTGGTGAGTGCCGCGAGTTTCCGAGTTTCTGAGTGATCAGAGGGACGGTGTTACCACAGGTTCTATGTAAAATACGTTGTATTTTGGAATACACACCGCTGAATCCGCCAGGCTTCAGTTTCTGATCTGAAAACATCAGAATCGCAGTAATTTCACTCATGTTCTTTACATGCACATCTATCTCTTTAACAAATTCAAGGACATTAGCATTCAGTTAATTGATTTTCATTTCAAGCTTTGCAGAAAGAAGAGTGTAAAGCACTTTTTGTAAGAATTCTTACGTATACATTCGAAATTTTTCATTCTTCTCACGATGGCACACCTGTGTCTGTAAAACAGAGTGAAAGCTCTATTCACATTGCGAGTATTTCACAGCCCTGGTTTTACATAGATCTTTTTTCTTTTCTGTAAAAATATGTATAAATAAGTATAAAATAAGTTTTGCAACGCACCAAAAGTCACGTGTAGTATTTTTCCATCTACCTTTACAAGTAAGGAGCGTACATACTCATATGGCGAGCGGTCGTCAATTATTTTTCTCAGCAAGTGCTTTATACTCCGCTCAGTATCATCTGTAAAAGTATAGGCACCCAGGCCACTGGCGATGTACAGAACAGCCGATAAAATTCGGGCTAAACTGAGACGCTTATAAATTTCTAATGCGGCAAACAACACATCTTTGTACTGTAACATGACCAGGGGAAGGGTCATTCATAACAGGTATTTTCAGAATGACCTACTTAAAATACTAGATATGGACCTTTGCAAAATGGCTGCCAAAAAGAATCAGCTGACCGGTAAATGGAAAGGGTCTACCCTGAGAAACAATGAGACACAGCTGAGCCGCATCAGGAACCGAAATATAAGTGCCCTGGAGGCAGTGAACAGGGCGGAAGCCGATAAGGTGAATGCGGTTTGGAGGAAAAGAGAGGAAAGAGGTGTATGTTAAAGATCGGGCGAAAGAATAACGGACTACTGAAAGGAGAAAAGGTTTATGGTTTTTGGATTACGGACACTGGATAAGGATACATCGCGGATTGGCTTTATTACGGACTTTTGGAACTCGGATCGGATCAGGATTAAGGGAACGGATTACGGACTGTATTTGGAAGATAGTTGGAGGAAGAAACGCCACGAAACTCAGGAAAGAAAAGTGTGGTGTGAGTACTACTTTCATTTACATAAACTTTCCCCCGGAGACACCACAGTACCCATCCGCGCACCCGACAACCAGGCATGTGTGACCCCGTTGACCTGGATGATTAATCAAACAGGCCGCGCATTCATCAACCACAACCCCCTTTAAACAATGGTTGAAGGTGCAACATACCACCGACTTTACAATCTGATCCATAACATCGGGCTCATTAGAGCCATCGTTAGCTAAACTAGGTTGAACATCATCATTAATCACATTTTGGCGAACACACATGAACAGACACGAAACATTCAAGCTTGATGGTAGTTTGAAGATTGATGCGTCGACCTCTTCGTTATTCTATTAAAGGAAAAAAGAAAAGGAAGGCTTAACAAAATAAATAGGCATGCTTTTTACCTAAAATATTTAAATTGTAATGCCTCTTTTGTGTTAGAGTTCTTCGTTTGCTTCGAACTTGTTGTGGTTTAATATTTACCATTTGTAGCAACTCTTCATCAGTCGTTGACAGACCCCCAACACCTGAATCACCATCAGAGTTCACATGACAGCCACTGTCACACACCACTGAGTGCTGGGTCAGCTTTTGCTAAAAAGAAGACAAAGTGTTGAAAACGAAATACGCTAAACGCAGATTGAAACGACAATTCCACTATCAGAAAAAATATTTTAGCAACCTACTTCTTCAGTTTGCATAGCAGAGGAATCCGATGATTCACTACTCAAAGAAGCCATCTTCGCAGCAGTCAATATCGGGGCCTGACAGCTCAGGTGTCACACTTCAAAACCGGCAAGTCGGCTAATTTAAGCATAAACTCCAAATTTGTAACCATGCCTACATAGCTCAAGACATTTTTCAAATGGTTGCGATGTTTTAGAACGCCCCACCATATCCCCCCGCCCCAAAATCACACGTGTTTTATCGAGAGTGAAAAGTAATCACGTTGAATTAAAATATGTAAGCTTATTTCAATGACAAATTCTCAACAACTTTTCAAAAGTTTGAAATGATTTTCCACGTACCGTGAACGTAAGGTCTTTAAACCTTAAAAATATTAACATGCAACCCAAGCCTCAAATGATGTGTGTTTCTCTAGAAAAGAAATTACATTGAATCAAAAAATGTAAAACTTATTTTATCTTTTGAGAAGAGCGTTGTAGGACAGGTCTTTATATTTTAGTGGATAGGTCATAAAAGTGTTAAAATAATTGAATAAGACACATTTAGCAGCGATAAATTATAAGCACGAGCAAAAATTGATATTTATAACGCTTATAGATTTTAACAATATAACAGACTTTACTAAAATGTTTACTTTTAAATTAAATATTACATCACAACATGTCCACACCCAGGCACCTGCCGTTAAAGGTTATGGGATGTAGAGATACAGTATATAAGGTTCATGATGAGAATAAAAAACGCTCATGCTAATACACAAGCACCTGTGTCTCACCAAAGCTGACAAATAAAAAGCCAAAAAGCCGCACTGCACGTGTGAAAAGGAGAATGAGCAAGTGAGCGAAGATAGGGTGCCTCCTGCAATTAAAGGCTTACAGCACCTGGTATTCCCAGGCGGTCTCCCATCCAAGTACTAACCAGGCCCATCCCTGTTTAGCTTCCGAGATCAGACATGATGAGGCGTGCTCAAGGGGGTGTGGCCGTAAGCCAAAGCAAGGCTCGCTGGCACCCTTCTTATAGAGAGGACAGCTCCGTCACCTCTTTTACGACGCTGCTTTTTTTCCCTTGCGTTTTTCTCTTCTTCCCACGTTCTCTCTCTTCACTGCCTTCGTCCCCGCTCTATTTCACTTCAGCCTTTCACTCTTGCTTCCTTCCAATGAGGACGGAGCTGTGGGAGAAAGGGCGCTTTAGAGGATCGCTGTGGAGAGCTGCTGCTTTGCTTTGACATCTGAGCTCTGTGGAAAACGATCTCAATACAATTCTGAAAAACGCGACTCCCCGAACGCCAGCCGAACAAGTCTCCACAGCCGAAGCGCTGTGTCTCTTTTCAGCTGGCGATAAACCTTTCCTCGATCCTTTGCGGACTTGTAAAACTGTTCATGATCAGAATAAAAAACGCTCACGCTAATACACAAGCACCCATGTCTCGCCAAAGCTGACAAATAAACAGACGGACAAGCCGCACTGCACGTGTGAACAGGGGAATGAGCGAGCGAGCGGGGATAGGGCGCCTCCTGTGCTTAAAAGCTTACAGCACCTTGTATTCCCAGGCGGTCTCCCATCCAAGTACTAACCAGGCCCATCCCTGTTTAGCTTCCGAAATCAGACAAGATCAGGCGTGCTCAAGGGGGTGTGGCCGTAAGCAAGAGCGAGGCTCGCTGGCACCCTTCTTATAGAGAGGACAGCTCCGTCACCTCTTTTACTACGCTGCTTTTTTTCCCTTGCGTTTTTCTCTTCTTCCCACGTTCTCTCTCTTCACTGCCTTCGTCCCCGCTCTATTTCACTTCAGCCTTTCACTTGTAGCTGCAATGGTTGTTAATAAGACAGAATTAAGTGTTGCTGTGCTTTTTCTAATGAAGCCCCATCTCTCTGTTCATCTCTGTGGTGCAGCCACAGAGAAACTATTCATGCAGGCTGATTTAAAGATGTTTTCTTTTGATAAGGGACAGCTCCCAAATGGGGATGCACTTAGCTAAGCCTAGCTATCATGAGCAATGGTCATCCATTGGCGCCTATCTGTCTAGGGTGTGCCAGATGGACATCTGGACTGCATTCCTAAGTGTCAGGAGTAAGTGACTCACATCTCACCTTGATCAACCAATCAGGGACTGGTAGGGCCGAGTAACCCACGTGGGACTCTGATGCCCATGGAACTTTCAGCCAATGAACGAGCTGAAGTTCCTCCAGGTAAAAACAGGCAACACAGAGGGCCTGAGAGACTATTTCCTGGACTTTTCTAAAGGGAATTCAAAGGAGAATTCCAGGGCAGGACGGCCCAGGAGCAATAGGCTCCCAAGGGCGGGACATTCTCGCAGCGCGCCTCCTAACCATCCTAAGACTCAGCCCGGACAACCACGGAATGGCCAGTGTGTCCGAGTGCCAGAACTTTCCTTTGTTCTAAGAATCTAGAGCGGAGGTTGCCAGAGAGTAACCAGAGGATCCACCTGAGGTAAGCACCAGCAGCAAGCCTTGTGAACAGATCGGAACTGTGGACAGCTGAATCACTATTCAGAACTAGCGCTTCATCAGGAATGAACCGGTCCTCTTTCTGACTTGCTGGGACCCACAGTCATCTTTTCTCCTGTGCACAAACTTTGCTAGTTAAAGCCAACACTAACTAGCCGGTCAGTGATCATCTGCAGCACAGCACAGCCTGGCACGGAGCCAGAGAGCCTGCAGGAGATCTGAATCCCCAGAGATTGGATGAGTATTCAACTTCAATGCATTACAGCTTGAGAATTCAATTGTTATCCCAACCAGTTGATATCAATTTAATTCCTAAGAGTTATGTACTTGTTTTCAGAATCTAATGTAGAAGTTGTAACCAAGTTCACTTTATGAAACGATCAAAATGAATGATATACTGAACGTATGTCCTCTTGATATATGTAACTCCTTGTAACCGATTGTATATATACCTTTTGTATTCTGATAACCCTCTCGATAAGATCTGTTAGGTTTATATGCATATTTTATGTATTAATAAATGTATCCTCGTGTATTAGTACCCGTGCTAGTGTGCGTTGTTTGAGTTATATCGCATGGTTGGATTCTAAGGCCATCAAAAGAATCATTTTGTGATTTACGGCTACAATTAATAAATGTCCCCGTACATGCCCAAACCCTACAGAACTGGTGCCTTCAGAGAGCACACTACATTTATTGGCATCCCTGGATGGGCTATGGTAAGACTGAAATGAGTCAACCAAGCGGAATAATTCAATATAAAACACCGCGGGTTTCATACTCGACAATACAGTGTGCTGAAAGCCGAAAGGAAAAAAGTTCCCCTTGCTCTTTAAGCAGTGCTTGATTGTTTTGTGATCTTTTGCGATCTACTGGGTTGATTGCATACTTGATCTTGTGGTTTTCTGTGGTAGAACTGTGATTTCGTACTTAAAAGTAATACTCTTTAAGTTTAACGATGGTTGCTAAAAGGTCTGAATTCAAGTCGCTATTAAGCACTCTCTCTAGCAGCGACAGGTCTGACCGCGATCTCCGTCATATCTCCGTCAGCGGAGAAGCTAGGAGAATAAACCTCCATTCTCTGAGAGAGCTAGCGAAGGACAAGGAGAGATTTGACCCTGCAGTGTCAGAGAATAATATCGAGAGTTATATTCAAGACCTCAGGTATACCCTGCAGTACCTGCCAAACGCTACAGAACAGGAAAAAGTGTTTCTGGTCAGGAAAACTAGCAGCAGAGCTGTACATGAGTGGATGGCTAGGCAGATGAAGAAAGTCTGTGATGACTTTGAAGAGCTGTGTCAAGCACTTATCAGAATACAGTGCGTTTATTGACCCGACTGCCGCGATAGCCACCGCCCTTAACATTAAGCACGAGAGAGCAGAGTCCCCTCGCGAATATTACGAGAGACTTAGATGAACTTATTTTGCAGGGCAAAATGATGAGGGTTGTGAAGAGAACACACATTTCAAGGGCTTATTCATTGCGAATCTCCACCTGTCAGTCAGAAAGATGATCTTAATGCATACAGATGCACAGACCATGAAAATGACTGATATTAAGAGATTCGTGCAGAAAGCCTGGGAGTATGATGTCCAAAGTCGCTCTGAGCAAAAAGCTGTTAAAGCGACTGTGTTCGCCGTCAGAGCCAGCAGGGTTAATTCCCCCCTGCTTGAAGGAGCACAGGCTCCTGAGCTGGCTAAGCCCCGTTCCAAAGCAGGCACACAGGACCACACCCAGCGTCCTAAGTTCCATGAGAACACCGGGGAAGAGAAAGGGCTAGATAAAGCTGAACAAAAGGATTCAGTAGCCGCCCGCCTGGCCAGGCTTGAACAAGTTTTATTAGGACAGAGACAACCGCTCCCCAAGGCTGCCGGAAGCGTGAATGAGCTGATACTCTCCACTGGAGGAGGCGGAGACCCGCCCCCTCTCCCTCCCTCAGTCTATCTGATTGAGTGGAAGGGTTCCTGCCTGGATGAGGTCAGCTACTCGCAAGCGAGTGCTGACTCCACCCCTGAAGTCACAGAGCAGGCAGTAAAACAGAGAGGAAAAGCAGGAAGCTTTTACCTCAAGGCTGCCATGGGAGATGTCTTACACAGTGAGACATTGATTGACACTGAGGTTGAAAGGTGTTTGATGTCATACAGCAAGCTCAAACGGGTAGAAAAAGAAAAGGGCATGCGACTCAGAGATGAACCTTTGGTGGATCACCAGAAAGGCAAGGTGTGGAAACAGGTCAAGGCTCCTAAGCCTTCTGTACAGAGGGAAAGGGGGGCCAAGAGGCAGAATGTGCTCACACAGTGCCCACCGAACACAGAAGCCTATGTGGAGATTCCTTCTATTCCCTCTGGACAAGAAATAAAAATATTTTCTTGTTCCCGGAAATATAGGGAAGTCATGTCCTGGCTGAGGTCACAACAGCCTCCATGCCACAGGAGCGGTGCTCCAGGCAGCCGCCTGATCCACCAGGTAAAGCACACCCCTTTTACATCCCTAAAGAGGAGCAGATCTCCCCACCTGGCGATGAAAAGGAGCTTTCCCTGTGCACCCTGGCACCCAAGAGGGGTCAGGACCACCACCCTGCAGTGGTGAAAGGGATCCAGATGGCAGGAGAGCAGGTTGGTGATGTAGCCCTCACCCTTAGCCCTGAGAGGTCCTCTATCAGTGAGGATCTGCTTGAGCAGCTGTCACAGGGCCACCACCAGGTGCCCCTGGTGCAACATTCACAGGTTAGACAGGAGGTCCAGCTGGACGCTGAGACTACTGCGCTGTGGACACACCTGATCCCAGATGCCGATTCCCTCTGCTGTGACCCAGGGAACCTGCAGTCAGGTAACATTATTTCTCACAACTACCAGGTAGTGAGTGAGACCGACCTGATTTTCCTGCCTCAACGGCAGGGTTTCCAACACACCCAGTCCCCCAGAAGGGACAAGGAATGAAAGCCAAGCCAGTTTTCCTACAGCCACCAGCTCAGTCTGTCAGTCTGAGGCTGACCAACAGTGGTTCAGCCAGACTGGAGCTGGATGGTCAAGCCACCCGCCTGCCAGTGGAGAACACAGAAAAGTGGGGTGTCAGAATCCCCGCCTGCACTGACATGGGCCTGGTGGGTGATAGCGAGTTCGAAGACTGTGAACTGGCTATCCCAGTGCTGGGGCAGCTCCCTGAACCCCTAGCGAGGGAAGGGGGGAGCAAGCAGGTGTCCTACACCGGCCCCCAGCGAACGACTGTAAACATGCCGATAGAGGGATTCCTCAATCAGGAAGTGTGCAGGGTGGACCTGAACAGTGAGAATGGGGTAACAATTCCAGATAACTCAGGTGCTCCAGATGACCACTCAGCCGGGGGTCAGGCATGCTCCACCGCTGCACCGCCCCCTGCAGGGTTCCTAGAGCACAGGCATGAACAAATCGAAAAATCAGATGCCCTGGAAATGGAGGAGCAGCATCAGCAGCTGCATCAGATCTCCCCAGATTTCCAGGATGTTGGTGCCCAAGATGCCACATGGCATACTGAGAAAGACACCATGTACACGCTGCGCCAGCTTAGAAAGGCAACAGTCACTCAGAAGGAGATGACTGGGATCAGCCACCCTAAAAGACTTTTGGGAGGACTGATTGCTGCCGCCACTGTTGTGCATTTGCTACAGTAGGTTTGTTTGCTACTGGCACTCTTTCCCTGACTGCCCCAAGAAGGCAGGTGTCAGAGATGCCGGAGGGTAGTGACAGACTGTATCAACAGCAGCAAAAGTTGGAAAGCCTAGGGAAAACCCTACAGGCAATTTCCTATGCAACAGGGTTAAACCTTATCCCCCAACCAGTGGACATGATTGCCGGTGTTATACAGTGAATTTATGCTTGTGTGCAACAGGCCAGAATGTTGACACAAGATCTGTTAAGGGAGTTCAGTGCCACTGTAGCCAGTCTAGCCATGGCACAAATCCCAACCCACTTGATTCCACTCTTCTCAGTAGAAGAGTATGTGACATTAACCACCCCATCGCTCATAGCTCACCCAGAAAGCAATCCAAGATTGAATTTGGTTCCAAATCTTGAGATGGGTATGGCTACCAAAGCTATCCATTGGCTGTTTCTAAATGATTCACCAATGAAGGGTACCAAGGGTACCTGACCATCCTGAGCCTGGACAACCACGGAACGGCCAGTGTGTCCAAGTGCCAGAACTTTCCTCTGTTCTAGGAATCGAGAGCGGAGGTTGACAGAGAGTAACCAAAGGATCCACCCGAGGTTAGCATCAGCAGCAAGCCTCGTGAACAGGTCGGAACTGTGGAAAGCTGAATCACTATTCAGGACTAGCGCTTCATGACTTGCTGGGACCCACAGTCATCTCTTCTCCTGTGCACAAACTTTGCTAGTTAAAGCCAACACTAACTAGCTGGTCAGTGAGCATCAGCAGCGCACCGTCGCAAGCAGCACAGCACAGCCTGGCACGGAGCCAGAGAGCCTGCAGGAGATCTGAATCCCCAGAGATTGGATGAGTATTCAACTTCAAAGCATTACAGCTCAAGAATTCAATTGTTATCCCAACCAGCTGATATCAATTTAACTCCTAAGAGTTATGTACTTGTTTTGAGTATCTAATGTAGAAGTTGTAACCAAGTTCAATTACGAAACGGTTTAAATGAATGATATACTGAACTTATGTCCTCTTGATATATGTAACTCTTTGTAACTGAATGAATATATATCTTTTGTATTCTGAAAACCGTCACGATAAGATCTGTTAGGTTTACATGCATATTTTATGTTTTAATAAATGTATCCTCGTGTATTAGTACCTGTGTGTGTGTGTGTGTGTGTGTGTGTGTGTGTGTGTGTGTGTGTGTGTGTTGAGTTATATCGCATGGTTGGATTCTAAGGCCATTAAAAGAATCAATTTCGTGATTTACGGCTACAATTAATAATTGTCCCCTTAAATGCTCAAATTCTACGTTAGTATAGTGGCAAGTATCCCCGCCTGTCACGCGGGAGACTGGGGTTCGATTCCCCGACGGGGAGTAGAAAGCTTTTCTTTTACCTCCTTAGAGAAAGGACTGCCTTTCACTTCTCTGTTTTCTTTCACAGCGTCGTGCACCTTTTCATTACTCTCGCTTTCAGAGCCTCCGCACGGCACACGACTCGACATCAGGAAGCACATTGAAGTGAAAGCAGGAAGCGCTGCGACATGCACTGTGCAGATCCCGCCACACTAAGAGGTGAGTGGGTCTGTTCGATGCACAAAGAACGCTTTGATAAGCGTCAAAGGCAAGTCATTCCGAGTTGGTCGTTTGTGTTTTCTGTTCAGACGCGAAATGCTGAAATGATCTCTCGGCTCCTCGGTTGTCATTTCTGCTCCGTAAAGAAATCACAGCACGCGTCGGCTTCCAGCACGGTGGGTCGGGACACGATGCCGGGGGTCGGAGAGAGCGATGTCTTCCTCGTTAGTATAGTGGTGATTATCCCCACCTGTCACGCGGGAGACTGGGGTACATCAGGACGCGCATTGGAGTGAAAGCAGGATGCGCTGCGACATGCACTGTGCAGATCCCGCCACACTAAGAGGTGAATGGGTCTGTGCGATGACAGCGCTAGGCGAATCCCCAATCCCCTTTTGTGCGAGGCGACAAGAGAAGCCGGTCTGTTTCCGCCCAGTTTCGAACCAGGGACTTTTCGCGTGTGAGACAAACGTGATTACCACTACACTACGGAAACGGTAGCAAACCCTACCCAGCGGCCCAGTGCTGAGCTTCGCCAATGCGATTCAGCTGCTTCCAGTGCCTTTTTTGGAGTGCGCTGATGGACCGTGCTCTCTCTCCAGAGACCAGCACGCCTGTCATGGACGGAGCAGGAAAAGCGGCGCCACATTCTACAGCCCTCTCCACGCAATCGACGAAATCGGGCCACTGAAGTGGAGAAAATCGCCTCTCCAGAAAGTGCAAATATCATCTTGGAGAGTATAAATCCTATTGCCAAAGGTCAGCCCTGTCTACCAGAGTAACCCTCCCACCTCCTGCAGCGATGATCAGCTCGTCTCACACGCGAGAAGTCTTCGGTTGGAAACAAGCACCCCCTCTTCTCGCGCGTTTTGCACGTTCGATTGGTTTTAATGCGGCTCCTTCGTACACGGTGCTGATCTTTTGGAAAGCAGGAGGCAAAACCGACACGTTCCCATACCGGGAGTCAAACGCGGGCCGCCTGGGTGAAAACCAGGAATCCTAACCGCTAGACCATATGGGAGCACACAACCCCGCTGTTCCGGGCATCATGCAAGCAAACTACATAAATATGAGAAAACACGCAAGAGAGTTGTCACTCAGAGTGTCGAAGGGTCGATGTATACTGGGGCTCAGTTGAAATGCAACGTCAGGACTTTTCCGAATTAGGTCACACGAAGAGAGCACAGCCTTTTCCGCCCTACCATGTGTGTATCGGTAACTTGCCGTGATCGTATAGTGGTCAGTACTTTGTGTTGTGACCGCAACAACCCCGGTTCGAATCCGGGTCACGGCAGAATAGGGGCGTCTGCTTTTACTACTTGCGCGAATGAAGGCAAAAAAAAGCCAATCGATGTGAACGAACGGCGCTTTACAGAGGAGTACTGCCTGACTGGATCGTTGATGAACGACAGAGGCCACTCCGACCTCTTCTCGGTTTTCTTCAATGACTTACTAAGGATCTTCTTCACATTCGCCCATGCAGGGGAAGCCAGTTACACCAAAGCAAACGCAGGAAAGTGCATTTCAAGCAGAGACCAGGAGGGACTTGTTTACACCGAGAGTGGTCGGAGAATGGAACAATGCGCCCAGCCCTGTTGCTGGAGCCAATTCTTGATGAGATCTTGGGCTCACTGGATGCTAGTCTTTCTGTTGTTCTTGCAGGTCCTGCGCTGCTTTTGAGCCGACAGAGCTCGTCCTGGTCTGTCGGCACAGCCCAATTGCAAATGATCGGCTCCACGTGCAGAAGGAACGTGCGTTTGGTACAAGAGTGCATGAAGGCACTGGAAATACATTGGGAACAAATGACCGGTCACTCAAGACCTCTGTGAAGTACAGGAGCGTGCAACAAGAGGCTGTTTCCGCCCGGTCTCGAACCGGGGACTTTTCGCGTGTTAGGCGAACGTGATAGCCGCTACACTACGGAAACCTGCAGGGACCGCTGCTGGTGTCTCGCTTGCGTTTCGGGTTGAGAAAGGGAAGCGTCACTTTAGGCAGGGGGCGCAGGAGAGAGGAACAAAGGGCGCGATGAAACAAAATGCCGAAACCCGGGATCTTTAGATCTTCAGTCTAACGCTCTCCCAACTGAGCTATTTCGGCAGTGCACAGAGCCCACAGCCACCTGCTCCAGCCTTCCTGTGTTGCGGCATGAGCGCACCAAGAGGAGCGGGAGAGTGTTGCAGGAACGTCACTCAGAAGGAAAGCCACCCAGCTGCGCCCTCTGAGCTCTGTCCAGCGCATCTTCCTCGCATGGACTCCTGCCTGCGACGGGCAGGAAACAATTAGCAAGAACAGAACAGCACCCCATGGGTGTCTCATGACCACACCTTAGGTTGTGACACGTGCAGGTGTGAGGGGTTGCCGGGCTACTCTGGAGCAGAGCTTGGGCGGAGGGGGGGCGGGAAAGCAGACAAAGAGGTGACACCTCAAGGTCTGCACGATCACAGCTCTCCGCCGCCCCAGGCTTCCGCTCGATAAGCTACTGGACACACCCGCCCCTCCTCACACAGACCGTGGTAAAGCCCCCGAGTGGGAGGGCTCTCTCTTCCTCCCAGGAGCTCTTGGACACGACGCACAGACAGAGCGCGGGGAGCCGCCGCCTGCAAACACGGCTCCAGGCAGGACTCCACTCCGCAGGAGCCGCAGAGCAGAGGAGATGGGGGCAGCTTAGTTCCTGTGCAGAGACCTGAGCTGTTGTTGCTGCGGAAGCTGTCTTTTCTGTTCTCGGGGTAGGAGTGAATGTTGAGTTGCCCTTAGAAATGAAGCAGAGCACTTCAACGGCACGGGTGTGTGTGTGTGCGTGCGCCCTGGTGATTCTGGGAGACAGATCGAACCTGGGCTAAAAGAGAGGGGGCTTAGCCCTCTTCCATTTGCTAGTTCAGAGTTGTACAACCCATCTGTATCTGCTAGGCGGCGCAGTCGTCGTGCACAAAGAACGCTTTGAAAAGCGTCAAAAGCAAGTCATTCCGAGTTGGTCGTTTGTGTTCTCCGTTCAGACGCGAAATGCTGAAATGATCTCTCGGCTCCTCGGTTGTCATTTCTGCTCCGTAAAGGAATCACAGCACGCGTCGCCTTCCAGCACGCTGGGTCGGGACACGATGCCGGGGATCGAAGGGTGTGCTGTCTTCCTCGTTAGTATAGTGGCAAGTATCCCCGCCTGTCACGCGGGAGACCGGGGTTCGATTCCCCGACGGGAAGTAGAAAGCTTTCCTTTTACCTCCTTAGAGAAAGGACTGCCTTTCACTTCTCTGTTTTCTTTCACAGCGCCGTGCACCTTTTCATTGCTCTCGCTTTCAGAGCCTCCGCACGGCACACGACTCGACATCAGGAAGCACATTGAAGTGAAAGCAGGAAGCGCTGCGACATGCACTGTGCAGATCCCGCCACACTAAGAGGTGAGTGGGTCTGTTCGATGCACAAAGAACGCTTTGATAAGCGTCAAAGGCAAGTCATTCCGAGTTGGTCGTTTGTGTTTTCTGTTCAGACGCGAAATGCTGAAATGATCTCTCGGCTCCTCGGTTGTCATTTCTGCTCCGTAAAGAAATCACAGCACGCGTCGGCTTCCAGCACGGTGGGTCGGGACACGATGCCGGGGGTCGGAGAGAGCGATGTCTTCCTCGTTAGTACAGTGGTGATTATCCCCACCTGTCACGCGGGAGACTGGGGTACATCAGGACGCGCTTGGAGTGAAAGCAGGATGCGCTGCGACATGCACTGTGCAGATCCCGCCACACTAAGAGGTGAATGGGTCTGTGCGATCACAGCGCTAGGGGAATCCCCAATCCCCTTTTGTGCGTGCCGACAAAAGAAGCCGGTCTGTTTCCGCTAAGTTTCGAACGGGGGACTTTTCGCGTGTCAAGCAAACGTGAAAACCACTACACTACGGAAACAGTGGGAAAAGGGGTCCCCCGGCAGTGAGTATTCAACTTCACAGCATTAGTGCTCGAGAATTCAATTGTTATCCCAACCAGTTGATATCAATTTAATTCCTAAGGTTATGTACTTGTTTTGAGAATCTAATGTAAAAGTTGTAAACAAGTTCAATTACGAAATGGTCTAAATGAATGATATACCGAACTTATGTCCTCTTGATATGTGTAACTTTTTGTAACTGAATGAATTTATATCTTTTGTATTCTGATAACCCTTACAATAAGATCTGTTAGGTTTACATGCATATTCTATATAATAATAAATGCATCCTCGTGTATTAGTACCTGTGTGTGCATTGTTTGAGTTATATCGCATGGTTAGATTCTAAGACCATTAAAATAATCAATTTTGTGATTTACTGCCACAATTAATAATTGTCCCAGTAAATGCCCAAACCCCTACAGAACTGGTGCTTTGTGAGAGCACACTACAACAGGGTGTGATCTCCTGTCCCTGCCTGAGGAGCAGACAGCGAGCCTGTCTCTCAATAATACTAATAATACAGTGTGTGATCTCCTATCCCAGCCTGGGAAACTGTGAGTCAGCCACTCAATTATTATAATACACTGTGATCTACTGTCCCAGCTTGAGGAACACACAGTGAGCCTGTTTCTCAATAATAATAATACAGTGTGTGACCTCCTGTCCCAGCTTAGGGAACAGTGAACCAGACTCTCAATAATAATAATACAGTGTGATCTACTGTCCCAGCCTGAGGAACAGTGAGCTTGTCTCTCAATAATAATAATACAGTGTGATCTCCTGTCCCAGCCTGAGGAACAGTGAGCCTGTCTCTCAATAATAATAATACAGTGTGTGACCTCCTGTCCCAGTTTGGGGAACAGTGAACTAGACTCTCAATGATAATAATACAGTGTGATCTCCTGTCCCAGCCTGAGGAACAGTGAGTTTATCTGTCAATAATCATAATACAGTGTGATCTCCTGTCCCAGCCTGAGGAACAGTGAGCTAGTCTCTCAATAATAATAATACAGTGTGATCTCCTGTCCCAGCCTGAGGAACAGTAAACCTGTCTCTCAATAACAATAATCCAGTGTGTCATCTCCTGTCCCAGCCTGAGGAACAGTGAGCTTGTCTCTCAGTAATAATAATACAGTGTGATCTCCTGCCCCAGCCTGAGGAACAGACAGTGATCCTGTCTCTCAATAATAATAATATATTGTGTGACCTCCTGTCCCAGCCTGAGAAACAGACAGTGTGCCTATCTCACAATAATAATAATTCAGTGTGTGACCTCCTGTCCCAGCCTGGGGAACAGTGTGCCAGACACTCAATAATAATAATACAGTGTGATCTCATGTCCCAGCCTCCGGTACAGTGAGCCTGTCTCTCAATAATAATAATCCAGTGTGATACTTCCTGTCCCAGCCAGAGGAACAGACAGTGAGCCTGTCTCTCAATAATAATAATACAGTGTATGACCTCATTTCCCAGCCTGAAGAACAGTGAGCCTGTCTCTCAATAATAATAATATAGTGTGTCATCTCTTGTCCAAGCCTGAGGAACAGTGAGCTTGTCTCTCAATAATAATAATACAGTGTGATCTCCTGTCCCAGCCTGAGGAACAGTAAACCTGTCTCTCAATAACAATAATCCAGGGTGTGATCTCCAGTCTTAGCCTGAGGAACAGACAGTGATCCTGTCTCTCAATAATAATAACCTACTGTGGAATGTCCTGTCCCAGTCTGAGGAACAGACATTGAGCCTGTCTCTCAATAATAATAATACAGTGTGTGAGTTCTTGTCCCAGCCTGAGGAACAGTGAGCCATACTCTCAATAATAATAATACAGTGTGATCTACTTTCCCAGCCTGAGGAACAGACAGTGAGCCTGTATCTCAATAATAATAATACAGTGCGTCATCTCCTGTACTAGCCTGAGGAACAGACAGCGAGCCTGTCTCTCAATAATAATAAAACCGTGTGTGACCTCCTGTCCCAGCCTGAGGAACAGACAGTGAACCTGTCTCTCAATAATAATAATAATTCAGTGTGTGACTTCCTGTCCCAGCCTGAGGAACAGACAGTGAGCCTGTCTCTCAATAATAATAATAATTCAGTGTGTGACCTCCTGTCCCAGCCTGAGGAACAGCGAGCCTGTCTCTCAATAATAATAATACAGTGTGTCATCTCCTGTCCCACCCTGAGGAACAGCGAGCCTGTCTCTCAATAATAATAATACAGTGTGTGATCTCCTGTCTTAGCCTGAGGAAAAGACAGTGAACCTGTCTCTCAATAATAATAACCTTGTGTGGAATGTCCTGTCCCAGTCTGAGGAACAAACAGTGAGCATGTCTCTCAATAATAGTACAGTGTGTGACCTCCTGTCCCAGCCTGAGGAACAGTGAGCCTGTCTCTCAATAATAATAATACAGTGTGATCTCCTGTCCCTGCCTGAGGAACAGTGAGCCTGTCTCTCAATCATAATAATACAGTGTGATCTCCTGTCCCAGCCTGAGGAACAGACAGTGAACCTGTCTCTCAATAATAATAATAATACAGTGTGTGACTTCCTGTCCCTGCCTGAGAAACCGACAGTGAGCCTGTCTCTCAATAATAATAATACAGTGTGTGACCACCTGTCCCAGCCTGGGGAAAAGCGAGCCTGTCTCTCAATGCTAATAATACAGTGTGTCATCTCCTGTCCCAGCCTGAGAAACAGTGAGCTTGTCTCTTAATAATAATACAGTGTGATCTCCTGTCCCAGCCTGAGGAACAGTGAGCCTGTCTCTCAATAATAATAATACAGTGTGTGACTTCCTGTCCCAGCCTGAGGAACAGACAGTGAGCCTATCTCTCAATAATAATAATACATTGTGATCTCCTGTACCAGCCTGAGGAACAGTGAGCCTGTTTCTCAATAATAATAATATAGTGTGTCATCTCTTGTCCAAGCCTGAGGAACAGTGAGCCTGTCTCTCAATAATAATAATACAGTGTATGACCTCATTTCCCAGCCTGAAGAACAGTGAGCCTGTCTCTCAATAATAATAATATAGTGTGTCATCTCTTGTCCAAGCCTGAGGAACAGTGAGCTTGTCTCTCAATAATAATAATACAGTGTGATCTCCTGTCCCAGCCTGAGGAACAGTAAACCTGTCTCTCAATAACAATAATCCAGGGTGTGATCTCCAGTCTTAGCCTGAGGAACAGACAGTGATCCTGTCTCTCAATAATAATAACCTACTGTGGAATGTCCTGTCCCAGTCTGAGGAACAGACATTGAGCCTGTCTCTCAATAATAATAATACAGTGTGTGAGTTCTTGTCCCAGCCTGAGGAACAGTGAGCCATACTCTCAATAATAATAATACAGTGTGATCTACTTTCCCAGCCTGAGGAACAGACAGTGAGCCTGTATCTCAATAATAATAATACAGTGCGTCATCTCCTGTACTAGCCTGAGGAACAGACAGCGAGCCTGTCTCTCAATAATAATAAAACCGTGTGTGACCTCCTGTCCCAGCCTGAGGAACAGACAGTGAACCTGTCTCTCAATAATAATAATAATTCAGTGTGTGACTTCCTGTCCCAGCCTGAGGAACAGACAGTGAGCCTGTCTCTCAATAATAATAATAATTCAGTGTGTGACCTCCTGTCCCAGCCTGAGGAACAGCGAGCCTGTCTCTCAATAATAATAATACAGTGTGTCATCTCCTGTCCCACCCTGAGGAACAGCGAGCCTGTCTCTCAATAATAATAATACAGTGTGTGATCTCCTGTCTTAGCCTGAGGAAAAGACAGTGAACCTGTCTCTCAATAATAATAACCTTGTGTGGAATGTCCTGTCCCAGTCTGAGGAACAAACAGTGAGCATGTCTCTCAATAATAGTACAGTGTGTGACCTCCTGTCCCAGCCTGAGGAACAGTGAGCCTGTCTCTCAATAATAATAATACAGTGTGATCTCCTGTCCCTGCCTGAGGAACAGTGAGCCTGTCTCTCAATCATAATAATACAGTGTGATCTCCTGTCCCAGCCTGAGGAACAGACAGTGAACCTGTCTCTCAATAATAATAATAATACAGTGTGTGACTTCCTGTCCCTGCCTGAGAAACCGACAGTGAGCCTGTCTCTCAATAATAATAATACAGTGTGTGACCACCTGTCCCAGCCTGGGGAAAAGCGAGCCTGTCTCTCAATGCTAATAATACAGTGTGTCATCTCCTGTCCCAGCCTGAGAAACAGTGAGCTTGTCTCTTAATAATAATACAGTGTGATCTCCTGTCCCAGCCTGAGGAACAGTGAGCCTGTCTCTCAATAATAATAATACAGTGTGTGACTTCCTGTCCCAGCCTGAGGAACAGACAGTGAGCCTATCTCTCAATAATAATAATACATTGTGATCTCCTGTACCAGCCTGAGGAACAGTGAGCCTGTTTCTCAATAATAATAATCCAGTGTGTGACTTCCTGTCCCAGCCTGAGGAACAGACAGTGAGCCTGCCTCTCAATAATAATAATACAGTGTGTGATCTCCTGTCCCAGCCTGAGGAACAGTGAGCCTGTCTCTCAATAATAATAATACAGTGTGTCATCTCCTGTCCCAGCCTGAGGAACAGTGAGCTTGTCTCTCAATAATAATAATACAGTGTGATCTCCTGTCCCAGCCTGAGGAACAGTGAGCCTGTCTCTCAATCATAATAATACAGTGTGTGATCTCCTGTCTCAGCCTGGGGAACAGACAGTAAACCTGTCTCTCAATAATAATAATCCAGTGTGTGATCTCCAGTCTTCGCCTGAGGAACAGACATTGATCCTGTCTCTCAATAATAATAACCTAGTGTGGAATGTCCTGTCCCAGTCTGAGGAACAAACAATGAGCATGTCACTCAATAATAGTAGAATAGTGCGTGATTTCCAGTCCCAGCCAGAGGAACAGACAGTGAGCCTGTCTCTCAATAATAATAATAAAGTGTGTGAGCTCCTGTCCCAGCCTGAGGAACAGACAGTGAGCCTGTCTCTCAATAATAATAATACAGTGTGTGACCTCATTTCCCAGCCTGAAGAACAGTGAGCCTGTCTCTCAATAATAATAATACAGTGTGTCATCTCCTGTCCAAGCCTGAGGAACAGTGAGCTTGTCTCTCAATAATAATAATACAGTGTGATCTCCTGTCCCAGCCTGAGGAACAGTAAACCTGTCTCTCTATAACAATAATCCAGTGTGTGATCTCCAGTCTTAGCCTGAGGAACAGACAGTGATCCTGTCTCTCAATAATAATAACCTACTGTGGAATGCCCTGTCCCAGTCTGAGGAACAAACAATGAGCATGTCTCTCAATAATAATAGAATACTGTGTGATCTCCAGTCCAAGCCAGAGGAACAGACATTGAGCCTGTCTCTCAATAATAATAATACAGTGTGTGACTTCTTGTCCCAGCCTGAGGAACAGTGAGCCATACTTTCAATAATAATAATACAGTGTGATCTACTTTCCCAGCCTGAGGAACAGACAGTGAGCCTGTCTCTCAATAATAATAATAAAGTGTGTGACCTCCTGTCCCAGCCTGAGGAACAGCGAGCCTGTCTCTCAATAATAATACAGTATGTCATCTCCTGTCCCAGCCTGAGGAACAGGGAGCCTGTCTCTCAATAATAATAATACAGTGTGTGATCTCCTGTCTTAGCCTGAGGAAAAGATAGTGAACCTGTCTCTCAATAATAATAACCTTGTGTGGAATGTCCTGTCCTAGTCGGAGGAACAAACAGTGAGCATGTCTCTCAATAATAATACAGTGTGTGACCTCCTGTCCCAGCCTGAGGAACAGTGAGCCTGTCTCTCAATAATAATAATACAGTGTGATCTCCTGTCCCTGCCTGAGGAACAGTGAGCCTGTCTCTCAAAAATAATAATACAGTGTGTGACCTCCTGTCCCAACCTGAGGAACACTGAGCCTGTCTCTCAATAATAATAATACAGTGTGTCATCTCCAGTCCCAGCCTGAGGAACAGTGAGCTTGTCTCTCAATAATAATAATACAGTATGGTCTCCTGTCCCAGCCTGAGGAAGAGACAGTGAACCTGTCTCTCAATAATAATAATAATACAGTGTGTGACTTCCTGTCCCAGCCTGAGAAACCGACAGTGAGCTTGTCTCTGAATAATAATAATACAGTATGGTCTCCTGTCCCAGCCTGGGGAACAGTGAGCCAGACTCTCAGTAATAATAATACATTATGATCTCCTGTCCCAGCCTGAGGAACAGTGAGCCTGTCTCTCAATAATAATAATACAGTGTGTCATCTCCTGTCCCAGCCTGAGGAACAGTAAGCTTGTCTCTCAATAATAATAATACAGTGTGTGATCTCCTGTCCCAGCCTGAGGAACAGTGAGCCTGTCTCTCAATAATAATAATACAGTGTGATCTCCTGTCCCAGCCTGAGGAACAGACAGTGAGCCTGTCTCTCAATAATAATAATACAATGTGTGACCTCCTGTCCCAGCCTGAGGAACAGACAGTGAGCCTATCTCACAATAATAATAATACAGTGTGTGACCTCCTGTCCCAGCCTGGGGAACAGTGAGCCAGACTCTCAGTAATAATAATAATACATTATGATCTCCTGTCCCAGCCTGAGGAACAGTGAACCTGTCTCTCAATAATAATAATACAGTGTGTCATCTCCTGTCACAGCCTGAGGAACAGTGAGCTTGTCTCTCAATAATAATAATACAGTGTGATCTCCTGTCTCAGCCTGAGGAACAGTGAGCTTGTCTCTCAATAATAATAATACATTATGGTCTCCTGTCCCAGCCTGAGGAACAGACAATGAACCTGTCTCTCAATAATAATAATAATACGGTGTGTGACTTCCTGTCCCAGCCTGGGGAACAGTGAGCCTATCTCTCAATAATAATAATACAGTGTTTGACCTCCTGTCCCAGCCTGGGGAACAGTGAGCCTGTCTCTCAATAAGAATAATACAGTGTGTGATCTCCTGTCCCAGCCTGAGGAACAGTGAGCCTGTCTCTCAATAATAATAATACAGTGTGTCATCTCCTGTCCCAGCCTGAGGAACAGTGAGCTTGTCTCTCAATAATAATAATACAGTGTGATCTCCTGTCCCAGCCTGAGGAACAGACAGTGAGCCTGTCTCTCAATAATAATAATACAGTGTGTGACCTCCTGTCCCAGCCTGGGGAACAGTGAGCCAGACACTCAATAATAATAATACAGTGTGATCTCCTGTCCCAGCCTGAGGAACAGTGAGCCTGTCTCTCAATAATAATAATCCAGTGTGTGACTTCCTGTCCCAGCCAGAGGAACAGACAGTGAGCCTGTCTCTCAATAATAATAATACAGTGCGTGATCTCCTGTACTAGCCTTAGGAACAGACAGTGAGCCTGTCTCTCAATTATAATAATACAGTGTGTGACCTCCTATCCCAGCCTGAGGAACAGACAGTGAGCCTGTCTCTCAGTAATAATAATACAGTGTGTGACCTCCTGTCCCAGCCTGGGGAAGAGACAGTGAGCCTGCCACTCAATAATAATGTTACAGTGTGTGACCTCCTATCCCAGCCTGGGGAACAGACAGTAAACCTGTCTCTCAATAATAATAATCCAGTGTGTGATCTCCAGTCTTAGCCTGAGGAACAGACAGTGATCCTGTCTCTCAATAATAATAACCTAGTGTGGAATGTCCTGTCCCAGTCTGAGGAACTAACAATGAGCATGTCTCTCAATATTAATAGAGCAGTGCGTGATCTCCAGTCCCAGCAAGAGGAACAGACAGTGAGCCTGTCTCTCAATAATAATAATAATAATAATAATAATAATAATAATAATAATAATAATAATAGAGTGTGTGACCACCGACAATGGCCACAAAGCCGGGGAATGGCACCTGTAAAGTGTTAATTGGGGCACAGGAACAGCCCGTCTTGTCTCGGGGGCCGGCTTCAAAGACAATCCAGCAAACACAACGGGGTGGGGGAAGAAGATGACACGACACATGCAGGTACATTCAGTTCTGGCCGGAACGAGTCATTTGTCGGTCTTTTCAAGTGCTGGGAGCCGAGTAATCCTTCGCTTGTATCGTTTCTCCCCCTGCGACTCTCGACTGGGCTCACCCACGGCAGCCCAGCAGGTGTGAGCCTAGCTGGCACCCGGATGGGAGATTCCCCCCGGAAAAGCTCAGGTTGCTGCTGCTCCTGCAAGAGGTGTGACTGGGACCAGTAGGGAGCGCTCACCCTGCGGTCTGTGTGGCTTTCTTATGCCCCAGCATCCTGATGGCGACACTCTGCTGCACAAACAGGCGCCGTCCTTCGGGGGAGGCGTAAAACTGAGGTCCCGACCCTCCTTGGCCATTAAGAAATTCCAAGGCGTCTCTCAAAAAGAGATGCCGGGGGTGTCACTCTGGTGTTAGTGTTCCCCTTTACCAATCAGTCGGGGTCTCCTCCTAATCAGCGTCTCATATGTAACAATCAATGACGAGGCCCCCCTGTCCTGCGATATTGTACTTGTCTCCTGGCCGCTGGCTGGCGCCGTGAGATTTAGTACTTGCGCAAGAGACCGGGGGCAGAGCGCGAACGCGGTCCCCCGCCCCCCCGCAAAGTGTGCGCTCCAGGTTCCCTCTCGGGGCTCTGCAACACAGCGGAAAGGCAGCGAGAAGGAGCCTCTTGCTCTGACGCCGCAAGGCCACAAGAGGGCGGAGGCGCCGCTCGCCCGGCCGACGTGTTGGACTGGTGCGCTTTATGTGCTGAAATAAACACGCGACAGCCCAGAAATGTTTTCAGAGTGCTGTGCACTGGAGGTTTTTGTCTTGTGAAGACTTGCCTTGTGCTCCTCCATGCAGTTTGTTTGTCCTCCTCCAGTGCGGGACAAGCCAACACAAGGGAGCACATTCGCCAACATCCAGGTACGCAATGCAATTTGGAAAGAGGCTCCTTTCCAAAGAGTTGCACACGAACGATCCTTCAGTCCCGCTCGGGGGGCACTGAGCCCCAGCCACACACAGCTTCAAGTAGCGAGTCAGGCGCCATGGCTTTTGCTTGCGGCCACACCACCCTGAATGTGCCCGATCTCGTCTGATCTTGGAAGCTAAGCAGGGTTGGCCTGATTTGTACTTGGATGGGAAACTGCCTGGGAATACCAGTTGCTGCAAGCTTTTGCTCTCTCGGCCAGCAGGGGTCGCCGTTGGTACCGTAGGCTTTGGGAGGAAAACCTGGAGGATGGAAAGGTGATCTATAGCCTCATCTCTAGAGATGTTTTGTTGGTATGGCATGTGTGTGACCCATATAAAAAAAAACCCGTTTGTAAAACGAATATCGAAGCTGCCTCTAAATCTGCAAATGAAGATGAGTCGATAAACCACTTGTTTTTCGTATAACTATACATATATTCATTTATTACTGATTTCATTCATTGAGCACGGATACAATAGAGGTACAGCCATTCACTGTTTGACATGTCTGCACTGCTACAGAACCTAGCAATCAGAAAACGGGTGAAACTGTCTTGAGAATTAGCATACAGTACCGAGGCCCCCATGACCAAATAAAGGCTAACCTCGATAATCAGCCTAAATAATGCAGACTACAGCAAAACGACTGACTTTGAAAAGGGAATGAATGTCTGGAAGGAGTAGTGTAACCAGCTTGAAATGCTTCTCCGGACCTCTAACTAAAAGAAACCGGGAACCAGCAGTGGCATCGACTCCTTTCCAACTGGAATCCTTTCGCAGCTTGTGGTGTCGTATCTCTTCCGCATCTGATATGGGACCAAGCACATCAGGGGAGAGCGTGAACGCAGTCCCCCACTACCAGAAATTATGCAGTTGAGATTCCCACATTTGGGGAATTCGCAGGGGTCAGCACAGCCAGAGTGCAAAGGCCTAGCCTCACTCTGGGTGAAACTCCTTCTTGATCAAGGTATCTCCCCTGCCAGGTAAGTATGAGCTGTACAAGCCCCTGCAAGTGGCCCACACCCACAGCACAAAGCACGCAGCCTAGGCCAGCTCCTCGCCCCGCACACCACCGCCTCCTGCTGGGCCCACTCTTTCGCACACTCACATGCCACCCTAACACTCAAAAGTGTGGGCAAAACGAGAAAACGAGCGCGCCGTTTCCTACACATCTGCAGTTGCAAATGCGCATTCGCAGAATGTCCCGGGATGCAATTCGGCCTCATTTGCAAAACACCAGACCGGCAGATCGCTACGCAAGCTTGCGTCGTGCGCCTGCCACACACCGAACAAACACCGGAGCCTTTTCAGCAATTTCCAAAAAACGGGCCTGCTCGCCTGCCCACAAGGCTCCGTCTCTTACCCGCTCTCCAGAGCCTGCTGCCTTCTGTGCTGTTCTCTTGGCACCGCTGCAGCGCACACAACTCCTGTAGCGCGGGGAGAATGTTTCCACGCTCCGCCGCAGTGAAGGCTCGCTCCGTGCGCACACGTCCTTTCAATGCCAGTTCAACAAGTGCTCCGCATTAGCAGCGTCGGGGCTCCGGCGTGTCGCACCTCACCTCACCTCGCACAGCCCCCTCCTTGAATGTCTGGCGCTGGGCATGCCCCGCTCTCCTCCACCTTATCTTATCGTGTGTGACCACCGACAATGGCCACGATGCCGGGGAATGGCACCTGTAAAGTGTTAATTGGGGCACAGGAACAGCCCGTCTCGTCTCGTGGGCCGGCTTCAAAGACAATCCAGCAAACACAGCGGGGCGGGGGAAGAAGACGACTCGACACATGCAGGTACATTCAGCTCCGGCGGGAACGAGTCATTTGTCGGTCTTTTCAAGTGCTGGGAGCCGAGTAATCCTTCGCTTGTATCGTTTCTCCCCGGTGACTAGATCTCACCCTGCGACTCTCGACTGGGCTCACCCACGGCAGCCCAGCAGGTGTGAGCCTAGCCGGCAGCCGGATGGGAGATTCCCCCCGGAAAAGCTCAGGTTGCTGCTGCTCCTGCAAGAGGTGTGACTGGGACCAGTAGGGAGCGCTCACCCTGCGGTCTGTGTGGCTTTCTTATGCCCCAGCATCCTGATGGCGACACTCTGCTGCACAAACAGGCGCCGTCCTTCAGGGGAGGCGTAAAACCGAGGTCCCGACCCTCCTTGGCCATTAAGAAATCCCAGGGCGTCTCTCAAAAAGAGGCGCCGGGGGTGTCACTCTGGTGTTAGTGTCCCCCTTTACCAATCAGTCGGGGTCTCCTCCTAATCCCCGTCTCATATGTAACAATCAATGACAAGGCCCCCCTGTCCCGCGATATTGTACTTGTCTCCTGGCCGCTGGCTGGCGCCGTGAGATTTAGTACTCGCGCAAGAGACCGGGGGCAGAGCGCAAAGGCAGCCCCCGCCCCCCTCAACGTGTGCACTCCGGGTTCCCTCTCGGGGCTCTGCAACACAGCGGAAAGGCAGCGAGAAGGAGCCTCTTGCTCTGACGCCGCAAGGCCACAAGAGGGCGGAGGCGCCGCTCGCCCGGCCGACGTGTTGGACTGGTGCACTTTATGTGCTGAAATAAACACGCGACAGCCCAGAAATGTTTTCAGAGTGCTGTGCACTGGAGGTTTTTGTCTTGTGAAGACTTGCCTTGTGCTCCTCCGTGCAGTTTGTTTGTCCTCCTCCAGTGCGGGACAAGCCAACACAAGGGAGCACATTCGCCAACATCCAGGCACGCAACGCGATTTGGAAAGAGGCTCCTTTCCAAAGAGTTGCCCACGAACGATCCTTCAGTCCCGCTCTGGGGGCAAGAAGCCCCAGCCACACACAGCTTCAAGTAGCGAGTCAGGCGCTGCTGCTTTTGCTTATGGCTACACCACCCTGAACATGCCCAGTCTCGTCTGATCTAGGAAGTTCAGCAGCGGTGGGCCTGGTTAGTACTTGGATGGGAGACCACCTGGGAATACCAGGTGCTGTAAGCTTTTGCTCTCTCGGCCAGCAGGGGTCGCCGTTGGTGCCTTAGGCTTTGGGAGGAAAACCTGGAGGATGGAAAGGTGATCTATAGCCTCATCTCTAGAGATGTTTTGTTGCTATGGCATGTGTGTGACCCATATAAAAAAAAAAACCTTTGTAAAACGAATATCGAAGCTGCCTCTAAATCTGCAAATGAAGATGAGTCGATAAACCACTTGTTTTTCGTATAACTATACATATATTCATTTATTACTGATTTCATTCATTGAGGTACAGCCATTCACTGTTTGACACGTCTGCACTGGTACAGAACCTAGCAATCAGAAAACGGGTGAAACTGTCTTTAGAATTAGCATACAGTACCGAGGCCCCCATGACCAAATAAAGGCTAACCTCGATAATCAGCCTAAAGAATGCAGACTACAGCAAATCGACTGACTTTGAAAAGGGAATGAATGTCAGGAAGGAGTAGTGTAACTAGCTTGAAATGCTTCTCCGGACCTCTAACTAAAAGAAACCGTGACCCAGCAGTGTCATCGACTCCTTTCTAACTGGGATCCTATCGCAGCCACGCAGATCGTGGTGTCGTAACTCTTCCGTATCTGATATTGGACCAAGCACGTCAGGGGAGAGCGCGAACGCAGTCCCCCACTACCAGAAATTATGCAGTCGAGATTCCCACATTTTTTTTCTTATAAAATATACTTTATTCCGAAAAAAAAAACATCTCAGAAAGAAACATCTCACACACATTAATACTCCACGTAATAAAAACAACGGCGGAACAGCGGTGATTGTCCGTTATCAATCATTGCAAGTGTGGGCGGATTTGCGCTATTATGAGAGTCCCTCCAAACCCTACCACTTATTGTTGTCCATTAATCCCTGTCAGGGCCCATAGTCCTTTCCAGCGCTCCTTCGCCGTGAGGAAACCCCATTTGGCTACGTCGCGCTTCATCCTCCTCCTGAGGTCCGCCAGAATCCTCTCCTCCAGCTCTCTCGCTCCCCACTCGATGTTGTGCCGGATGAGATTGTTCCTCACGTCCCACAGGCCTTTTTTTGTGAGGGACAGCAGCAGCCACATCAGGAACTGCCTCCCCTTGTCCAATCTGGTAGGTGCCAGCCCCAGCAGAATGTACTGGTAACTGTGCACCGCACCCGTTCCCAGGAGTTGCATGGTGTTGTCCATTCTGCCCCACACCGCCTTGGCGAAGGGGCAGCTCCAGAACACGTGCTCCTGAGTCTCCTCGACGAAACACATGTCCCGGGGGCAATGCGTATTCCTGGAGATCGAGTGTCTGTAGAGGACCTTTCTGGTAGCCAGTCTCTTGTGTACGGCCATCCAGTTGAGGTCCTTCAGTTGGTTGTCAAGTTCTTTGGGCTGTGTCCTTTCCCAGACTTGTCTGGGAACCTGCAGCTATTCGTCAGCGACCAAATGCCCCCTCACCTCTTTGTACAGGGCTCTGTGGTTGGTGCAGAGCTCTGGCTGTCTCGTGGCCTCGTACCTCCTGCTCCACTTGACAGCGTGGATGTAGAACTCCGGTCGCATCTCTGCCTTGGGCCCAGTGTTTGACCACTGGACCAAGTGCCTCATAGGGACAGAGAGCCACAGCCTGCCAAATACTGGTACTTGTGGCCATTGGGCTCCCGCAGCGCCAGACAGAGGTTGCAGTAGAAGATGCAGTCGAGTTTCAGGGGGAAATGTGGGACATCTCGACCCCCTTCCTCAACCGGCTGACACATCCGGTTTCTCATGATGTACTCGTACTTGCCGCCCCAGACGAAGCCGAAGATCATCCCTTGCAGCGCTCGTCTGAGTCTGGCCTGCAGCGGGTACACCACCGCCAGGTAAACCAAAGCCGGCAGGATGTCTGCTTTCAACACCATCACTTTCCCTGTGTAGGACAGCGACCGCGTTTTCCACAGACCCAGCATCGCATTCACCTTGGCGATCCTTTCGGTCCAGTTGATGGTCTCGTTGTCCTGGCTCTGGAAGGAAACCCCCAGTATTTTAAGAGGCTCCGTGCAGAGCTCGAGACCCTCCGGCGCCGTCGTCCTGTGCTTCCAGGGCCCGAAGAACTTCAGTTTGCTCTTTCGGCGGTTGAGCTTCGACCCCAAGGCTCTGGAGTATTGCTCCATGACCTGCAGGGCCCTCTTCAGCCCCCTGTCCGACCTCAGGAACAGCGTTGTGTCGTCAGCGTACTGGGAGATCTTCAGGGTTTCCCCCGCGCCTCCCGGTATCTCCAGGCGGTTGATGACAGTTTCCCGTCTCACCGCCTCTGCTAGGGGCTCTGTGAAAAGAACATAGAGAAGGGGTGAAAGGGGGCAGCCTTGTCATACTCCGGATTCCTGGGGAATGAAATCCCCCAGGTTTCCGTTCACGTTGACTCTGCTGCCTACGTCAGAGTACAGTATCTTAATCCAGAGGCTGAAACTGTCTCTGAAACTAAAGCGTTCCAGCACCCTGAACAGATAGCTATGGTTCACTCTGTCGAAGGCTTTCTCCTGGTCCAGTCTGACCACCATCATGGGCATATTCCGGTCCTCGCCCCAGGCGCTGGCGTCTCTGGTCAGCTGGAGGTTCCAGCTGACGGATCGCCCTTCCACCCCACACGTCTGGTCGCTGTGGATGATGTGGGGGAGGGCGGTTCTCAGTCTGGCGGTCAGAAGCTTGGACAGGATCTTTACGTCCATGCAGAGCATCGTGATCGGCCTTCAGTTTTTGAGGTCGGCGGCATCTCCTCCCTTGAAGAGCAGGGAGATGACACCCTTCCTCATGGTGTTTCCGAGTTTCCCCCGCGGAAGATCTCCTGCACCACTTCCACCAGATCTGCCGCCAGGGTGTCCCAGAAGCAGGTGTAGAATTCCTTGGGGAGTCCGTCCGGCCCCGGCACCTTGCCATTCTCCATGGACAAGAGCACCGCCTTCAGCTCCTCGGCCGTGATCGGACCCTCCAAGTCCTCCCTCACCTCCACCGGTACTCGTGCCTTCAGCCCCTCCAGAAAAGCATCGCCTGCCTCCACCTCTGTCTGCTTTTCTGAAAAGATCTCCTTGTAGAAAGTGGTGGTCGCTTCTACCTTGTTGCTCTCGTCCAGCACTTCCTCTCCATCTCCCCGTCTCAGTCTGTAGATCACCCTCTTTTTCTGGGCTTCTCGGACCTGATTGAAGAAATAAGAGGAACAGGTTTCATTATTTTCATAATGCTCCCTTTGTGCATTGACCAGGAAAGCCTTGGCTTTCTCGGTGTGCAGCTTGCGGAGCCTTTCCTTCAGGTCCCATGCCCGGGCTGAATTGAAGGCTCCTCCCCTGTTAGCCGAGCTGTACTCCTCCTCTAGTTGTTTCGGGAATCACGCAGCTTCCTTCCTCTCCCTGGCCGCCTTCCGTCTGCAGTACGTCTGCGCCAGCGTTCGGGTCCTGTCCTTCATGGACTCCCACCATTCCACCACGGAGCTGTAGCCGTCCTTCATGTCGACCCAGCTTGCGTAGTCTTTACTGAACAGTGCCCTGAAGTCGTCTTCCTCCAGTATCTCCCGGTTCAGCTTCCAGTACCCACGACCGAATGCAGGCAGGTTGGTGTTAGCCACCACCGTCACGCACTCGTGGTCGGAATACCACGCCGGGGACACCGTCACCGACTCCAGGGAGCAGGTCGTGTGCATAAAGATGTAGTCCAAGCGGCTGCACACTCCCCGGGAGTTTCTCCACTTCGTTCCGGCGTTGTTTGGGCGGCACCGTCCACCAGGGAGAACTGCTTGAGTAGTTCCCCTTCTCCCGGTCGATGTTGAAATCCCCGCCAAGTACCACCTGTCTTTTGGTGGTGCAGCAGCTGGCCAGGTCAGCAAACACTTCCTTCCGGATAGATGCATGCACTATCCATCCTGGATGCATGCACATGACCTAGCAAAAGACTTGAACCTTGTGCTTCCATAGGATAACAGAGTAGCTACAAACACAATGATTACACAGTACCTAGTTTGGGCGATGTCTTACACCCATGAAAGTCCCCTGCAGTTCCATCCTCAGATATTGAGCAGATATATTCCAGATTTATTCAACCCTGACAGCCTCGATCCTCTCTTGACAGCCTTGTTAGGAGCAAAGCCAATTACTGCTGCGTTTAATTACTCTGGTGACCGACACCAAGCTGCATGGTCACTATAATCCAGTATTTATTCCCTACATGCCAGCGTGATTAAGTAGCACAATAACCCTGAGTATGCACAGATATATACAGTATGTCTCCTTCAAGAAGTTCCTTGAAGTATGTTCCTTTTAAATCATTAATACTACGCGTTTTTATATAGATAAAATTAAATGGTCTGAGACCCATGTTTAAAAGTTTAAAACAGACGTAAGGGCGTTATCTACAATACAGTATTTTTAAATGTAAGAACGTGAAAGCTGTGTGGACCTGATCTTTTTTTACCTTGTTAAGTCTTTTTTTTTTTGTCAAGTGCAATTGTATTACAGATTGTAGCCCCTGAATGTGTTATTGGTGTTATATGTTATATGTATTATTGTTTGTACTGTATGAATTTTTGTTGTTGCAATAAAAAAAACGAAAGTCGTGCATAGCAACGGTCACTAAGGAAGTGCGGCTTAACCAGGAATTCCGGTGTCCATGCAGTAGCGTCTGCGGCCACAAGAGGAAGACACACCCCTCCGCTCTCACAGTGGATCAGCTGTCACACTGCTCACATTGGGGTGGAGGGGATCCCCATTAACCTGTAAAGAGCTTTGAGTGGAGAGTCCACAAAAGCGCTATATAAGTGTAAGCAATTATTATTATTTATAACAAATCAAATTACTTAAGAACATATGAAAAGGTAATGATACCAATAGACAATTCAGCTTATTAGAGCTCTGTGTTTGTCCTGTACACATGTACTTACGATACATGGAATAATTTACAAAGATCCCACTGTGTCCCCCTGTGTAGAATAGATGTTCATAATCTGTTTAGTCTATTGTTAGTCTCTAAGCCGTCAACATTGAAAATCTGACGTTTAATCATATTCCACTTACTGTAAGTCCACCTGTTCTGATCTGTGGCTTCAATGTCATCCACCATCAACCGACTAACCATTTTCATTCTCTTTAAAACTTTGAAACCCAACTTTTCAGCAGCTGGTCAGAAAGTCAAGTTGCCCAGTAAGGTTTATCAAATGTTCCCTTCCAAATATACGCAAGTGAAAAAAACACCAAAGCAAACAATTCTCAAATAGTATTTCCTTGGACTTTAATAAAACTACTACATTTAAATGTGATAATATATATATATCCATTCATTAAACAACTCTCAATGAATTTTCACTGTACTGAGACCAGACCTTCATGTTTAAGAATCACTTAAACATGAAGAAAATATTAAAATACATATCCATATATATTGAACCTTAATATAAATGCTACGGTATTTGAAGTTTGATGTCGGTCTGTCGCCAGTGGCGTTTTGTGTAGACCAGTGTTTCACACTGCCCAGAGGAATCCTGTGCAGACTGATCTTCTGACACTCAGTCTCCCATGGGGTGGCACTGCCCTGCGGAGCAAACACATCACTGATGAACTACCCGGCTTTCAGAACGCACGACGGCAAGGCTGTGCTGCTTAAGCATCTCACCGTCTTCCTCCTCTTTCGAGAACACCATGCCATTGTCCTCCTGGCTCCAGCGCAGGCTGGTGTTTCTCAGCTCGGTGTGCTTGGACAGCTCTCTTGTCAGCTGCGGAGGGAACAGCACCACAGCGCCCGGGTCAGAAATCGGGCTTGGTATGTCTTCCTGAATGAGAGCTGCAGTCTTTTCGCGGTGGGGAGGAAGCAATCGCTGGGCGAAACAGGGAAGCAGCAGCAGACAGCGCCTGTGGCAGGTGATAGTGGTCTGTAGTGGGAGGGGGAAGCTGGAGTGAGCGCTCTGAAAACACGGGACATAGCAGGATTCGAAGTCGCAGAACAAAGCACGGAGGCAGCCAGAGAGGCGGTGTCGAAAAAAGGCAAAGCCCGGAGCCGATAGATACCCAAGCGAAGCAGCTAAGAGACAAAGTTGAAGCGAGAAATCTTCAATGCCAAGGAGCAAACACAAGTGCGATCTAAGAGCAAGGTTGAGGGAAACGGGGTCAAAGCATCGAGGAAAACTTGACTAAGGAACGCCAAGGCTCAAGCCTGAACTCCCTAAGACTGAGCGAGGAAGTGATGCCATGTGAGGGCTGATCGTCAATATACTTGGATAAGGAGGCAGGTGATGGCTAACTGTGAGCAGATGGAACTGATCCTCCACCTGATTGCACTGTCACGGCATCTGGGTGATTGACAGGTGGCCACGTCGGTTGCTGTGGTTACTCGGGAGGGTCTTCGAGCAATCCGATGTGAGCAGGCATGACACAATAAACAAAGCCAGCAAGGGAAACGTCAGCACTTCGATATAACCGCAAGCATGATCTCCAGTATTCTCTCTCTTACATTCCAGTTTAAAGCCCTTATTAACTCTGTAGCGGCGAGGCTTATTAAAATACAGGAATTAAGTTTTCTGTTCCCTTGCCAGTCCCTCTCTCCTTCACTTCAGTGGTGCTTGAGGCCACTCCATTTGGTTCACAATTAAGGTGTTTCCCTAGCTGATAGAGTGTCCTGATAAGGAACAGCTCCCCAATTCCTGAGATTCTCCAGCAACATTAGTAATCTCAATTCTGGTGCCTTAAAGTCTGTGATTCCAAGGGAAAGTGTTATTCAAAGTTGGTTTACGACTCTAAGGTCAGAGGGCATGGTTACTCATCATCAGCCAATCAGGAACTGGTAGGGCAGGTTAACCCCACGTGGGTCTCGGATGCCCATGAAACTTTCAACCAATGAACAACCTGCAGTTCCTCCAGGTAAAAACAGGCAACACAGAGAGCCTGTAAAGCAGTTCTCAGGGCAGAACAGTTGGGAAGCGCAGAACAGTTCGCAAGGAAACACAGTTCCCAAGCGCAGGACATTCTTGCAGCGCGCCTGCTGGACATTCAGCCTCAGGGCTCCACTTGAACATCCTCAGACTCAGCCCGGACGACCACGTAAAGGCCAGTGTGTCCGAGTGCAGGACTTTCCTTTGTTCTAAGAGTTGAGAATGGAGGTAGCCAGCGCGTAACCTCCACCTGAGGTTAGCATCAGCAGCAAGCCTCGTGAACAGGTTGGAGGCTTGCTGCTGATGCTATTCAGCTGAATCACTATTCAGAACTAGCGCTTCATCACGAACGAACCGGTCTTCTTCCTGACCTGCTGGGACCCGCAGTCATTTTTCTCCTGTGCACAAACTTTGCTAGTAAGCCAGAACTAACTAGCCGGTCTTCAGAGAGCCCACTGCTAGAGCATCGCAGTAGAAATCTCTCTCACCACGTCGCAAGCAGCACCACTGCCTGGCACCGAGCCAGAGAGCACAGATTGGACAGCAACAAGCCTCCCTTTGCTTCTTTGTGTCTGCAGGAGATCTGACTCCACACAGATTGGATGAGTATTCAACATTCTGCATTACAGCTCAAGAATTCAATTGTTACCTCAACCACAGTTGATATCAATTTAATTCCTATGAGTGATGTACTTGTTTTGAGTATCTAGTGTAGAAGTTGTAACCAAGTCCACTTACGAAACGGTCTAAATGAATGATATACTGAACGTATGTCCTCTTGGTATTGGTAACTCTTCGTGATTTAATATATACCTGTTGCATTCTGCTAACTCTCGATAAGATCTGTTATGTTTATATGCACATTTTATGTATTAATAAATGTATTCTCGTGTATTAGTACCTGTGTGTGTGCGTTGTTTGAGTTATCCCGCAAGTTGGATTCTAATACCATGAAAAGAATCATTTTGTGACTTACTGCTACAATTAAGAATTGTCCCAGTAAATGCGCAACCCCTACATTACTGGTGCCTCGTGAGAGGAAACTACAACTCTATAACTCCACCCTATATCTTTGTGTCTATTCATATGCACCCTTAATGCAAAATGCCAAAAGGAAGATAATAGTAACTTCTTGTGTTTGTTTTGTATGGTGTTTATTAATCACTTCCACTCCCCAGTTTATAAATACTCCCAGTCTGTCCACAGCTCTGCGCTCATCTTCTCTTGCTTCCCTCCCTCCACACCAACTTCAACCTTGAGGCTGCCTCCCTGGCTCATTCTTCACAAATGATTTCCCCAGCCAGGTGAGGTAACACTAAAATAAAAAGTACACTATCCCTTTTATATTCATCTGATTGTTTCCTCATTAATAGATTTTGGAAGAAACTACTAAAATGCTTTTTTTGAACTAAAGAAAATCCCCAGTAATGACTCATATTGGTAGGAACCCACTGCGTGTAATGTGTGACAACCATTTTGATTGAGTGTATTTCTGATTTCTGTATAATGTAGCAATGTGTGGCTCATTATGCATAGCATTGACTGGATTATCTTTTTTGTCTGCTGCAGCTCCTCCTATACACACTGACACAGTCTAGCAGTCGATTTCTTATACCTGGACCAGAAGCCACTCCTCAACATCTGGGTCATTAGGATTCACTCCCGAGTCCATTAATATCCTCACTCTCAGCACCACCCTCTTCCCTGCGGAGGAAATAATGAAATCAGTGTAGAAGACAATAAAAGAGGCAAACCCCATTCTGAAGGAGCATTAAGTGATTCAACCTGCCTGGTCTGAGGGACAGTTATATGGTCAAGGACGTCGAAACATCACTTACAATATTACAAAAGACTGGTGCTCCAGAGGTGGCTCCAGAGTCTATCCCAGCAAGCAAAAGGTGCAAGGCAGGGTTCACCCTGTAAGTAATGCCAGTCCGTCACAGGGCACACACCACAGCTAATTTTGCCCAGGAGCTAATTCAAAACCTACCAGCATGTCTTCGGAATGCAGGAGGCAACCCACGCAAAAACAAGGAGAGCATTCAAACTCCATGCAGACTGAACCCAGAGCTCAGGCAATACGAGGCAGCAATGCTAACCACTGCACCCAGTGCACCCTGGGACCGACTCTGGGCCACCACAAGCGCAAATTGGACAAGCGGTCGCAGAGAACGAAGTGCCGGCGACGTTCCCCGCAAGTTTACCCCTATAAGGCTGTCGAAATGGCCCCGCAATAACTTACCACTGTAGCAGAAGAACGCGTAGGTGGTATTGCAATAATAGTCATTCCAGAAGCCTCTCGCGCTCCCCTGCAGATTCACAGCGCCACAGCTCTGAATGCCGCCATCATTGTTGGGCTCCCCCTCGTACCAGGGGCGGAAAGTGGAGATGTCCCCATCAGACCACTTCCAGGCCTCGGTGAACAGCCCGATCCAGACCTCCCTGCCTCCGGCCGTGACTCTTACTAACTCATTCTCGCTCTGGCTCCTCACCCAGGTCAGGTCGGTATAACGCTCTCTGCAAACATAACTCTCTGCAGACATAAGCCCTAGGGTCAGACATTCCCAGCAGCCAATTCACCCACCAGAGCGTCGGACTGTGGGGGACACTGGAGCACCTGGAGGAAACCCCCGCAAACACGGGGAGAACATGCAAACTCCACCTCGCCACCCCAGGATTTGAACCTAGGGCCCCGGTGCCGCGAGGAAGCGATGCTAACCGCTCCTTATATAGCGGTTTTCTGGACTCCACTCAAAGTGCTTTACAGGTAATGGGGACTCCCCTCCACCACCACCAATGTGCAGCATGCACCTGGATGATGCGACGGCAGCCATAGTGCGCCAGAACACTCCCCACACATCAGCTATCAGTGGGGAGGAGAGCAGAGTAATGAAGCCAATTCATAGATGGGGATTATTAGGAGGCCATGATTAGTAAGGGTCAATGGGAAATTTGGCCAGGACGCTGGGGTTACACCCCTACTCTTTTCGAGAAATGCCCTGGGATTTTTAATGACCACAGAGAGTCAGGACCTCGGTTTTACATCTCATCCGAAGGACGGCGCCTGTTTACAGTATAGTGTCCCCGTCACTATACTGGGGCATCAGGACCCACATGGACCGCAGGGTGAGCGCCCCCTGTTGGCCCAATAACACCTCTTCTAGCAGCAACCTTAGTTTTTCCCAGGAGGTCATCCAGGTACTGACCAGACTCACACCTGTTTAGCTTCAGTGGGTTGCCAGTTGTGAGTTGCAGGGTGATATGGCTGCATTATTATGACTACACATTCAGTATTCGTGAGAGAAAGACCGTAAAAGACTCATGGGACATTTACCTTGATAGCAAACGGAATACCTCGTGAAAGTGCAAGAGCGATCAGCCCACAACTAGCTGCTGATCATCGCCACGCAGTTCTCCTTGCCGCCGTAGTTGTTCGGTTCTCCCGCGTACCAGCTGGTGAAAGCAGACCTCCCCACGCCGTAGAGGTAGCCCCCCCCAAGGGACCACTGCCACAGGTCCCAGACGTAGTACAAGCCGATCCAGGCGAAGCTGGTGACCGGCTCGGCAGTGGTGAGGAGCTGCTCCAGGTCGGCTGGCCCGTTCACGGTAGCCATGTCCGTGTACTGACCCCTGCAGTACGCCCAAGCCCCCACCCACGTCCTGCGCTTGCTCACGAAGTGGTAGCGGTGAGGCGAGGCCAACGCCCAGAGGCCTGAAACGCGGGACGCAGGGTTGAGGCTTAGGAGCAGTGGGTGATCAGCTCGCGATGCCTGGCCAAGCCAGCCCACGACGGGCCAACGCATTGGAGAAGCAAATCCGGTCAGGGAATGGCCCGGCACTTCTGAACCCGACATTTGTGGTTGTCGTTTTGAGTGGTTTCGTCTTCCCTGGTGGAGGATTTCAAATGGATCTGCCCATGCACTGTGAAGTGGCACAGGGGCTAAAGCACTGCAGTTTCTCAGCGCTGGGATGCTGGGTTTAGCTCTGCTTCTGGTCTGGTTTGTATATTCGACACTTTGCTCACACTGGGTTTCCTCTGGGTGCTCCAGTCTCCTCCCCAGTCGAAAGGCATGCTGGTATATTCACTGACGTCTGGGAGAGTTAGTGCGGGTGTGAGTGTGTGTGCCCTGTGATGGAGTACCACTCCTTGTGCCTGCTGTTTACTGGAATAAGCTCTGGCTGTGCCACCACCCTGAACTGGATGAGGTGGAACAGGTGGGCAGATGGAATATCAATAATCAAGAGCACCTCTGATATAAAAGTCGGGTGGAACGATAAATTGGCACAAAGCAACGGCATCAACAAGACCAGATGATAATTCGTCTAAGGAGGTACAACCTCCAAGTTGGTAGGCTGGTGGCCACAGGTTTCTTGATGAGCAATCAGCCCCCCAGTCATTTCTGTACTTCGCTCAGGTCCAGATGAGCGGACCAGTCCAGACCGCAGGCGATACAGAGGGATTAGCGGAGGCCCAGAAGCGGGCAGCAAATGAAAGAAACACCTGACAGATGACGTCTAACTGCAGGGTTCTGGCATGCAGGCAGGGAAAACAAACTTTCGATGCAAAACTCAGGGAGACTCAGGGAAAAGACTGAGGTGTTTCTGCTGATGAGTCATTTGCATCCTCGAAACAATGTGGGTGAGCCATAAGCCACAGGCACAAGGCAGGACAGATGAATGACTACGTTAACACAGGGACACCAGCCCATTGCAGGGCACAGATACGCCCACACTCACATCAGGGCCAATTTTCCCAGAAGCCAATTGACCCTCCAGCATGTCTCTGGAGTGTGGGAGGAAACTGGGGCAAACCTATAAGAAACACACATGAACTGGAGGGACATACCACCTCCAGACAGCAGACAGCAGAACTAAACCCAGGGTTCAACCACTCCAGTCATTATACATCAAATGAAACCCAGTTAACTGACTGAAAAGGATCTATCTAGGTGAGCCAAGTGCTTATGAGAGGTTAGCCATCTTGATCCTGCAGAAAGAGACTGTACCCCCAACAGAAAAAGTCTTGAACAGGTGTGCATGTGCAAAACTCTTTGCAGAAACTCCAAACTCTCCTCGCAAAGCACATAATCAAAGGACATATCGATGTCCTTTCCTGGACTCTTAATGGCTTGAATACACTCTTCATGTAATTAGACTCGATTGGCGCTGTTACAGGGCTCTCACTCATATAAATTTACCTGTCATGCTCCAGGACCAGGAGTAAATAACAGTGCTTTGATCAATTAATAAAGGCCTGGATCACCTTGACTATGATCAATTAAACAGGTGGTCTGTTCAATTAAGTAACTGAGGAATCATTGGGAACAAACATAAATAAAACCGGTGATTCAGGGTGACCTATAAGATTCACTAGACCTGAGCTCTCCCTCGGTCAGGATCAGAGAGCCCTGTACTGACTGGACCAGAGTCACAGACCCCTGGACTAACTGTACCAGAGTTACAGACCCCTGGACTGACTGGACCGAGGCGCTGGCCCTTTCAACACCGAAGTTCAGAGGTCTGAATAAACCTCTTTTTATCTTCCATCTCCGCCGGTCCAAATTGGAAAGGAGAGAAAAAGCCCACATGAGGAGATTACAATACATGTGCTGTATATAATCAATTTTTTTAAACCAGCCATAAATTAACCTTGGCAAACTGTCTACAACCATTCACCGTTTTATTTTTCCCTACGACACTATATAAATTTGTGACCAATTCTAAATAAAGTAAACAAGTAGGCAGGAGCAAACGGTGTATTTGAATGAAGCTGAACACATATTTCTTTGCCTCTTTACTGGAGAACACCAAAAAGGTGCTCAAGGAAAATCCTAACAGGCCATCATGGACATCTCCCCTCTATGACACGCTTGTGAGAATGAAGAGGACGTTCAGCAACAGACTGATCCAACCGCGGTGCGACAGGGGGCGCTACAGGAGGTCATTTGTGCCTTCTGCCACCAGACTGTACCACTCATCCACTGTGTGTCTGGGATGGGGCAGCACTGACTCTGACCTGGTTTTGGACTAAACAGTAAACTCTCTGCTTCCATCGGGTTTTTTCCCCATTTACAATTGTTTTTTGTGCAATACATGCCAGGGACTTTTGCAATATATTTACATTGTGCAGTACAACTTTTTTGTGTACTGTTCTGGCTTGCTCTTTTGTATATTCTGGACTGTGAGCAACTCTTCTTAGTGCACTTCTCACTGACTGTACTGATTGGATTGTGTTGTTGTATTGTTGTATCATATCGTTACACTGTCGCTGTGTTGACAGTGCTGCTATCGCACTGCAATTTCCCCTCACGGGATCAATAAAGTATCTGTCGATAAGTAACCGTCGTTGTGTTTCAGATAGTTACAGAGAGCTACCAGACTCAGAGACAGTTTTTACCCCCGCACTATTAAACTATTAAACTCCCAGCCTCTCTCACTCTCACCTCACCTCTCACCTATGATCTGAACCTCACAGTGCCTTACCAAAAACTCAAACACACATTGAAATCTACCTCTACCTTACATGTCAAAAAGCTCACGCCCCATAATTTCTATCCTTTTATTTCATTCTGTTGATGCATGTTTTTACACATCAGACGTTGTTTTGCACATTACCTGTTACCTTTTGTTGTTTTGTACATTGCCTGTTGTTGTTTTTGCACACTGCCTGTTGTCTCTGTCTTTCTTTTATTATACAATTGTATTGTTGTTTTTTTGTATTACTTATCGTCTGAGAGCTAGCTAAATAGCTTTTCGTTCTACCATATACCTGTATATGAGTATAATGACAATGAACTTGAACTTGAATACTGTGCAGTAATGCAACATCATCCATTCAAACAGAGGTTCAGGGTTAGTAAACACAAATGAAAAAAGGACACACTAACCTGAGACGATCAAGGTGAGGCATGCCTTCTTAGCAATCACTGCGGGTCGGCGATCTGCAATCAGAGAAACACTTAAGAGCTCCTTTCAGATTTCTTTGATTTTCATTTAGATGTAGTTTCCAATTAGCTTCCGGCCCTTAGTGGCCCAGATGGGAACTTGGCTTTGCTCGACAAACATAATAAAGACATAATACGTGATCAATTTACCAAGACCTGTGATAGAGTGGCGTCCTGTCCAGGATGTAGCCTGCCTAGTGCCCTTTGCTTGCCAGAATAGGTCCTGTGGCCCTGAAATGATAAGATCAGATCACTTTTATTGGCCATATTCAATTTCTTGCATTAGGAATTTTTCTTTTTGCAGACCCCAGTTTGCTCTCCATGAAACACATAGACAGGGAGAGAGAAGCTGGGGGTCAGAGCGCAGGGTCGGCCATTTATACGGCACCCCTGGAGCAGCTGGGGTTCAGGGCCTTGCTCAGGGGCCCAAATGAGTAGGATACCTCTGCCAGCTGCGGGACTTGAACCGACAAACCCTTCCAGCCCCAGGCGCAGAGCCTGAGCCACAGAGACACTGATTTTGTTTTCATTGGATAAGCAGTGACTTAAAGCAAGGTGCTGTCATGTAAATAAAGGAGAAGCTGATAATTTATCATCTTTCTCATCAGGTTCTCCCTGGGTCAACATCGCTTGACCAGTACACTTTCACTTAAGGCAGAGCCTGGCTTTGGAGTCGCCAATTACTCAAATAAAGCAACTGACCACTCCCTCTTCAGAACAGGTTGCACTGCGGGCTACAGTGAAGTAAACACTCTTTTTGAGCCCTGTCAGTACGCTGGGTACCCTACCCGCTAAAACATTCCCAGACTCTCAAATGAACAAGGCTTACATTTCTCGCAGGTTTGGACATTTACAATCTTTAAAATGTCCTGAAATTTCCCTATAACTGTTAAAAGCTCCCTCCACACCCTGAAACAATAACATCGGGATTTCCTAACAGGTCACTCATTCTTACACAGTGTTTCTGAAACTTTGCACTTCTGTAATTCTTTGTCGATTTGCGTTGCTCCCCAACATTTTTTTTCCCCTCTAGTTTAGTCACCACTCACCGTTCTTTTCCCCTCTGGAAGCGGGGGGTGTCTCCGACCCGCCCGGGACGCTGGGTAGACGCGGACTGTTTCCAGACCTGTACAGCCCTCGGTCTCTCCTCCGATCACCTAGCTGCGGTCCCCATGGAAACCATTCGGGCTTAGCGAGGCCCAATCTAATTGGTTCTCTGCAAGGACAATATTCAAATCGGACTCCCCCCACCCCGTGCCAGGTGCCTAGGCAAATCAGTCTCTCTGCTTTACTTTGGGATCATTTTAATTTAAATCCCTGGCAAATCAATTTCATCTGCTGCTCGAGGTTTTGATTTATATCCACTGGGGGGGGGGGGTAAATGTGTTTTCTTACGGTCGGGGTCCAGCAAAACCAATATAACAAAGATAAAACACTGTCAACAAAGAAGGTGGCGCAACAAAGTTTCAGCCGATTATTTCAGAAAATTAGTTTACACTGTTTAGAAGTCAGACGGTGGCACGGTTCTGGTACAGTGGTTAGTACCCTTTGATGGCCTGGCACCCCGTCCATCAAAGGTACACTGACAGGCTGAAAGAACTCTTTAGTCTGAAGGAACTGAGTCTCTTCAGTCTGAAGGGTGTGTCCCACACTGACAGGCTGGAGGAACTGAGTCTCTTTAGTCTGAATGGAGCGTCCCACACTGACAGATTGAAGAAACTGAGTCTCTTTAGTCTGAAGGGAGTGAACCCAGGTGCCCTGTGCTGAGCCAGGATCAGGGTGGAGTGGCGATTGCCATGATCCGGCAAGCACAAAGCTTCATCAGCTGCCCGTTGCCACAGGAGGTAAGAGGATGTCCAGTGGTGGGAGTGAACAGGTACTGGTTACAGGATCTCTATAAAAGGAAATAAAGACTGAAATCAGATCCGACTTACCATGCTGCCACGGCGACGGTGCACTGCCCAGTGAAAGTGGCAGCCTGTCCCTGGACTGTGGGTGGAAACTGGAGCACCTGGAGGAAACCCCCACAGACCAGGGAGAGAACATGCAAACTCCACAAAGACAGCACCCACACCCCAGGTCCAGCACTGTGAAGCATGCCCGACGATGCGGAAGGGCTTTTACAAATGAGTGTGTAACTCACACTGGTGCCCAGGATGGCCTGCTACCGGAACGCAACCTAATTTTCTTAATGCAGTTTGCTCGAAGCGGTTCGCAGGAGCTGGAGGTGAGGACTGAGCTGGGGTCCAGTGTGCGAGAGTGACTGCTGATGTCGTGTGTGTGTGTGTGTGTCTGGATCATTGTGAGCGCCGTCAGGTTTGTGTATTTGTTTAAACAAGAGGACGGGTCTGACTCTGTGTGAGGGTGCAGCTCTAACTGTGTGCGCGTGCGGGCCTGTCTATCTCTCTACAATGCATGAGGGGCTAAATCTGCCTCCGAGAACCCGACTTTTCAGAAGAAAAATCTATGAAAAGGCACGGCCTGGGCCTCTTCTCTTGCTCCCAACGTATAATGCGCGTTACACACTGGTTGATGAAGCTGGTGTCTTCAGCTGTAACCCTAGCTATTTATGCAAACAGCTCTTTTATGAAAAGCAGCTCTAGGCCTAGACAAGAGGAAATGATTAAACAAATCTTGGATTTATGGCTTATTCAAAGCAGACTGAGCGCTGCTATACTGTATGTAGGAGCCAGAGATGAAGAATGAGCTATTTAAGGAAATCAGGAGTGTGAGAGAGGGAGTGTGTGTTTTTCCTCCCAATAGAGAAGGCTTGTGGTTCTTTATGCTTTTCTGCACAGGCTGCCAACGTGAGTACGTGTTGGGTTCTTGGTTTGAATGCTCGAGTTGTCAGGCTGGCGTTTTTTGTTCCTGTTGGAGCCCATAATTGTGAACAAGGCGTTTAAGGACGTCTCTGTGCGGGTGTGCGTTTGTAATGACGTGTGTGTGCCTCTCTGTTTCAGTATAAAAAATGCATTTAAGACATTCAGCCTTTTCATGTTCCTCATATTCTTTCCTTCTTGACAATAATAACTAAGGTGGCTGCTGGAAGAGGTGTTACTGGGGCCAGGAAGGGGTGCTCACCCTGCGGTCTGTGTGGGTCCTAATGCCCCAGTATAGTGATGGGGACACTGGACTGTAAACAGGCGCCGTCCTTTGGATGAGACGTAAAACCAAGGTCCTGACTCTCTGTGGTCATTAAAAATCCCAGGGTGTTTCTCGAAAAGAGTAGGGGTTTTACCCCAGTGTCCTGGCCAAATTTCCCATTGACCCTTACCAATCATGGCCTCCTAATAACCCCCATTTATGAATTGGCTTCATTACTCTGCTCTCCTCCCCACTGAGAGCTGATGTGTGGGGAGCGTTCTGGTGCACTATGGCTGCCGTCGCATCATCCAGATGGATGCTGCACATTGGTGGTGGTGGTGGAGGGTGGTGGAGAGTCCCCATGTCCTGCAAAGCGCTTTGAGTGGAGTGTCCAGAAAAGCACTATATAAGTGTAAGCAATTATTATTAATTATAATGTAATAAGTCCATTATTTCTCACCACTCCATTGCAAGGCATACACAACACAAACACCAGGAGCAATTATCTCAGAAGCCAGTTAACCTCCCAGAAGAAATAAAAGGTGTTAAAAGTTAGTATCTCCTTTAGGTGAGGACAGACTGGATCAAACAAAAACAACATTTGAAGTGAATTGCAAATGTATTGAGTTGTGATGCAACTGTAACTTGAACCTAACATGACTGGGGCATGCATTTTTGAAATTGCATTTTCACAGCTGAAATACAAAATGAAGCTGATCGCAGTCCAAACTCAAGGTATTGTTGTAAAACTAAATATTCAACATGTTTCTACCTGTCCCTTTTCAGCTCACTCAGAAGTCCACAGCCTGCAGCCTGGTGCCTCTCTGTCTCTCCCCCTCCACACTGCTGGTCCAGTGGAGGTGCTGTTTGATCCTGCAGGATCTGTCCAGTCTCGTATAGTCTTACTGAGCAGCGCAGGGCTCCCTGGCCCCAGGTACGAACAGTGAGTGTCAGTGCAGAACAGCTCTCTGACACTCTGCTCCCTCACTCCAGCTGATCAGGGCAACTACACAGTGAGGGACCTTAAGGGAAGCAGTATCAGCACTGTGATCGTCACTGTGGGTGGTGAGCAGGTCTACAGTAGGGTCACTAGAGGGCTCTATATTCTTGACAGAGTGTGTTCTTATATCATCCTCTGTCCTGATTGTCTTTCAGCTCACAAAGACACTGTCACCCTGCAGCCTGAAGCCTCTCTGTCTGTCCCTCTGTTCACTGGAGAGCCAGTGAAGGTGCTGTTTGATCCTGCAGGAGGTGGAAACTGGACCTCAGTGTGTTCTGTCCAGAACAGCACAGCCAGCTGTGTCCCCCAGTACAGAGACAGAGTGTCAGTGAGGGACAGCTCTCTGACAGTGCGCTCCCTCACTCCAGCTGATCAGGGCAACTACACAGTGAGGGACCTTCAGGGATACACTATCAGCACTGTGATCATCACTGTGGGAGGTGAGCAGGTCTACAGTAGGGTCACTAGAGGGCTCTATATTCTTGACCGAGTGTGTTCTTATATCATCTGTCCTGATTGACTTTCAGCTCACAGAGTTATTCTCACCCTGAAGCCTGGAGCCTCTCTGTCTGTCCCACTGCTCACTGCACTGGAGAGCCAGTGGAGGTGCTGTTTGATCCTGCAGGAGGTGGATACTGGACCTCAGTGTGTTCTGTCCAGAACAGCACAGCCAGCTGTGTCCTCCAATACAGAGACAGTGTCAGTGCAGAACAGCTCTCTGACACTGCACTCCCTCACTCCAGCTGATCAGGGGAGCTACACAGTGAGGAACCTTCAGGGAAACACCATCAGCACTCTGATTGTTACTGTGGGAGGAGAATGAATTCTGGTATCTGAGAGCTTTTTACAGAATGAGGCTGGAAAACGTGGAGTGTAGCTTGTGCCTGGCCTGAACCCTCTCCAATGGCTGAGCGATGTGTATCTGCAGCTCTTGCAATGCAGCTCAGCACTTGCAATGGAACTACACCCTGAATCAGGACAGTGTGGGAGTTGTAGTTCCTGCCAATTGGGGAAACGCCCCTCAGGACTACATTTTCACATTGGCTGTCCACACGTGGCCTCGCAATCCCGGAAAACGTCCCCACGCTTATGTCCACGCTTACTGTTCCAGGCACCGGAAGGCAGACACATCGGTGCTTGCAGGATAATTTTGCTCCAGAAATGGGAAAAAAAATTAAGAGCATAATCTGACATGCAAAACTCCCCTTCCTGTTGACAGTTGTCCTGTGACACGTGAACTTAGTTTATAAATCCTGAAATAAAGTTGAGTTTTTACCACTCTGCACTATCTCTGACTTTATAAAGCATGGAATGTCTACCCTGAACCAGCGCATGACTATCGGTTTTCAATGAGACAGCACTTCAGAAGGAGCTGGTGATGCTTTACTAGCTGTTTTTTGTGAGTTACTTTCCCATGTAGATCAGATCACTTTATTGGCCATATACAATTTCTTGCATGAGGAACTTGTCTTGTCACAGACCCCAGCTTACTCGCCATGAGATACACAAACAGGGAGAAAAGCTAAGGGGTCAGAGCACAGAGTCAGCCACTTACATGGCACCCATGAAAGGCCTTGCTCAGGGGCCCAACAGAGTAGGATTCCTCTGCCGGCTACAGGATTTGAAATGGCAACCCTCCAGCCTCAGGGAGGGGCACAGATCCTGAGCCACAGAGCCACCACTCCGCCTTGGGACCCATATCTGAACTATATGTTGGGATCAGATCTCAAGCTCATTACATTATTCTTTATGGATATTAATTCCCCTTTTGCTAGACGTTGCATTATTTTTTAGGAACATAAGCTGGCCTTACAATGGGACCTCTCAGTACTGTATTTGGTAGCTGCAAGTGAACCACAAACTCTGTTTAACTGGCAGTCTATAACCCGCCTCTATTCCATTTATTTTTATGGGAAAAGAACTCGAAACCAGAAAGTTCCCAAGGATTATTATTATTAATTATTATTATTATTATTGTCTTTCTGTTCTCCTCCGGTCTCACAGGACCAACTCCTCCAGGACGAGCTTGTGTCCTCTCCATCCTCACCCCTGTCCTGACTGTCCAGTCTGCCCTAGGAGTCCTGGCTGGTCTGTATTATAGCAAGACCAGGAGAGAGAACCAGGCAGGAGACAGGCCTGTGAGATTCTCTGCCATTCAAGAAGGCAACAATAGAGAGATGGGAGAGGAGGAGACACAGCCAGAGAGGAGAGAGTCTGGGAGAGGAGAGACGCACACTGCTGGCGATGATGAAGAAACAGGAGAGGAGGCACAGCGATAGAGGAGAGAGTCTGGGATGCACACTGCTGGTGACGATGGAGAGACGGGAGAGCAGGAGGCACAGCCGGAGAGGAGAGAGTCTGGGAGAGGAGACACACACACTGCTGGTGCCATCGGAGACGCAGGAGATGAAGAAGCACAGACCCTCCCCTGTGCTGCAGTGCATAAGATCTGTCCTCATCTGTTTGACAGGACTATTGTAAAACCTGACATTAGAAGACACATCCCTGATACACATCAAAGGGTTGACGTTTTCTTTTCGAACTAAACAATACGCTCTAAGCATGTTAGTCCCTTCAGCAGGGCTCTCCCAAGTGGGGCTGCTGGTGCAGAATGATCACTGTGCGTCTCCCAGGTGGGGCTGCTGGTACAGGATGATCACTGTGCGTCTCACAGGTGGGGCTGCTGGTGCAGAACGATCACTGTGCGTCTCCCAGGTGGGGTTACTGGTCCAGAATGATCACTGTGCGTCTCCCAGGTGGGGTTACTGGTGCAGAAAGATCACTGTGCATCTCCCATGTGTGGTAGCAGTTCAGTGGGGAGTATATCCCCTCCTATATATAAATTACTGTCTGGGTGAAAGGTGTTATATAAATGCAAGGAATTCTTTATCATTACTAGTATTTTCTGAACCTAGCCTTTGAGCCACAGGAACACATTTGTTTTGAACAATAGAAGGGATTATTTCTACTGGTGCGCACAGCAGATGCTGGTCAGTTCCAGATCCAGATAAAATGAGGTGCCAAATTTGAGGAGAAAAAAAATCGAATGTAAAAAATGAGAAACTTAAAAAAGACACATGAAATAAAGCACAATGCTATTATTTCAATCAACTGAGGAACTTGGGAAGGATGTAGGAATTCTAATTCATGTCTATACATTTGTGTCAATTTACTAGGGAGGAGTGGTGGCCCTATACAATTTCTTGCATGAGGAATGTGTCTTTTCACAGACCCCAGCTTGCTCTCCATAAGACACACAGACAGGGAGAGAGAAGCTGGGGGTCAGAGCACAGAGTCAGCCATTGTACAGCACCCCCTGGAGCAGTTGGGGGGAAAGGCCTCACTCAGGGACCTCTGCCAGCTGCTGGATTTGAACCGGCAACCTTCCAGCTAGACACACAGATCCTTAGCCATAGAGCCACAATCTTGTTATGTAAATAGATATCCTGATCATGTTGATACTGCTCATTTGTGTAATTACCTTTTAGGCTCTTTAATGCGACTTCAAGAACACTCACTTCTGAAGAGGTGCTGAAGTCTGTGAATGTGATCTCTCAGACCGTTCTCCAGACATCTTCAGAGCTCTGTGAACTTTAACTCTTTTAACGTTTGCCAGTTTCCAGAACCAGCGAGAAGCGTAGCTTCTCAAGACTAAACTTGTTTAAAAAAAATGAACAACACTGCAATTGAAACCAATGACATTAGAACAGGGTATTTTAAAAAAATATTTTGTCAATACAAGTACAGTACATAGAAGAGTTTTACTTCTTGCTATGTTCTATGAGGTGCTAATGACCGTTAAAGCATTGTAGCATTAAGACTGATTTTGTTTTTTTTATAATAAAAAGTAACATTCCGGTTAACATTCTTAATGCGTTTTGGGTATTAAATCAGCCTGAGATCACCAGATGTACTGCTGTGTCAACAACTGTGCTGTTGTGCCCAAATCTATCCTGAAAATTGTCTCTGTATTTTAATTGAAGCTTTTCGTAAAAATTTGGTTGGACTCACAAATCGGACCCTGGACACTGTCTCTGCACGTATCCAAGCCCGTCTCACACAGGTTTACCAGTGACTGCAATCCCAACTACAATCCTTCATTCGAAAGCAGTTCAGATCGTGGCTGGGGGCTCCAAAATGTGCTGATCGGAGTTTCCCCACCCCCACACCCCCAGGAGAGGGCACTGACAGAAGAAAAATCACAAAGCGACTCATTAAAGTCGTGTCTGTGCCACAGTTCTTAGTGGAGAGTGGCACAGCAGGGCACAGGGGGGCACAATTCAATTCTGGACCTTGGGGGGGCTGTCTGTGTGGAGTTTGCATGTTCCCCCCCGTTCGCATGGGTTTCCTACTTGAGTGTGCTGGTTTCATCCCCCAGTCCAAAGGGATGCTGCTGGGTTTCAATGGCTTCTGGGAAAATTGGCCCCACTGTGTATGTGTGTGTATGTGTGTGTGAGTGAGTGACTCAGAGGGCTGCCTGTGTGGAGTCTGCATGTTCTCCCTGTGTTGACCTGAATTTCCTTTAGGTGGTCCAGTTTCCTCCCACAGTCCAGAACGGGCTCTGATGTTAGTCTGTGTCTATGATGGACTGGTGTTAGTGGGGCCAGCAGGGGGTGCTCACCCTGCGCTCTTTGTGGGTCCTCATGCCCCAGTAAAGTGACGGGGACACTGGACTGTAATATCTCCGGCCTCACAAGCTGTTCACGCATGCGGCGGTTTTCGTTCAGATGCCAAGAAACCTGGGACCACACACACACACACTGAGACTCAGCTTGAGTGAGGCTGGAGTCAGATGAGCTGTCGACAGAGTCATTTTCTCTCAGATACACTTACTTATGGACCAGCACACATAGTAATCTAACAGTTTGCACGCGGAGCAAGGACACAAATTACACACACACACTCACACACTCACAGAGGATAACACGCCCAGGCTTATTCTACGCAGAGCTTGTCTTTGCTGAGCCAGAATGAGTCGCGGTTTCCTCCCACGTGTCTGAGCTTGTGTTCTGGTTGGAGCTGAAGTTGTGGGTCAGCGTGTGTGTGTGGAATCTGCAGTCTTTGCTCTGTCTGCATACTGACAAAGAAGACAAGCTCTGCGTAGAATAACAGTGTGTTATCCTCTGTACAGTATGTGTGTGTGTGTGTGTGTGTGTGTGTGGAATCTGTGGTCTTTGCTCTGTCTGCATACTGACAAAGAAGACAAGCTCTGCGTAGAATAACAGTATGCTATCCTCTGTATGTTTGTGTGTGTGTCTGTGTGTAATCTCGGGTCTTAGTTCCGTGTGCAAACTGTTAGATTACCAGGTGTGCATAATGTGAGTTTAGTATGTGTGCTTTTCCATAAGAAGGTGTTTTGAAATGAAAGCAAGTTTATTAACAGCTCAGCTGACTCAAGCCTCACTCAAGATGAGTCTCGCTGTGTCTGTGTGGAGTCTCATTTTGCTTGGCTCTGTCTGTAAACTGCAAGACGACTGTGGGTGCTGGTATACAGGAAGCTGGAGGGGTGTCTGAGAGAAAGTATGTTTGTCAACAGCTCATCTGACTCCAGCTGAGTCTCAGTGTGTGTGTGTGTGGTCTTTACTGTGTCTGTATACTGTGAGTTTACTCTACATAAGGAAGTGTATCTTGAGTGAAGCTGTCTTACAGACTCCTACAGTACGTCTCGGATTTCACTGCTGGCCTGGCCAGGCCAAATATCGGCGGTTGTTTTATTTGCGTGTGGTTACCGGGTCATCGTCGAGACTGTTCCCGTCCCTTTTGCTCCGCCTGTTTCCCGCGGCTCTTCGGTGGGGGCCACAAGGACAGATGGAGGGACAGAAATGAAGAAGCATCATGATGAGAAGCCTGCTTTCAGTGCACTGACTGAGTGTCCTACAGGGACAGGAGGTGGAGGAAGGGAAGGGTCTCCTGTCCCGATCGGTGGATCGCATTCAGACTAAAGAGGTTCAGTTCCTTCAGACTAAAGAGACTCAGTTCCTCCAGCCTGTCAGTGTACGACACTCCCTTCAGACTGAAGAGACTCAGTTCCTCTGGCCTGGCAGTGTGGGACACTCCCTTTAGACTAAAGAGACTCAGTTCCTCCAGCCTGGCAGTACTGTATAGTTCTTTCCCTTAAAAATGAAGAACAATATCTATTTCAGAACGTGGGCACAGTACTCCGGTCTGATCAAGAGGTGCTCTGACCTGGTCGGTGGGAGAGGCAGTAGGTGCAGGAGCAGATCACAGCCAGCGTCACAGCTGTGCAGCCCTGTGTTATGATCCCTGCCTCCCAGCAACGAAAGAGGCAGAAGAAGGCGTAGTCTTAGTTCATTAGTCTACCTATCAGTGTACGCTTTCACCACCACACCTATGTCTCATCTTGTATTTAAGCACTAGTCTTTCCCTACCTCCTCGCTCAGTATTGGTTTTCCTTTCGAGCTACTTAGTTGCGCTACGCCTTCGTACCTCTTCGTACTGTTCTGGTTCCGACTTTGGTTTCTCCCCTTTTACTACGTTTTTTGGATTACGGTCTGGCTTTGGCTACTCTCTCCCTGTTTGGATCACTGGCTTCCCCTGGACTCTCGGCTCTCTCCTTCGACTTCGGTATTTGGATCACGACTTGTCTCTATCGGCTCCTGCAAGTGAGTTCATTACTTGGTTTCGGTTTCACTGGCCGAATCCTTAACAAGTAGCTAAATACACAGGCCTCCAGTTGAGGCTCAAACTCACAACCTCAGCATGACTCTGCTGTGCATTGCTGTATAAGCACCGCGCGCTGACCGACTGCGCCACTGGAGCTGTTTAACACCCTCTCCTCATACAGACTGACGCTGCAGAAACACAGGCTACAAACAGGGTTTCGGTTGTGGATCCATCTCCACATGGGGGGAAAGGGACAGTAAAACAGCAAGGAAAATACAAGAGAAGAAACTGAAAGAATTGTGCTCACTGCAAAGAAGGAAGGAAAGAGGTGGCCGGATACGTAAAACAGCTCCGCAGATAATTTGTAACGACATTCTTTGGTGACAATCAGCGGTAGGATTTCTCTTCAGGTTCAGCTCTGCAGTATGAACGTACATTCTCCGAGATTGGTTAGTTATGTGATCAGCTGATATTAAATAGGACTAATAAGAATCAATACAATTGATGTCTGGCAAAGGCAAATAACCTTTGTACATGATCTGGAATGTGACTGGTGAAATTTCAGCACAGTTGCTACCCCCTTTATAAACGGTGTGCACACTTATACAACCAAGACATTGAAAGTTTTTTTATTATTGTTCCAAAAAATGTTCCATTTGTTTTCTTTCTTAAATGTTGTTGATTAAAAGATCTTATTAAATGTGAAAAAATCTGATTGTGAAAAGGTCAAAATGTTAGTGAAAAAATCAGTAATGTGAGGAAAGATGAATTGTTGGAGCCCCTTGACTCCTCGTGTCGTTCTGTATTTCTCTCTCATTCTACTGGGAGTGGTGCCGTCGCTTCTGGATAAAGTCTGTCAGTGGTCATTACAGATGGGTCATTGTTATGTCTGCACTTCAGCACAAGAAGAGACAGGTGATTTGCGAGGATCCCAACAGTGTCTTTGTTTTTCTAGAGCCCAGATAGCTCAGTTGGTAGCGCATCAGACTTTTAATCTGAGGGTCCAGGGTTCAAGTCCCCGTTTGGGCAGTTGTGCTTTTCTTCAATCTATTGTGAATGTCATTCTAAATCGTCTTTTATCTTTCCCTCTTCTAGCTGTACTGTGGTTATTTTAAATGTTCATCACTTGTATTTTCTTTAGTGTTTCCTTTCGCAAACCGAAAATGTTCAAGGTGATCTTCTCACCACACTCCACGTAGATAAATTAAAAGAAATCACAGTAGAGTAAAGAACACGCAGTGAGGAGCTCCCGCAGTGAGTACTCTTGAATACGACAAGAGGAAAGGCACACTGCACATCTGCGGAACATCGCAAAGTAATTTTTTTTATTAAAGGTTCAAGGAAACCTGAATATGTTTGCTAGAAGTATTTCAGAATCACAGTCAAATCGAGTATGATTGCTGCACAGATCTGCCGTGTGAAATTAGAATACTGTTTGTGCGCTATTCAAAGCTTTTCTAAAACTACAGAGATACGTTTCGGAATGCGTCTTCCTGTAAAAATAAGATCTCTACATGGGCACTATAAGCAGAGTCTGAAGCCTGCTTAACGGAAGAACTATATTCAGAGGGCCAAAGAAGTGAATATTTCACCAAGTGAGAGAAAGCATCTCGGAAAAAGGAGGTGCAGTCTCTTCCATGCAGCATAACACCACAAAGTCAGACTACAAATGCTGAAAAGCTGCTATCAAGCGTAACCCGGCCGAACGCTCTAAGGAGCTGGATTAAAGCTCCGTCTCTTCGAGGGCGTGAGTTGGAATCCCACTGCTGCCCAGTATCTCCTTGTTAAGAATCATGGTTTTGTTGTTGTAGATTCTGCGCGATTAAATCAGTTTCAATAGAATTAATTTGAACAGTCATATTTGTTTTATTCCTCCTACCATGGCAATTTGTGCTCAAAGATTTAACTTTTTTGTATTTTAAAAAATGTGCTAGCCTTGATGGGAAAGTAAGCTGAACTGCAGGCGTGGTGGCCAAGTGGTAAGACGTCGGTATCAATTAGGTCAATAATCTGTTAAACATTTTATGCCATTTTTTCCATAGATGTTCACGTTGGAACAGTGAGAAAGGCGTGCCTGGATGCGCTTGAACCATCACCTTACAATCATTTTAGTCCCAACCTGGCCGCACTAAGTAATTGTACCACAGAGACTCCAAAGGGTCGGTTTTCTCCATTTGCAGTTTTGGGTAAAAAATAATCTGCACTTTTAAGCAAGTATTATATTTCAAATTTTGCAAATTTCTTGAAAAACGTTGTTTCAGATAGAAACTGAGTAGACAGGAATAGCCCAGTCAGTAGAATATCAAACTTTTTATCTCTAGGTCCCTAGTCAGGCGACTGATTTTCTTGCAACTACTGTGAACCTGTGAAATAGATGGTCTTTTGTCCCTCAGTTTTTCAAGTTGTTCTATGAATGTTTAAAATGTTCAAAATTTTTCATGCTCTTAAGCACTTTCCGTCACAAAGTTTATGGTGTTCTTGGTGCTGTGCTGCACGTAGATAATGTAGACGAGAGCACAGGTAACAATACAGGACAAGCAGTGAGGAGCTCCCGTAGCTTTCAACTCAGTGCAGAGTCCAGAGGGAGGCCTAGGTCACTAAACGATCAACAGGTATCTAATAATGACGTTCACAAAGGTGACAATACGTTTTTTTCAACATATCCTTACATTTACCCATACAGCACAACGTATTTTCTATACTCTCAAATCCCCAATGTAACTACTTTCTCCTGAGAAACACAAGTATAGAGTGAAATCACAATAACTTATACAACAAATCTATTCAAACGCCCAGATATGACAGAACACACCCCTTTAAATATGTATTTCCTTCATTTCAGTTTTCTTCCCTCCCCAGGATACCTGAAAATTCACTATCGCATATTAAAGGCAATACATCTACTAATAAAGATGGACATTAAAGTTAATTATTAAAAAATTACACTTTTCATTAAGACATGTATTGATAAAATTATTGTGAATAGTTGTGGTGTCTGGAAAGCAATTTTTGTTAAATATAACAATTTTCAGGCGAGTGGTGCATAAGCTTGTTATTTAGTGACTAAATTATTTCCACTGCATTCACAACAGTTCTAATGTGTTCGCTTGTTCCGCATGGCCTGCTACTGAGTTGTTTTCGGAACTGAAACCTATAAGAACATTATTTAAGATGCACCATGGCCCAGAATCGTTCATTGGAACTAGGATTAATATCAATTGAAAGTACTCCAAAATAAAAGATTTAACCTGAATATTAAAAGAGTAGGAAAGTATTAAAACGACACCATAACGTCTTAACTTCCAATCTTCTTCCTGGTTCAGGTCATGTACAGTAAAATGACATAATCAGTGGAGTCATGCCGAGGTTGAAAGTTTAAGCCTCACCTGGAGCCTGGTTTTCTGTCTTGAAAAAAAAAAAGCATTTTGTTCCACAACGGCATGAAATGATCACGTCTTTCACTCTACTTCTCTCTTGTAGTAAAGCAGATCTTGCTAGGTGAGCATTTGCTCCGGTAAATTAGGTCACTTTTCATGTTAACTCACTTCTTCTAAACACAACATTTCCTGGTGCATGTTTTCTCAGTGAAAAAAGACATTTTCCCTTACATGATTTCTCGTTTTGTGTATCAAAGAGTACAGAAAGAAGAAAGAAAGGAAAAGTGTCATAAATGAACTCTGCCGCCCTTGGGAGATGCCAAGCGCATTGGACATGAAAAGTGCCCAAAAAAAGCCATTTCTCTTCGTTTCTCTTACAGTCGGGGCTCCTGTTGCGTGTAAAGGAGGCAGCTTGCTCAGCCAGCAGACTCAGTGCTTACTGAACACAGATGGCTCAGAGCGGTGTGTCCAAGTGGCTGTAAAAGAGGAAAATTCTGCCGGCGCCGTAGCTTAGTTGCTTTAAGTACCCGTCTCGTTAACTGGAGATCCTGGCTCCACATCCCAGCTGTGCCTTTCTTCCTGTCTTTTTGTGCAGAAAGTACCATTTTGGACAACCGCATAGGGCTTGATTTAGTTTAATGCATGAATGCATTTCCTTTCTGCAACAACTTGTTTTTCAAGAAATTCATACAGCTTGTGAAAAATGAAATTTAATTCTTGGCTATCAGAGCAGAAGGAATATTGCCGACTGGCAAGAAAATGCAAGCAATGTTTATTTTTTGACCGGAAAGGTGCGAATGGAGAAGACCCTCTTTCATCAGTCTCTGTGGCGCAATCGGCGAGCGCGTTTGGCTGTTAACTTAAAGGTTGGTGGTTCAAGCCTACCCCGGGACAATTTTCTTATTACTGTCAATGTAAACACTGCCTCCACTAAAGCCGAAACCTTAAACCTCTTTATATTTGCAGAAAATGTGAGTCTTTTGCCCGTGTCCAACAACAACACTTGAGACAGGGGAAGTGCAATAGTGATCAACACCGCAACTCCCCAGAAAACCATATTCACCCATGGAAAAGTATCTTTGAAGGGCTGGCGGGAGATATCATTTATACTCCTGTTGCGTCCTCTGCTAAAATAGTTTAGAAATACAACGCGGATTTGTTTGAGAATTTGACAAGCATTGTTACGTTAGCACTGTGAAGTTGGATGTTGATATTTTGATATATTTACCTTAATTTTAACATAAATATAAACATAAATGCTGTACAATCTATGTTGTACAATCAAACACAGGCATATTTTGAGTCTCGTGCTGATCGTCCTGTGGATCCAAAAGAAAATTTTAAAGCTGATACATTTTCAATTGTAATTTGCATCTAGCTACAACGTCCCTAGAAAAGAGATTTTATTAGTTGCGTGCAATCGGTATGTTTTACTTTACGTATGGTAGTGGAAATAGTTTTAAAAATGTTTTCTAAAGAAGATTGTATTGCCAGGACCTGCCTTTAGCGCTCAGTAGCGATTACGCTGTTGATATAATTGGAGAAGAAATGTAAGATGAATTGATGATCGAAGCTAAAATAGCCCTAACACGACTCCTGTAACAGTGTTTGTATTTATAGCAAGTAATATTCTTTTTCAAACCCGAACGTTGCTTTTGCATTAAGTGTTATGTAACCA